>NC_135233.1:103310000-103682500 GCF_051348905.1 Ranitomeya variabilis
AGGATGAAGGGGAGGGCCGTGAACTGATAAGGAGCCTCCTGGATCGGACATCATAGGAGCCTCTGAAGCTAAACACAAACAAAAATGTGAGGAAAATTCTCCCGAGTCCATGAAAGTGATTACCAAACTTAGTTACATCGTCCTGAAAAGACAGGACCGAACATGACCGGTAAACCGCTCGAGGACTAAAAACGGAGGAGCGTTCCGCCTTTCTTTGAGACTAAGAAAGAATAGAATAGAACCCTGAGAACAGTACATTCCTGGGGACGGGTACAATTACTTCTATAAAATGGCAAGTAAAGACAGCCTGAAGAACGATTGGGGGCCGCGACGTATGTCTTGACGGGCGAAAAACCAAAAGGAAGCTTCTTTCTGGGGAGAAGAACGGTCGATATTGTACCTGGAAGTCGCTATCTCTCTCGAGGTTGAAGCAACCTTTTCCTATTAAAAGGACATTAGGTTTGGACCGGAAAAGTGAGGTGTTTTTCCCGCCAGTGGCATCCGAAACTAGAGACTTGGGAGGCAAAACCAGTGAGTCCAGAGAATGCGACGAATGGCAACAATGCTGCCGGTAGTCGTGACTGAACAACCAGCCGCACCAAAAGGGGAGCGGACACAAGATATTTGCTGGCATGGGCCATCTGATCAGCCAGATCTGGCCTCCCATCTGGAGGAGCGGCCGCTAGAATACCTTGACGAAGTATTCTTGCCCCGACAGACATGGAATTTGACACCTAGGTGTAGGCAAATGTGGGACAGAGAGAGGCGCCTGCCGCCTCCAAGGGTGACTTAACAAAGGATTCAATCTGTCTATCTGTAGAATTCTTAAGGGTACTGTCACACAGTGGCACTTTGGTCGCTACGACGGTACGATCCGTGACGTTCCAGCGATATCCATACGATATCGCAGTGTCTGACACGCTACTGCGATCAGGGACCCCGCTGAGAATCGTACGTAGTAGCAGATCGTTTGAAACTTTATTTCGTCGCTGGATCTCCCGCTGTCATCGCTGGATCGTTGTGTGTGACACCGATCCAGCGATGCGTTCGCTTGTAACCAGGGTAAACATTGGGTTACTAAGCGCAGGGCCGCGCTTAGTAACCCGATGTTTACCGTGGTTACCAGCGTAAAAGTAAAAAAAAAAAAAACGTACATACTCACATTCCGGTGTCCTTCAGGTCCCTCGCAGTCTGCTTCCCACTCTGACTGACTGCCGGCCGGAAAGTGAAAGCAGATCACAGCGGTGACGTCACCGCTGTGATTTGCTTTCACTTTATGGCGGCACTCAGTCAGAGCGGGAAGCAGACGGCAAGGGACCTGAAGGACACCGGAATGTGAGTATGTACGGTTTGTTTTTTTTTACTTTTACGCTGGTAACCAGGGTAAACATCGGGTTACTAAGCGCGGCCCTGCGCTTAGTAACCCGATGTTTGCCCTGGTTATCCGGGACCTCGGCATCGTTGGTCGCTGGAGAGCTGTCTGTGTGACAGCTCTCCAGCGACCACACAACGACTTTCCAACGATCACGGCCAGGTCGTATCGCTGGTCGTGATCGTTGGAAAGTTGCAGAGTGTGACAGTACCCTAAGGGATGCACTGATCAGTAGAGACAAGGCTGTCTAGGAAGACAGGCGAGAAGGTGGCGGATCCACCTTAGGGATTCTGCCCATTTATCAAGAAGGCCTGCTCTAAAGGGGTAGAGGATGTGTAGCTTCCTCCTACCTGGGAGGCGCTTTTCAGAGTGCTACCAGTGTTTAGACATAGTCATGACATGTTCCCTGATCAGAAGAAATTCCGGGAAAAACATTTTTACCCATTTGAAAGTAACGGAGTGCTCGTGAGCAGGAGCCTCGTCCTTCCGTAGGTTCAGAAATTTGGTATTTTGCCAAGATAAGGTTATTGAGCGTATCTTGCATCTTTCAGGTCTGGTCCGTATCGGACTCAGACTCAGACTGGGAATCCATATCTGACCCAAAAACCACCTCCGCGGAGGGGCATGGGATTAGGAATGCGTCCAGGAGAAAGTAGAGGGACCAGCCCGTTCTTTTGGTTTGTACGCCATCTGTCCCTGTGAAGGATGCAGTCGGGTACGTGCGAATCACCGTGAGAGGTGTTTGGAGCACTGGTGGCAGAAGACAAATGTGTAGAACGCTCCAGGACCTGGACCAGGGACTGTGAGAGTTTGGTCAGATCTGAGACCAACTGTGACCTGGCAACAGCCCACTCCGGAAGGAGGGGAGTGCTCTCATCCCGGGTGTTAGAGGGTTTCTTTGAATGCCACTGCTCTTATACGGATGGCACAAGCATCGCGGATTATAGGGACAGGAATGGGCCTCCCAGAGATTGGGCATAAGTAATAGGCTAGGGCTACAGCTGGGAGAGCTAAGCCCTTGTGAAGAGAGAAAATAACCAGTCTGAGCTGGTCCTACCTGATAACAGGCTGTCAATGTTCAGGCTGCAGTATCACCAGAACCAGGTTAATGATGGATGCCTGTTGTGCCCTTCGGAAGACGATAAGACGATGGTGGCTGCACGATTCTTCATACGGTTTCGAATCTTCACTCAACCTGCAGGCAGAGATACACTATGTCCCCCCCCCCCCCCGTGGGGGGGGGGGCGCGTGTATCTGGAGAGAGGGATAGAGAAAAAACACTCTTTCATTGGGCCAGGTACATATAATTATGCGAAGCCTCCGCACCGACATTGACAGGACCGGAAATTGGCATTAAAGAAGGTCCTAGTCCAGTATGAAAATTGGCCACGTCTGACAGTGTCAGGAAGTGGGGGCCCCAAAGTTGGGGACTAAGTTAGCAAAGGACATGGGATTATGTGTAGTCTCGGCACCCACGGTGACAGGGCTGGTAAACGAAGGTCCTAGTCTGCGTCTGGTGGAAGTAGGGGCCCTTCCGTTGACTGTGCCGCCAGAGGAGTGCACCGGGTAGGGAGAGGAGGCCCCTTGATAGGGAGAAAAGCGCGCGATAAATGCGCGCACTTAATGCGAAGGGCGTTAACGAACCACTAGCTGAGGACGAAGATGGAGGAGGAATGGAGGCCTCGTGGGGAAGGGGGGAGTGGTTAAGCGCACAGCCAATGACCGGGAAGAGAGAGAAACCCGATAGGTCCAGCGGCAGAAGGGGGCGTGTGAGCTGTATTAAAATATCGCTGGGCGCCAAGAAAGCGCGGGCGATTAGGAGGCGTGGCCGACCGGCCCAAACTCATGGAAAGTGAAAGTAAAAAGGGGAGCCGCAGCGCTGAATGGAGGCAAGTGGATAGCGATTCGCTAGAGCCTGCGCGCGAGGACAACGCCTGGAATAGACGGCAGGGCAGCTCAGACAGGTCCACGGGAGGGAAGGGAGCCAGCGTCTTCATACAGTTTCGTAATACAAACACAATCCCCTTCCCCCCGGTATATCTTCATTACCTTAATATTCAGCGCTGTATGGTGAGGGTCGTCCAGGGGCCCAAGGGAAGGCAGGGACGCTGGAGAGTAGAACACTCTTCCAGGAGACGGCATCAACCCCCTTAGGGAAAAGGGGGGGAGGTCACCGCTGGTGACTACCGTCTCCCTCTCAGCCCTCTCCGAGGAGAGGGGTGAGGAGGAAATTCGGCAAGGACCGGCCACCAAGCTCACCCTGAGGCACCAATGAAGGCGCAGGGGAGAAATGTCCTGCCAGCAGGCCTGAGTGTTGCGATGTGGGTGACACCACACTGCTCGCTCAGCCGCTAATAATGGGAAGGCAGAGTGAATTAATTCCCTGATTCCCTAAGGCTATGTGCACACGATGCAGATTTGGTGCAGAATTTTCTGCACAAAATCTGTACAAAATCTGCATCTTCTGGCAGAAAACGCAGCTGACAATTCCTGCGTTTTTTATGCGTTTCTAATGCGTTTTTTGTGTTTTTCGTGCGTTTATTGCAGTGCAGTTTTGGTGTGCGTTTTTTATGCGTTTTTTTATGCTGATTTGTCAGCTTTTTTTAAAGCTAAATAAAGAGATAAAGAGATAAAGTTTTAAAAAATATATATATATTTACATGATGTCATTTCCTAGTCCAACCTCTTCTCAATCAAATTTCACAACGTGCGTCGGTACGTCGGCCCGACGCATAGCGACGGACCCCTACCGACACAAGTGTGAAAGAGGCCTTTATGAGCGTTGAATTAAAAAAAAAAAACGGCGTGGGCTCCCGCACAATTTTCTGTGCCAGAGGGGGAAAGCCGACGGCCGGGGGCCAATATTTGTAGCCTGCTATGAATATCAGCCCGCAGCTGTCTGCGTAGCCTTTACCTGCTATTAAAATAGGGGCACCCTCCAAAAAAAATGATGTGGGGTCCCCCTATATTTTATAGCCAGAAAGGCTACGCAGCCAGCTGCGGGCTGATATTCATAGCCTAGAGAGGGGCCATGGATATTGGGCCCCCCCGGCTACAACTACCAGCCTGCAGCCGCCCCAGAAATGGCGCATCTCTAAGATAATAATAATAATAATCTTTATTTTTATATAGCGCTAACATATTATGCAGCGCTTTACAGTTTACATTATCATCACTGTCCCCGATGGGGCTCACAATCTAAATTCCCTATCAGTATGTCTTTGGAATGTGGGAGGAAACCGGAGTGCCCGGAGGAAACCCACGCAAACACGGAGAGAACATACAAACTCTTTGCAGATGTTGTCCAAGGTGGGATTAGAACCCAGGACTCCAGCGCTGCAAGGCTGCTGTGCTACCCACTGCGCCACCGTGCTGCCACCGATGCGCCAAATCTGGCGCTTAGCCTCTCTCTTCCCACTCCCGTGTAGCGGTGGGATATGGGGTAATAAGGGGTTAATGTCACCTTGACATTGTAAGGTGACGTTAACCCCAGTTAATAATGGAGAGGCGTCTATAAGACTCCTATCCATTATTAACCCCAAATTACTGAACACAAAAAAAAAGACACAGGAAAAAGTATTTTAATATTCTAAATTTTACCATACTTAAAGGGCCACTGTCACCCCCTCCAGCTGTTATAAACTAAAAGAGCCACATTGTGCAGCAGTAATGCTGCAGTCTAACAAGGTGGCTCTTTTAGTTTTTGATTCCGTTATTCCCTCAATAAAGCGTTTTAAAATTTGCCCTAAATACCTGTCCTTAGACCTGGAGGCAGGTCCGAAGCCTCCTCTGTGAATCTCCCAACGGCCGTCACTCTTCTCTTCTGGGGATGTGGTCGCCGCCCCCTTCGCGCTGTTTCTTCTTAAATCCGGCGCCTGCGCTGTGCGTGCCTGCCTGGGACAGGCGCAGTCTTCATTGTCCGTCAATAGGTCAGATGCAGGGTGCCTGCCTGTGCCGGCAGTGCGGCCACCCTGTTGCTGAATCCCCGCCTCGCACTGTGTTATTCATTATGCACAGTGAGGGGCTGGGGTTCCTGGGCATGCGCACTGCGCTGTTCAGACGCTCCCCCGGTCCCCCGCCTTCCAGCGTTATTTGCGGCTGCTTCATTCCAAACGCTGGCAAGGAAACCTGTATATTCCGGCAACGCTGGAAGGCGGGGGACCGGGGGAGCGTCTGAACAGCGCAGTGCGCATGCCCAGGAATACCAGCCCCGCACTGTGCATAATGAATAACACAGTGCGGGGCGGGGATTCAGCAACAGGGTGGCCGCACTGCCCGCACAGGCGCAGTCAGGCACCCTGGATCTGAGCTATGAAGGACAATGAAGACTGCGCCTGCACCAGGCAGGCACGCAAAGCGCAGGCGCCGGATTTAAGAAACAGCGCGAAGGGGGCGGCGACCACATCCCCAGAAGAGAAGAGTGACGGCCGTTGGGAGATTCACAGAGGAGGCTTCGGACCGCCTCCAGGTCTACAGACAGGTAGTTAGGGCAAATTTTAAAACGCTTTATTGAGGGAATAACTGAATCAAAAACTAAAAGAGCCACCTTGTTAGACTGCAGCATTACTGCTGCACAAGGTGGCTCTTTTAGTTTATAACGGCTGGAGGGGGTGACAGTGGCCCTTTAATCCCTTGATGATCTGTAGTCTTTTCCGACGTAGTCCACTAATATCGAGTGTCCCACGACGATCTGCCATGGAGAACAGCCACACAAGGAGATGTGACTGCTCTCCATGGCTGCCAAAACACACTGACAGGAGCTAAAGCTCCTGCAGTGTGCCTGCGCATGCGCGCGAGTTTACCGGAGTTCAATGAACTCCGGGACTCTCGCTTTACGACACTGCTGCGTGAGAAATTTCACGGCAGTTCAATTGCCGTAAAGTGAGCTCCCGGAGTTCATTTAACTCCATGAAACGAACGGGCAGCTCCGATACACTGCAGGAGCGATTAACTCCTGCAGTGTATCACCGGAGGACGTCGTGGGACAACCTATACTATGGATTACGACGGAAAAGATTTATTTATTTTTTTTACATTTTGGGACAAGGATGATCGTGGATGGTGGCCTTCGGGGACGTATGTGGTGAGTATGTACTACATGTTATATGTGTGTTTGTGTTTTTAACCCATTGTAGTCAGTCGCCTGACGATGGGATAACTCTCCCATCATCACATTTCGATGGGAGTAGTCCCACCCGACGAATGACTACAATGAGTCACTACTGACAGACACAGACACACACATAGACACAGACACTATACATACCATTTCTACCATACGACTCCATTTTCGCTACACTCCGCCCACACACTTCCTCCACACCACTGACGTCACTTCCTTCTGCTGCGGTTTTGACACCCAAATCCGCATAAAATCTGCAGATGGTATTTACATCTGCAGTTTTTATGCGGATTTGACCCACAAAATGGGAGTCAATGGGTGCAGAAACGCTGCAGTTCTGCACAAAAGAAGTGACATGCACTTCTTTGAAATCTGCAGCGTTTCTGCACTGATTTTTCTCCACAGCTTTTTTTTTTCACATTGATTTAAATTGTACTGTAAATCACAGTGCAGTTCTGCAGCGTTTCTGCTACAGAAAAAAACGCTGCAGAACTGCACTAAATCTGCATCATGTGCACACAGCCTAAAAGTTGAATCTGAAAAAACAAAATAAATAATTAGTAAAACACAACAAACCTGCGAAAGCAAAAATTGATTAGCTGCGGATCTGGGAGATCCAGGTCCGCCTCCTACAGACACTAAGCACGCCACAAACTGAGGTACTTCCTGCCTGTCGGTAGGTGTATACTGTAGAGGAGGAGCTACTTTCCTTATTTTTGCATAGTGTCAGCCTCCTAGCGACAGCAGCATACACCCATGGTTACCTGTGTCCCCCAATGAAGCGATAAAGAAATAACGTTTCAGTGAAACTGAGGACTAAGAGCACTATACGTGTTCGAAACGCGTCCAGTTATTTCAAGGCATTCCTTCCTCCAGTATGCACTGGTTTGTCAAGCAGCTTACTTTTTAAATTTGTCCAAATAAAGACTTTTGATTTTATTTCCTGAGCTGGATACCTTCATTTTCATGCAATGAACTACTGAACCCAATTTATTATTTATTTTAGGAGTCGGCGTTGGTCCATTTTATACTGACTCCAACTCCACCAAAATGAAGTGTATTATACTATATGGAGGATTGTGCAGTGTATTTTAATATATGGAGGACTATGAAGAGTGTATAATACTATATGGAGGACTGAATTATACTATATGGAGAACTATGAGCAGTGGATTATACTATATGGAGGACTGAGCAGTGTATTATACTATATGGAGGACTATGGGGAGTGTATTATACTATATGGAGGACTATGGTGGCACATTATATTATATGGAGGAGTATGGGGTGTATTATACTAAACAAGCAAAATGCTGCATATTCCTTGAGTGATTGGATTGTTTATGCTGGAACAGAAATCCTTGTTCTCAGCAGCACATCGCCGGTGTAAACTGTAGATATGCTGCTGATAACATGATCCTGTATGGGGACAGATTGATCTAATAGTGATTGTTCTGTCCCCATCACTCTTTCTCAGTTAGGCTAGGTTCACATTGCGTTAATGTGTGCACGCTAACGGACAGCGTTGCACGGCGAAAATGTCGCAATTAACGCCGTGCAATGGGTCCGCTAGCGCACCCATTGACAGCAATGTAAATTTCGCCTGTAGCGCATCGCTAGCGCGTGCCTTTTTCGGCTCGCGCTAGCAATGTGCCGTTCTTTTGTGACGCGCAGCGGACGCTGCTTGCAGCGTCCGCGGCACGCCCGAGGTCCGTTCCCCGCTCTCGCAGATCAGGGATCTGCTAGAGCGGGGACGTTAACGCGACCCCTAAACGCGGCCCCGAAAAAAACATTGCGTTAGGGCAATCCGTTTAGCGCAAGCGGATTGCGCTAACGCAATGTGAACCTAGCCTTAGTGTATACGACTTCAGTATTGTCAATCACACTCGTTTAGCGGCCTGAACTCAGCGCATGTAAATACAACAGAAATGCTTCTGTGTGATGTGCAATATGTTAGCGTTTGGGGCCCATTCTAACCTTTTGTCTAGGGCCCCACTTTGCCTAAAACCGGCCCTGGGTACAAGGCACATGTGATCACAATGGTAACAGAGTGCATATCACCTACTCTCTTCCCAGAAGATAAAGAAAATTAAAAAAAAAAAAAAAAAAACTAAAACACTCAGCTTTGGTATTACCGCATAACTGTCCGATCTGGTAACACGTTCTATATTGATCCCATTCACTGGAAATCTATATGGCGCTGTCAGAATCGCCGCTTTACGGTCACTTCACCCAACAACATAAATTATCACTAGTGTGAAGAGGCGACTACTGGGACGGTGTCCTGGCGCGGCCCCACAGCGGTATACGGCCCCGGATATAGGGACCGCAGTGTCCTGACACCAGAAAGCCTCTGCTGCGCTATGTGACTGCGCGCACACCGTCCGGTAACTCCCCGGTCTGAGGCCAGCACGGCCGTCACACTGAGGGAGCCTGCGCTCTGTCACGTATCTGCGCCGTGCACTGTGTGTTATGGAAACAGCTGCGTCCTGACAGCGGGCGGGGCCGGGCACTGGGCGCCTCTGATTGGCTGCTCACAGTGTTTGTTTTCCCTGCTGTTTCCCTGGGGTCATAAAGATAAACCTTGTCCAGTTATTTACTCACAGCCAAAGTCATAACAAAGGAAACCGTAGGTGGCGATAGAGAGCGCGATGAGAGGCGCCCGCCGCCATCTTTCTTTCTGGACTGGTGTAACACAGGCTGCTCTCCTGCTTGTCGCGGCTCGGTCTGACTGTGGCCGTATAATCTTTATGCTACTAAAACCCTTGTATCTGGTTTACATTTTACCAGCTGACGTCTCACTTCACGCGACTTCCACCACGCAGATGGTTTGCCCCCATAAAATATGGCCGCCATTGACCTCCCAGTCCTGTGTAATGACTCCGCCCCCCGCCATTTTGCGGAAGTCTTTCCACAGCTTTTTGACCCTAGAAAGACTCTGCTGCCTGTACTGTAGCAGCGCCCTCTGCTGGCGAGCCCTGTTTCGCGGACGTATTTGGAGGGTTTTTTGTCCCTGAAAAGGCTCCGTAGCCCCTGCTGAACACTCCGGGGCAACCTGTTTCGTTTATCGTTGGAGGAAGAGAAAGGAGAGAATCGGGTTACAAGATGGCGGCTGTGTGATCTTCCAGCAAAACCGGAGGAGGAGGAGGTGGGGGATCGCCGCTGGCGGGAGAAGGACGAGGACGACGAATCGAGCGGGGAGAAGGGAAAGCCGCCGCCCGAGTCTCAGCCCGCGGAGAGCGAGCGTCTGCAGGCCCTGAGGAGAGCGGAGAAGGATGAGCCACGGCGGGGGCTGCTCGTGAAGAAAGCGACGACGAGCGGCATCATGTCTGACACCAGGCGGCGGGTCAAGGTCTACACCCTGAATGAGGAGCGCCAGTGGGACGACAGGGGCACCGGCCATGTGTCCTCCACCTATGTGGACCGGCTGAAGGGGATGTCGCTGCTGGTGCGGGCCGAGGCTGACGGTGAGCGGGGCGGGCGGCAGGGCAGGGGAGCTGGACACGTGTGCCCGGCCATACACTGAGCGTGGAGGCGCTGGAGAACTACAAGCCCCAGCATGGCCTCCCGTACGTCACAGGTCTGCGGGAGAAGTGTACAGTGACACCCCCGCAGACCAGTAGTGGAGGGTCCTGCTGTCTGGGAGACCCCACCCCTATTATTGAGCGGTGCCTGGACTGCGCCATTCTCTGCGTTATTGGGGGGTCTTGTTTCAGATATGTCACAGTTTCTGCTCCATAACACGACTGGCTCATTACTTTTCACAGGAAGAATAGATGGAGACGGTGTGTGTGGTGGGAATGATTAGGGCGCTGCGCCTTCTGCCATGGTGGGAATGATTAGGGCGCTGCGCCTTCTGCCATGGTGGGAATGATTAGGGCGCTGCGCCTTCTGCCATGGTGGGAATGATTAGGGCGCTGCACCTTCTGCCATGGTGGGAATGATTAGGGCGCTGCACCTTCTGCCATGGTGGGAATGATTAGGGCGCTGCACCTTCTGCCATGGTGGGAATGATTAGGGCGCTGCGCCTTCTGCCATGGTGGGAATGATTAGGGCGCTGCGCCTTCTGCCACGGTGGGAATGATTAGGGCGCTGCGCCTTCTGCCACGGTGGGAATGATTAGGGCGCTGCGCCTTCTGCCACGGTGGGGATGATTAGGGCGCTGCGCCTTCTGCCACGGTGGGAATGATTAGGGCGCTGCGCCTTCTGCCACGGTGGGAATGATTAGGGCGCTGCACCTTCTGCCACGGTGGGAATGATTAGGGCGCTGCGCCTTCTGCCACGGTGGGAATGATTAGGGCGCTGCGCCTTCTGCCACGGTGGGAATGATTAGGGCGCTGCACCTTCTGCCACGGTGGGAATGATTAGGGCGCTGCACCTTCTGCCACGGTGGGAATGATTAGGGCGCTGCACCTTCTGCCACGGTGGGAATGATTAGGGCGCTGCACCTTCTGCCACGGTGGGAATGATTAGGGCGCTGCACCTTCTGCCACGGTGGGAATGATTAGGGCGCTGCACCTTCTGCCACGGTGGGAATGATTAGGGCGCTGCACCTTCTGCCACGGTGGGAATGATTAGGGCGCTGCACCTTCTGCCACGGTGGGAATGATTAGGGCGCTGCACCTTCTGCCACGGTGGGAATGATTAGGGCGCTGCACCTTCTGCCACGGTGGGAATGATTAGGGCGCTGCACCTTCTGCCACGGTGGGAATGATTAGGGCGCTGCACCTTCTGCCACGGTGGGAATGATTAGGGCGCTGCACCTTCTGCCACGGTGGGAATGATTAGGGCGCTGCACCTTCTGCCACGGTGGGAATGATTAGGGCGCTGCACCTTCTGCCACGGTGGGAATGATTAGGGCGCTGCACCTTCTGCCACGGTGGGAATGATTAGGGCGCTGCACCTTCTGCCACGGTGGGAATGATTAGGGCGCTGCACCTTCTGCCACGGTGGGAATGATTAGGGCGCTGCACCTTCTGCCACGGTGGGAATGATTAGGGCGCTGCACCTTCTGCCACGGTGGGAATGATTAGGGCGCTGCACCTTCTGCCACGGTGGGAATGATTAGGGCGCTGCACCTTCTGCCGCGGTGGGAATGATTAGGGCGCTGCACCTTCTGCCGCGGTGGGAATGATTAGGGCGCTGCGCCTTCTGCCGCGGTGGGAATGATTAGGGCGCTGCGCCTTCTGCCGCGGTGGGAATGATTAGGGCGCTGCGCCTTCTGCCGCGGTGGGAATGATTAGGGCGCTGCGCCTTCTGCCGCGGTGGGGAGGGTTAGGGCGCTGCGCCTTCTGCCGCGGTCTGAATGATTAGGGCGCTGCGCCTTCTGCCGCGGTGGGGAGGGTTAGGGCGCTGCGCCTTCTGCCGCGGTGGGAATGATTAGGGCGCTGCGCCTTCTGCCGCGGTGGGAATGATTAGGGCGCTGCGCCTTCTGCCGCGGTGGGGAGGGTTAGGGCGCTGCGCCTTCTGCCGCGGTCTGAATGATTAGGGCGCTGCGCCTTCTGCCGCGGTGGGGAGGGTTAGGGCGCTGCGCCTTCTGCCGCGGTGGGGAGGGTTAGGGCGCTGCTCCGCCATATTCCTGTCACCAAAACATGGTGAGAATATTACACACGTTTGTGACCGGCTCTGGTCTCCCCCAATCTTTTATTCTCCCCCTCCTGCCGTGACGTATGGCTTTGTTAGCTTCCCATGGACACGGCCTCTGTGATTGACTGCTTTTATTTCACTGTATCATGAACTGGAAAATGGGAAAACCGAATCCTCGTGAGGCGACATTGTGGAAACCCGCTATAGATCCTCAATCTCGCCGCTGTTTTTAGGGTTTCCTTCTGGCTGCATTCTTTGTGGTGAAAGTGACCTGACAGCAGGTCGGACGATCACTTCACTGCCAAACTTATTGTTTAGGGGTTAAAAAATTTCTAACCATTTGGTTTGTCACCATCTACCAAGATTCCTAACCTGCAGGCGATGGAGCAGTGTGAGGGCTGGTGCTTATCAGTGTTATTTTAGGGTATTTAGGATGTGGTTATTTATTACTGCATTTTTGGAGGCAGGTGCGGTGAGGGGGCCAAAAACTGCAATTTAAAAAAAAAAAAAATGTATGCAATTTAGTGTGTGGATTAACCTTTTAATAACTGTACATTTTCAGTCGTGGGGTGTACGGAGCAGGCTGAGCATATTACCGGCAGCGTCTAAGTATGTACTGTGGTGTACAGAACAAGTCGCAAGGAGACGAAAAAAAGTCAAATGAAAGTTAAAAAAGTTTGCTCCCTCTTTTCCCATTGAAATTAAGCAACAAAACAAATACACTGCTTAAAAAAAGTAAAGGGAACACTAAAATCCCACATCGTACATATCACTGAATGAAATATTCCAGTTGTAAATCTTTATTCATTACATAGTGGAATGTGTTGAGAACAATAAAACCTAAAAATGATCAACGTAAATCACAACTAATATCCCACAGAGGTCTGGAATTGGAATGATGCTCAAAATCTAAGTGGAAAATGAAGATACAGGCTGATCCAACTAAAGTGGAAATGCCTCAAGACAAGGAAATGATGTTCTGGTGTGTGTGTTGCCTCCATGTGCCTGTATGACCTCCCTACAACGCCTGGGCATGCTCCTGATGAGGCGATGAAAGGTCTACTGAGGGATCTCCTCCCAGTCCTGGATTAAAGCATCCGCCAACTCCTGGACAGTCTGTGGTGCAACGTGACGTTGGTGGATGATGCAAAACATGATGTCCCAGATGTGTTCAATCAGATTCAGGTCTGGGGAATGGGTGGGCCAGTCCATAGCTTCAATGCCTTCATCTTGCAGGAACTGCTGACACACTCCAGCCATATGAGGTCTGGCATTGTCCTGCATTAGGAGGAACCCAGGGCCAACCGCACCAGCATATGGTCTCACAAGGGGACTGAGGATCTCATCTCGGTACCTAATGGCAGCCAGGCTACCTCTGGCGAGCACATGGAGGGCTGTGCGACCCTCCAAAGAAATGCCACCCCACACCATTACTGACCCACTGCCAAACCGGTCATGCTGATGGATGTTGCAGGCAGAAGGTCGCTCTCCACGGCGTCTCCAGACTCTGTCATGTCTGTCACATGTGCTCGGTGTGAACCTGCTTTCATCTGTGAAGAGCACAGTGCGCCAGTGGTGAATTTGCCAATCCTGATGTTCTGTGGCAAATGCCAAGTGTCCTGCACGGTGTTGGGCTGTGAGCACCACCCCCATCTGTGGACGTCGGGCACTCAGACCATCCTCATGGAGTCTGTTTCTAACCGTTTATGCAGACACATGCACATTTGTGGCCTGCTGGAGGTCATTTTGCAGGGCTCTGGCAGTGCTCATCCTGTTCCTCCTTTCACAAAGGCTGATGGTAGCGGTCCTGCTGCTGTGTTGTTGCCCTCCTACGGCCCCCTCCACATCTCCTGGTGTACTGGCCTGTCTCCTGGTAGCGCCTCCAGCCTCTGGACACTACGCTGACAGACACAGCAAACCTTCTTGGCACAGCTCACATTGATGTGCCATTCTGGATGAGCGGCACTACCTGAGCCACTTGTGTGGGTTGTAGAGTCCGTCTCATGCTACCATGAGTGTTAAAGCACAACCAACATTCAAAAGTGACCAAAACATCAGCCAGAAAGCATTGGTACTGAGATGTGGTCTGTGGTCCCCACCTGCAGAACCACTCCTTTATTGAGGGTGTCTTGTTAATTGCCAATAATTTCCATCTGTTGTCTATTCCATTTGCACAACAGCATGTGAAATTGATTGTCAAACAGCGTTGCTTCCTAAGTGAACAGTTTGATTTCACAGAAGTTTGATTTACTTGGAGTTATATTCTGTTTAAGTGTTCCCTTTATTTTTTTGAGCAGTGTATTTAGTTTTGTTTATGAACGCCCAATTTATCAAAATACAACATTATTAAAGGGAACCTGTCACCCTCCTAAATCGAAGATGAGCTAAGCCCACCGGCATCAGGGGCTTATCTACAGCATTCTGTAATGCTGTAGATAAGCCCCCGATGTAACCTGAAAGATGAGAAAAAGAGGTTAGATTATACTCACCCAGGGGCGGTCCCGCTGCGGTCCGGTCCGATGGGCGTCGCGGTCCGGTCCAGCGCCTCCCATCTTCTTACGATGACGTCCTCTTCTTGTCTTCACACCCCGGCGTAGGTGTACTTTGTCTGCCCTGTTGAGGGCAGAGCAAAGTACTGCAGTGCGCAGGCGCCGGGAAAGGTCAGAGAGGCCTGCGCACTGCAGTACTTTGCTCTACCCTCAACAGGGCAGACAAAGTACGCCGGAGCCGCAGCGTGAAGACAAGAAGAGGACGTGATCGTAAGAAGATGGGAGGCCCCGGAACGGACCGCGACGCCCATCGGACCGCACCGGACCGCCACCCCAGGTGAGTATAATCTAACCTGTCTTTCTCATCTTTCAGGATACATCAAGGGCTTATCTACAGCATTCCAGATTGCTGTAGATAAGCCCTGATGCTTTTGGGCTTAGTTCATCTTTGATTTTGGGGGGTGACAGGTTCCCTTTAAAATTAAACATAGATGCCAAAAAGAAAACTGAAATTTCATTTATTTTTTATTTTTTTGTGTGTGTTCAAAGCACTTCTCTCCAAAAAATGCCATAAAAGGGATCCGTATATGACCCCAAAAGCACTAAGTTTGGCATTGTCGTACTCATACTGACTTGGAGAACTATGTTGTTTGGCCATTTTTGCTGCACAATGAACGCTTTAAAAACAAAAATCACCCCCATCCCCCCCAAAAAGTTTAGAATTTTTTAATGTCACATACTTTGGAGTTTTTCCCGCTCCTCGGTGCATTGAGTGGTAAAATGTCATTCAAAGCAGCAAATTGTCCCTTGTAAAGCAACCCTCATGTGCCCATGATAACGAAAACATAAATCTTTTTTATAGCTCCTGAAAGAAGGGTAAAGGATAACAAAATATCGCCAACTCTTGGAGGTTTTTTTTTTTTCAAACTTATTTTGCTTAAAAAAACAAACAAAAAAACTTTTTTGCCACATGTTGATATAAAATTTACTGTGGTGGGGGCGGCTTTTAGTAGGCCTTAACTATTGCACGCTGCAGTCATGGGGAAGGCTGGGGCTGCGGTGATGGGTCGGACACCCACACCACTTAGAAGGTCACACTGCGTTTTTTGGGGGGGAGTTTCCAGAGTATAAACACTCATAAAACCTTTACATGTAAAAACAAAAAAAAAAACCTTTTCAGATTTTTTTAGTTTCAGCACTGGAAATTCTGGACTAAAACTGTGAACCTACTCTAATGCTGCTGTTATTGATGGACAGTGTCATTGTAAGTGGTTGAGCAGGAGTGATCGGGGGTCCCTCTGGTCACTGTGATCAGAGGCGGCTCTGGCTGTGTATTCTGGCCTGCACGTACTGTGTGTGGGGAGGGCTCAGCGTCTTTGTTTTGTCTTATGTTAGGTAGAGGTTAGAGGTGAACCCATCTGCCCCTTGAAGAAGCCCGCAACGCGCGTCGGGGCATGCTGTATGCACAGTGACCGCGCTATCACCTCCTGACATGGGTAAGCCTTGCCTCTAACTGCTGCTGTCCTGCATATTGCACTTTAGCATTAGCACTTTCTTTAGGACGGTATTAGTGGTACTCTTTTTACCTGTGAGTGGCCAGATACTTACGATTTAGGTCCCTATACCGGATATGTAATATATTTTTTACTATTCAATTCTAGTCTTGCGGCTTACTGTTATGGGTACAGGGCTAATATGCTAGTGATATAACCTCCTACTGACCCATTTCTCAGTGGTGCTTGTGTGCAGCCATTGTGCATACTATTTTTAGTGCTCTTTTACCCCCTTCCAGACACTCGTCCATAGAATTTATGTGTATATATATTGGGCCCGTATGTTTTCTCTTTTTTGTATTTGGTGTCTATGTTGAACTTAATAAAATTTATATCTAATCAGATTTGGAGTTGGCCCTGTGTAGTTCTGAGTCTTGAGCTCCTTTCCTCTTATAGGTATTACCATCTTAATAAATGCAGTAAGAAACTAAATTTTATTCAGTGTGGTGAAAGAAATTGTGTCCTGTTAGGCTACTTTCACACTAGTCCGTCGGTACGGGGCAGTCGCAAACTGTTGGCCTGACGTACCGACGGACGTTGTGCTAAATTTAGCACAAAGTGGGCAGCGGATGCAGTTTACAACGCATCCGCTGCCCATTGTGATGAGTGGGGGGGAGGGGGCGGAGTTCCGGAATCGCATGCGCGATCGGAAATGGCGGACACGTCACACAAAAAAAGTTACATTGAATGTTTTTTTTGTGCATAGCGTCCGCCAAAACACGAATCCGTCGCACGACGGATGCGACGTGTGCCCTTCGTCGCGATCCGTCGCTAATACAAGTCTATGGGCAAAAAACACATCCTGCAAGCACATTTGCAGGATCCGTTTTTTGCCCATAACGACGGATTGCGATGGAGCCCAGAAGACAGAAGTGTGAAAGTAGCCTTAATTGTTAACCAGTTCAGTACCAGGCCATTCTGCCCCATTTATGACCTGTTACATCTTTTTTAGGGCTTATGCAGACAGATGTCCATGGATTTTGTTCTGAGCACGGACCGCTAATGCCCGGCCTGGCAGCGGCTCTCCCGTCCAAATGGCCACAGCTTCATATATTTCTGAGGCTATCACTCTTGGGTTGGGAGAGCCACAGGTGTCTTTTGGAGCCCTTCAGTTTAGCATGAGTTTTTTTTAGACCTATTCAAGCTTTCAATTTTGGTTATACATTGAAAAGAATTCCAATTAATGTGATTGTTGTTTTTTTTTGTACAGTGCTACCAAAAGATTTGTTTTTAAATTTTTTTTCTTCAGTGTATAATTTTTTTTTTTTTCCTCTTTTAGATGGGGTAATATACCCGCCACAGATTCAAGTCTTTTATAACCTTATGGGGAGCACAATGCATATAATAGGGGATCTTCGGCCCTCTGGTGCAATGTGCAGCTGAGGCAACTCCTGCTGTATCCTGACATCCAGTGTGATCGCTGGGATGACCACTGCTCTCCTGTACCCTGCACACCACGCTCATACAGAGGGGTAATAAATGAGCTGCGACCTCTTTGTTGGTGTCATTTCCCCATGAAAAATTGCAATAGCAGACAGCAGTGTATATACCCTAAAATGGTGCTAATAAAACCTACAGCTCGCCACACAACAAAGCCCTCACACCGCTCCAGTGGTGGAAAGCAAAAAAGGCACTTCCAGTTCATGGCGCCTGTTATTTTTCTCCCAATTTTTTTCCATTACAAATGTGTAAATTGAAGGTGTTATTCAAAACTCATTGTTCAAAATACTCGTATTAAAGCTTATGCCCTAAAAATAAAGCTTTGGGGTTAAAGCCCAAAAACGTAAATTGGCCCTGTCAGGGGTTAACTCTTATTTTTGGAAGAGGGCAGTTCTTCCACCACTTGTTTAGGTTGTGTTTTTATAGGTCCATATGACAAAAAGTCATAACTACCGTAATTCTGCAGGTTACCACAACAATACCGAAGGAAAAAAGACGTCCTAGTTTTATCCGCTTTGCTGATCAAATCCATCAATAGCCTCATATATTAAAAAACGAAACAACGGATAGCACCCAGATGTCCTCTGTTCTGTCCGTATTTTACTGTTATACCTAGAATATAAGTTATATATATTTACAGATGCAAGACGTATTGTAAAAAGTGACACAGAATAAAAATGGATCCAGCACTCCAAAAAAAAACCTTATAGCCCATGGATGTGAACCAATTGGATATGTTAATCCAGCCTTAGTGAGAATTTGTTTCTCCCACCCGCTGACCTGGCATTTTTACATAGTCTCATGGCTTGTATGTAGGCCTTTGCATGGTGTAGTAATGTTTGCTGGGTTGTGACCTAGTGGCAGACTACATATCCTAGGCTCGCATGGACCTCCGTTCCAGCCCTCATTGGTTTCTTGTTCTGTTCTATATCTTTTGAGAGTGTTGACATGATGTCACTGAAACACCTGTAGCTTGACATCTGGCTCATAGTCCAATGCCGGCAAAACGCCTTCTGATGGTTTGTGCAGTCATCGTTTGATGCCTTAGACTTGGTATGTGAGGTCCAATTTGACTTTTGCAGTACAGAAAATGTATCAATCGTGGAAACAGGGAGCTGCCATTTTTAGAGTGTCCCAGGAGCCGTTTTTCAACATGACAACATCAGGCCTCATGTTGCTGGTGCTACTGTGAGCTGCCTGCTTGGCCTATCATGGCCTGCAGCGTCTCTGCACTTGTCTATCATTGAGCACATCTGGGATGTCCCTGGTTGGCCATTGCAAAGAGCTGCCAGCAGCGGATCTTGATTTGCCCAGGTGCTTTCAGCGCATCCCAACCAGTGGCAATGTGATTGTAGCAGCTGTAAGTGTGGGGATTTCTGCATGTGGCGCTAATGCGCGATGCTGAATAAATTGAGATGGTTTGCAAATTTTGTTACCATTTCATTTTTCAGAACTTCAGTAATAGGTATATAAATTGTGATTTCCTTAAGTTCCCTGACTTTTCCTTCTGTGTTCTACTTTGAATATTGAGTCTATAGTGGTGGTGTCTGCCTATTGAGCTTGTAACGTGGTGATGGCTGGCGTTCACTGTCGTCCGGCTACTGAGATTCCGGCAATCGGCTATTGTTACTCAGGAATTAGGCTTCTTTCACACTTCCGTCTTCCAAATCTGCACAGGATCCGTCAAGACGTTGAAATGACTGATCCTGTGCAGATTGTGGAAAATGTCTATGTGCACCTGTTGTGTATGTGTCTTCGCAGCGGTTTTCCGCTGCGAGAACGCATACACAACACAAACCAGGTTAAAAAAAATTGCAGTTTTCTCACCTACCGGCATCCCGCGCAGCGATGGATGCTCCCGGCAGCTGGCGTTCCTAGTAATACATTGCGAAATCTCGCGAGAAGTCGTGGTCTCGCGAGATTTCGCAATGTCTTACTAGGAATGTTAGCTGCCGGCAGCATCGGTGATGCTGCGCGGGACGTCTGTTGGTGAGAATATTGCGATTATTTTTTTATTTTTAACATTATACCTTGTTACTATTGATGCTGCATAGGCAGCATCAATAGTAAAAAGAGAAAGCGAGAGAGAATTTCCCTGAGGGGAAATTCTTCCACGCATGCTCAGTTTGAAAAGGTGGGACCTGTCGCTGGATTCCTGCTTTTCACAGGCAGCGACGCATCCTGCGCCCATAGGCTTCCATTGTAGCCAGTGACGGGCAGCACAGGATGCGTCGCTGACCGATTTTCCGACGTGCAGAAAAAACGTTCCTCTGAACGTTTTCTCTGCCCGACGGACCATTTTTTTTACGCAGGATCCAGTGCAGGACGGATGGCCATCCATCAAAATCTGTCGCTAATACAAGTCTATGAGAAAATGCAGGATCCTGCATTCTCAAAAATCGACGGATTGTGATGGGAGCTGAAAGACGGAAGTGTGAAAGAGGCCTTACTGGTCGTTTTGTTACCGCTTCAAGTAACCTCTGGCTAAGGCTACTTTCACACTTGCGTCGTTTGGCCTCTGTCGCAATGCGTCGTTTTGGGAAAAAACGCATCCTGCAAATGTGCCCGCAGGATGCGTTTTTTTTCCCATAGACTTGTATTACCGACGGATCACAACGCAAGGCCATACGTCGTGTCCGTCGTGCACTGGATCCGCCGTGTTTTGGCGGACCGTCATCACGAAAAAACGTTCAATGTAACGTTTTTTCGTACGTCGCATCCTGCATTTCCTACCGCGCATGTGCGGCCGGAACTCCGCCCCCTCCTCCCCGGGACTTTACAATGGGCAGCGGATGCTTTGAAAAACTGCATCCGCTGCTCACGTTGTGCCGAATTTTCACAACGTCCGTCGGTACGTTGCGACGGCCGCGTACCGACGCAAGTGTGAAAGAAGCCTTAGGCTTCTTTCAGACTTCCGTCGGTACGCGGCTGTACCGACGGACGTTGGGAGTTTTTTAGCACAACGTGGGCAGCGGATGCAGTGTTTCAACGCGTCCGCTGCCCATAGTAAACTCCCAGGGAGGAGAGGCCCCGCATGCGCAGTAAAAAATGCAGGATACGACGTACGAAAAAAATTCCCTTCAACTTTTTTTGCTACGACGGTTCGCCAAATACCGACGCATCCAGTGCACAACGTATGGAACGTGTGTCCATAAGTTGCGATGCGTTGGTAATATAAGTCTATGTGAAAAAAACACATCCTGCGGGCAACTTTGCAGGATGCGTTTTTTTCACAGAACGACGCATTACGACGGTCACAAGAAGACGTAAGTGTGAAAGTAGCCTTATAGAGCCCATGATAAGCCGCGTGGGGAAAATGTGAGGATGTAGTTACACCACTCCCTTCTACTGTAATTGCCTTGGATTGTGCAATTTTTTTTTCAACATTCTACACTTATCCGCTGTGAAATCGTTACTCTTTAGCTCATAAACTTTCTTATGGTGATCGCCTTGTATAAAGGTCTGTAGGAGAAAAATTGGAAAATCTGCCAGGAGCGCCTATGCAGATCTGTGTCCATGGGTAGAGATTAGTAAACTCTGTATAGGACAATCAGTCAGTCACCGTTTCCTTCATCCCGTTTCTGTTCACCCTTCCAAATATAGGATTGGTAAGATATAAGGGGCTCATAATGGCACATTTGACTGCAGCGAAAGAATACTTGTGTTCCCCTCCCCGCCATAAGATTTAATGCTGCAGCTGATGCAATTTTTGAGCCAAATTTATAAATGTCTTCATTTGTCAATGGGGAGGTGGTCGGACGTCAATAAAATGCTGTGGGTCAGGGGAGCTGACACTTTTGGAATAGCACATGCCATATCTATGAGGTGCGTATTTTGCACCTATATACTTGACAGGGGGGGACGTGCACCGACGTCTGCCTTGACATTCTGCATAACTGAAATCTACAACATGGGTCAATTTCTTTTCCCTACAGATTGAGAATGAGATTTGGACAAATTTGAATCACGACACTAATATGCAACAGTTTATTTTTCCTCTGCAAACGAATCATTATTAGAAAATGTGCTGCTCTTCCTCTATCTGTGTAGGAATATGCACCGAGAACCGAGCAAACTTTTTTTTTTTTTTTTAATACCATTGTAAGGTCTGAATGCTAATATAATATATAAATTGATATAGAAGATGGTGGACTGAAGTTACAATTTTGCTTTGTTCTAATTTTTTATTTTTTTTTTGTCTCTTCCTACTTAGGTTCGTTGCTTTTAGAGTCGAAGATAAATCCGAATACTGCGTATCAGAAGCAGCAGGTGAGTACCAGTGTGTCTGCAGGCAGGGCACAGTCACTGGGATTGCCGGAAATCCTTTTTTAACCTTTTATTCAGTAAAAATGCGGTTGCTGTATTTTTCGGACTGCAGGGCGCACCTTACCATAAGACCGTTTAGATGTCAAACTAGGAGAAACCTGTTTGCTTCTAATTAAAACTTCTCTGGCGGTGTAAAGAAGTGGAGGGGTCAACATTAATGCACTAGGGAAGGATGGGGAGGTCAGGGGCCTATTGTTGGTGTTTCTCTGCAGCATATGTATTATGCACATATAGCCATACACCAGTCACATTATGTACACTCTGCAGCACACACGCGTACACAACACTCATATACAGTCGTGGCCAAAATTGTTCCAGAAAATGAAGGGTTTCTCCCAGAAAATTACAATTACAGATGTTTTGTTATACACTTGTATATTTCCTGTGTGTATTGGAACAACACACACAAAGAGGAAAAAAGGCAAATTTGACATCATTTCACACAATACCCCAAAAATGGACAGGATAAAATTGTTGGCACCCTCAACTTAAAAGGAACCTGTCCGCAGGATTGTGCACAGTAACCTACACACAGTGTCAGGTCGGTGCCATTATACTGATTACAATGATACCTTGGTTGATGAAATCCATCTTGTGGTTGGTTAAAGGGAACCTGTCACCCCCAAAATGGAAGGTGAGCATTCTGTAATGCTGTAGATAAGCCCCCGATGTAACCTGAAAGATGAGGGAAAAAAAGTTTAGATTATACTCACCCAGGGGCGGTCCCGGTACGATGGGTGTCGCGGTCCAGGGCCTCCCATCTTCTTACGATCACGTCCTCTTCTTGTCTTCACGCTGCAGCTCTGGCCCTCAACAGGGCCCTGTTGAGGGCAGAGCAAAGTACTGCAGTGCGCAGGTGCTGGGCCTCTCTGACCTTTTCCCTGCGCACTGCAGTACTTTGCTCTGCCCTCAACAGGGCAGACAATTGCGCCTGCGCCGGAGCCGCAGTGTGAAGACAAGAAGAGGACGTCATCCTATGAAGATGGGAGACCCCGGACCGCGACACCCATCGGACCGGACCGCAGCGGGACCGCCCATGGGTGAGAATAATCTAACCTCTTTTTCTCATCTTTCAGGATACATCAGGGGCTTATCTACAGCATTACAGAATGCTGTAGATAAGCCCCCGATGCCGGTGGGCTTAGCTCATCTTCGATTTTGGGGGTGACAGGTTCCCTTTAATCTGTATTTGTAGTTTTCAGTTTTGGAGATTTTGGTGCTTCGGGGCGGCCTGTGGCAGGGGGGCTTTATCTGGTGCTCTGCTTGCATACTGAACCTTATGGCTTATGACAGGTCACTGACCTGGCCCCTATTTTACATACTGCATAGAATATTGTGTGTGGGGAAAATAAACTTAACATTCATCACGCTTCAGCTGTAGAATGATATAATGGATAATATGCCTATATGCATTTATTATCTGGTCATGTAGTATTATTTACATCAAAATTGCGGTGACTGCGCAGTAGCATGTATCGCGTTCTGAAAACAAAGATTAAACAACCACAAGACGGATTTAATCAACCAAGGTATCTTATTAATCAGTATAACGGCGCCAACCTGACACTGTAGGTGCACAATCCTGCTGACAGGTTCCCATTAAGGTAAAGAGGGCAAGCCTACTGTTGGTGCCTAAGTAGGATCATATCAAGTAAAATGTAGATACGGTAACTTGGCACTCCAGAATAGTATGTGAAAGTGTCTTAATAAGGCTGGGTTCACATTGCGCTATGGCAGTCCGTTAGACGGACTACGTTACACCGCGGTGTAACGTCCTCTAATGCCGCCATAGACTCCAATGTCGGACGCATCGCTAGCGCACACCCACAATGGGTGTGCGCTAGCCATGTGCTGTCATTGAGTGACGGACCCTGAGACGCGGGCTGCAGTGTTTCCGGGTCCGTCACTGCTAGCGCAGATAGAGCATCTCCTAGCTCTATCTGCGCTAGTGATGTGACACATCGGCACTTGCGTTACAGCAGCCTGTTACCGTATGTGTTGAACAGGCTGCTGTAACGCAGTGTGAACCTAGCCTAAGTGCAGGCAATACATAGAAATGTTTCAGTCGCTTTGACCTTTGTCAGTATAGCTCCACATATGAAAAAATAAATTGTGGTGATTTTTTTTTTTTTGTGTGTGTGTGTGTGTGTGTGTGTGTGTAATGTTAACGTACTTGTATAATACAGTTTTGTTGTAGCTGTGATGTGCTTGTCTTTTCCTAGGACACATTGATAGTTTGGTCTGAAGCAGAAAACTATGACTTGGCTCTCAGCTTTCAAGAAAAAGCCGGCTGTGATGAAATATGGGAAAAGATTTGTCAGGTAATGTTGTGTGTCAGTCTTGTGTTTTTTTTTATATATATTTATTTTGGTTTATTTTCTGTTCATCTCCGCTGGTTTGACCTTTGTATTCCAGCATAAGTCATTGGAGACCAACACAGACTTGGGGCTTTTGTAGGTCACTTACAACTAAGTTGAGCCCAGGAAGTTTAAAGAATAATAATAATGCGCAGGTTGATTTGTGTGAAGTATTATGGATACAGCAGATATATTTGTGGGACTTAGAAACTGCGATGTGGCCAAAATCTGCACCAACCTCTGTTGTCATAAATCTGATGGCTTTATTGATGTCTGGGCCGTACAGTTTTGAAGTCTACCTAAAACAATGCAAATTGTCTCTTCAGAGAGGAAGAGAACTTTGAACTGTGGTGCCACCTATTTTTGGCTTTTATCTGAAGTCATATTGCAAGGCTTCTTAACGGGTCAATATTGACCTGTAGGATTACTACTTCCAAAAGCGTGGTGCACGAGTTTAAGTCCTCTTCCTCTTCGAAGAGGCAATTTGCATATTAAATTTCCCAGAGGAGCATGCGAAGCATTTAAGTCTCCTCATACTGGCATGCTAGACCTGGCATGTCACTCTCCACAAGGAGAAACCTTAATCCTTAGATGCCTAAAACAGTGTAACTAAAGCACTATTATTTGCTGTAAAATGTCACATTTGAGTGCAGTTTTTCACGGTTTTCCATTGTTGGGCTCCTAGTAGCGGGATTCTCCGTTCTTGTCCACGGTTATAAGCTCGCCTCTCCTGCCCAATCTGCCCTTCATTACACAGACCTCTCAAGTCAGTGGGCCCTGTGTAAACACTGTTCAGTCACTTCTGCTAGTTATGTCCCCAAATTGAGACTGGTATGGTTTTATATATTTATAGGTCCAAGGAAAAGACCCCTCTGTGGAAGTCACACAAGACCCCATTGATGAATCGGAGGAGGAACGCTTTGAGGAGATGCCTGACACAAGCAGCTTGATTGATCTTCCCACTTGTGAACTCGGTAAACTTGAAGAGATTGCTGACCTTGTTACCTCAGTCCTATCATCACCCATCCGTAGAGAGAAGCTCGCACTCGCCCTGGAGAATGAGGGCTATATAAAGAAACTGCTGCAGCTCTTCCAAACCTGCGAGAATCTGGATAATGCCGAAGGTTTGCATCACTTGTATGAGATTATCCGGGGGATCTTGTTTCTCAATAAAGCGACTCTGTTTGAGGTGATGTTTTCGGACGAGTGTATTATGGATGTTGTGGGCTGCTTAGAGTACGACCCAGCCTTGGCCCAGCCAAAGAGACATCGGGAGTTCCTGACCAAAACGGCAAAGTTCAAGGAAGTAATCCCCATAACAGACTCCGAACTTAGGCAAAAGATTCACCAAACATACAGGGTACAGTACATTCAAGATGTCATCTTGCCCACGCCATCAGTCTTTGAAGATAATTTTCTCTCTACGCTTACGTCTTTCATTTTCTTCAACAAAGTGGAGATAGTCAGCATGCTGCAAGTAAGTAATGTCCCTAAGCACGGAGACCGCGCACCCCTCCCGGCTCATCTTGTTTCTTATTTTGTATGTTTCTCACTGGATCAATGCTAGTTCCAGGCCTCTGTCATTTCATCAGTGATGCCCCAAGGCCTCTTGAACTTGCACTGCCTTTGGGAACAGATGTTTAGCAGTCATTATCAGAAACTGTGTTTATTGTTTTGTACGATTGTAGTGCTTGGTAAAGGTGGGAGAATATCTTGTTTGCACGGTAGCTCTAGCCAACAGACTGCAGTCACATGACTCTTTTTAGATATATATTTTTTTAAGTCAAGACGTCCACCCATAGACTATATAGATGTGATGTAGCAATGTTAGAGACACTTGCAGCCCCAGCTGAAATATGAAGAACCTGTGTGTATCGGCAGAACAGGACACTTGTATGCCATTAGAGTAGCGCGCACATACACGCGCTCGTCCGCTGCTCTGTTCGTTCTGTGGGTCTGCCGAGTGCTGCATTTGGCTTTTCTGCCCTCATTGATGGTGAATGGAGCTGTGATTGGGCATCTGACCTGCAGCTCCTTTATGGATAAAAATTCTCCTGTCTGCTGATCGGTCCGGGTTACCCCCGATCAGCAAGGTATCGATCCTGGCTGTGAGAAGGTGATAACTTGTTTTCACTGGACAACATCTTATTCATTGCAAACAACACCACAGTTTTTAGTAAGGCCCCTTTCACACATCAGTTTTATGCCGTCAGTCACAATCCGGCGAATTAAAAAAAACCAAAATGATCCAGCAAAAGTTGCCGCCGGATCCGTTTTTTTCTCATAGACTTGTATTAGCGACTGATTGCCTGACGTTTCATCTGTTTTTCGCCGATCCGTAGAAAATTGTTTATCCAGTGGCTGGAGAAAAGGGACGTAGTAACATTTTTTGTGTCCGAAAAAACGGACATCGACGGATCTGACGCCGTCCGTTGTTTGCTAGAATGGAAGCCTATGGCTACTTTCACACTTCTGTCGGTACGGGGGCCGTCTCAAACCGTCAGCCCGATGTACCGACGGACGTTGTGCAAATATTGCACGACGTGGGCAGCGGATGCAGTTTTCAGACGCATCCGCTGCCCATTATGAGTTCCGGAGAAGAGGGGCGGAGTTCCGGCCGCGCATGCGCGGTCGGAAATGGCAGACCCATCGCACAAAAAACGTGACATTGAACGGTTTTTGTGATGACTGTCCGCCAATTACCGACGCATCCAGTGCACGAAGTATGGAACATGTGTCCGTACGTCGCGATGCGTCAGTAATACAAGTCTATGTGCAAAGAACGCATCCTGCGGGCAACTTTGCAGGATGCGTTTTTTTCACAGAACGATGTATTGCAACGTCTTTATAAAGACGGAAGTGTGAAAGTAGCCTATGGCGCCGGGTCCGTCAAATGGTGGAATCCGGCGACGGATTCCTTTTTTTTTTTTTTTTTTTTTTTTTAACTGAGCATGCTCCGATATTTATTTATTTATTTTTAAGGATCCTATTAGCAGGATCAGCTAGTCGGAGCCGTTGCATCAGTTTTTCACAATCTGCGACAGATCACTTTTTTTCAAAATTCGACGGATTGTGACTGATGGCTAAAAACTGATGTGTGAAAGCAGCCAAAGATATCCCTGTCCCACAAAGGACAATTCTCAGGGTGAAGCTGCTGCCAAGCGGGCATGAATGGCCATCCATATAGGGCAAAGCCAGCTGACAGTGTGCTAGAATGGTAGCAGCTTGTTACGAGCATCCCTACACTCTGGTCTATAGATAACCCCATGGTAAAGGCGGAGATCTCCAAATCCTCTGCAAATTCTACATATAACTATTTTAAATATCCCACAATTATTCGGTATGGACCATTAGAGCAGAGCATTCATTTAAGATTGCGCCTCAAAAAAAAAAAGTGTTTACTTTCCTCTTAGGAGAGCTCTCATTGGGGAAATATACAGTACTGAAAACTGAACAAGAAGTCGCAGCACAGATGCCGCAAAACCATTATGAATAAGGATATTTTGTTTGTTTTTTTTTTTGTTTTTTTTCCTGGTTTATCTGCCCAGTGATGCATCATACTTGCAGTTTGTACTATCTCTCCCAAAGAAGCTACTGGGCTATAAGTATACGGGCAGGAGACAGAACTGTTTTCTGCCACACGGTAACTTGCAGTAGCTGTGCAATCGCCATCAGTAATGGAGTGCAGTGCATACCGTCCAATCTTCGTCATTATACAGGCAGTTCTGGTGACTGAGGGAACCTAAAGGTGTGTAATTCCCAGGGGAGGCCACCACTTCATCGCATGACCCGAATGAGAAGGATACCATGAGCTTTCAGATAGAAAGGAGCAACTTCATAAGGTGATACTTGCTGACTTGTATATGTAAGTGAGGCCAGTGACAAGACTAAAATAAAAAAACAAACGCTGAACTAATGCAACGTTATAAAATCTTACCTCCTTACGGCGTTCCAACAGGTCAGTACAGCCATGAGTGAACTGCCTCAGCTACTGTACGGTATGCAGTTGTGTGGGTTTTTCTATTCTTTTGCAAGTAGTCATGAAAAGTTTGTTATAGTCAAGATCCGTGTACTGTGTACGAGGTTTTCTAAGGTGAGAGAAGAATGTGACAAACAAAGCCTGCGGACATCCAGGGATTATGTAACCTGATTGCTGCAATTACTGGGCAGGCAGCATGTCCAGTAATGAATACAATGTACACTCCTTCCTACCGCCTCACCCATGCATGAGCCTCAAAGTATTAAAAAATCATAAGTAGAGTTCCCTCAGTGATCAGCTCACAGCGCTGATCCTAGCAGTGGGGGCCGGCAACTTTGGGGCCCTGGGTTCCCATCTAAAGCTTTAAAAACTGCAGGCAACCTCATTCATATAATGTGAAGGGGAAACTGCTAAACCAAGTGCTTCCTAACCAGTCTTTGGATTTTTGGGGGGTCCCAGAGGTTGGATTTCCCCTCTATCTAGATATCACCAAAACTATCCCCCACCCAGGATGCCTCCACCTGTCTCTATAGTGTCTCCCACGTGAGTATACAAGAACTCTGAGCTTGCCGTGTATTGGGTAATGGGAAGGAACGTTGCTGTCAAAGTCTGTGATATTTCGGGAGTTGTCAGATGTCGTCTCTTAGCTTCTCAGTGACTTACACTTCCCGATCACCAACCCAGCTTACACTCTTGGGGGTGCACGAAAATGAGAGATGCAGCTTTATTGATTCCTCACTAGGAATGGAGCGGATTCCTCCATGTAGTGGTGTTACCACTTCTAGCCACATCTCCATAATAATCATGGACTAAAAAATTACCAAGGGATGTCCTCCAGTCACTGGAACTGCACGTCGCGTCCTTCCACTAAAAAGTACATGGACTCTGATAAATGTTGCTTTATTCTCCTAAGAGAGGACTTGTCACCAGATCAAAAGTTGACTGAATAAAAAAAAATAAATAAAAATACTCAGGTGCAGTGGAAATCCAATAAGAGGAAAAACTAGTCACTTTTAGGGTGTGTGCCCACTATGAGGAACTGCTGCGACCAGATGTTACAGAATAGCAGATGGGAACTCCCGTGTCCACTGTACATCCACAGACTCTGGTGGACCACCTGCGGACACTACAGACCGCAGAATGTCAGTTTCTCTTGTGGAGAGGCGAGACTCCGCAGAGAAATGACATGAATAGGATGTATTGGATGCTGTAAATCTACGCGGTTCAGTGAACACATGCGGATTCACCTGTGTTCAGTAGACTGCAGCGAACATGCTGCTAGTTCCGGATCGTGGGCACCTGATCTTTAAATGGATTTTTCGGGGAATAAAAACCAAAAAACTTGCACTCTACTATTGGAAAATATCTGCCAGTGGGGAAAATGAATAGGCCATCTCTAGACTCTCGAGTCGTAGAAAAGGGCCAAACCTCTTCAGTTACTCGGTGCACGGATGTCTTGATATTAGGACAGTCTTCCTTGCATGTGGAGAGAACAGAATTTTTGGGCGTAAAAATAATGGCCATAAGGTGAAAAAAATCCAGCTGAATATAAGCACAGTTTGGTTTCAAGAATTGCTGCAATATTAGCTTTTTTTTTTTTTCCTCGTTATTTTTGTATGTTTTTTTACGTACAATAATAACAAAATATCAGAGCATCCCTATAACCCAAGTCCTCAATTATAACCATTCTGCCACTTAGAATATTGCAGGATGGAGCCTGGTCTCCATCCTGAAGATGGGGGAGACCCTGTGTTCACCTGGGAACCCCTTTAATTGCTATAAAAACGCATGAGTGGAGCGCTGAATTACCCTTTACTCCGTGGGTGAATGCAGCACAAATTTCCCTGGAAAAATAGCAGCATTTTGCTGACCGTATCCATTCTTTTCTGTATCTAGCCCTTTTAATCTTACTGTTTTGTGTTTTGGAGAAGTAAGAATCGGTAACTACAGTCTTGACGTTATTCCTTCACTGCAGGAAGATGAAAAGTTTTTGTCAGAAGTTTTTGCACAGTTGACGGATGAAGCCACAGATGAGGATAAAAGACGGGAACTGGTAAGGGATGTCCTAAGTCTAAGGTCCTTCATGCCGAAACGAGCAGCCTGTGACAGGAGCGGCTAGGTGGGGGTGGGTGTAAAGGGGTAGCCGCTTCCTGACAGTAATTCTAGTAAACACTAGTGTCAGTTTAGGCTCTGCCTCTTCTCAAATGGTAAAAGAGCAGCTGGTTTCTATCCATCTGCAGAGCAAAGGGAAGTGTCGCTGTAAGGCCATGCTCACACGGTGAGTATTTGGCTGTTTTTACATCAGTATCTGTAAGTCAAAATCAAAAGTGGGTGACAAATGCAGAAGTGGTGACGTGTTTCTATTCCACTTCTCTGATTGTTACACTCCTGGTTTTGACTTACAAATTCCAATGTAAAATACTGACCGTGTGAATGTGGCATTAAAGAAAAACTATATATATTTCCTCCCCTCCACAATTGCACTCTACTTTTATTAGTAGTGTGCCTGTAAAGACTGCTTCCAATCAGCTTCAGTGACTCGCTTGCCTTACTACCGGCATCAGCAATGGAGGCCGTTATTCCAGTGACAAGGCAGGTGAGCACGTAGGCCGCTGATCGCAAGCAGTCAGCATCTGACCGTGCCCGCCTAAGACCAGAGGGACTGAATGCTGCTGTTTGGTTCCTTCTCTTTACAGATATAATCCACCTTAAGAACACCTAATCCTCTCCATATAAACTTGTATTTATTTATTTTTGCAGGTAAATTTTTTTAAGGAATTCTGTGCATTTTCACAGACATTACAGCCTCAAAATAGAGATGCTTTTTTTAAGACATTGGCAAATTTAGGAATTCTTCCTGCCCTGGAAATTGTCATGGTATGTAACCCATTCAGATTTACTGTAATACATGTTCTTCTATGTGCAGTGCCTCACTCTCTGTCTCTAACTCACTCTGTTCTTCTGGGACTGTGGGATCTATGGGTGTTGGGTCCCCAAATCTAACCGTTATAATAGGATGACTACAGTTGTGCTCAAAAGTTTGCATACCCCGGCAGAATATTTACTTTTGTGGCCTTTTTTTTTTTTTTTAGAGAGAATATGAATGATAACACCAAAACTTTCTCCACTCATGGTTAGTGGTTGGGTGAAGCCATTTATTGTCAGACTACTGTGTTTTCTCATTTTAAATCATAAATGCATCCCAAAACATCCAAATGACCCTGATCAAAAGTTCACATACCCTGGTGATTTTGGCTTGATAACATACACTGAAGTTGACACAAATGGGTTTGAATGGCTACTAAAACTAAAGGTAACATCCTCACCTGTGACCTGTTTGCTTGTATTCAGTGTGTGTGTGCATAAAAGCTGAGTGAGTTTCTGGGATCCAGACAGACTCTTGCATCTTTCATGCAGCCACTGACTTTTCTGGACTGTGAGTCATGGGGAAAGCAAAAGAATTGTCAACAGATCTACAGGAAAAGGTAGTTGAACTGTATGAAACAGGAAAGGGATACAAAAAGATATCCAAGGAATTGATAATGCCAGTCAGCAGCGCTCAAACTGTGATTAACAAATGGAAAATCAGGGGCACTGTAAAAACAAAACCACGGTCAGGTAGACCAACAATAATGTCATCCACAACTGCCAGGAAAATTGTTCGGGATGCAAAGAAAAACCCACAAATAACATCAGCTGAAATACTGAACTCTCTGAAAACAAGCAGCGTGGCTGTTTCAAGATGCACAATAAGGAGGCACTTGAAGAAAAATGGGCTGCATGGTGGAGTCACTAGAAGAAAGCCATTACTGCGCAAATGCCTCAAAGTATCTTTCCTACAGCACAGAGACAAGCCTCAAAAGTTCTGGAACAAGGTAATTTGGAATGATAAGACCAAAATTGAACTTTTTGGCCACAATCATAAATGTTACATTTGGAGAGACGTCAGGAAGGTCTATGATGAAAGGAACACCATTCCTACTGTAATGTTTTGTGGGATGTGAGCTACAGATACACAGGAAACTTGGTCAGGGTTGAAGGAAAGATGAATGCAGCATGTTATCAGTAAATACTTGGGGCAAATTTGCACTCATCAGCCCGGAAGCTGTGTATGGGACGTACTTGGACGTTCCAACATGACAACGATCCAAAACACAAGGCCAATCACCTGTCATTGGCTACAGCAGAACAAAGTGAAGGTTGTGGAGTGGCCATCTCAGTCTCCTGACCTCAATATCATTGAGCCACTCTGGGGAGATCTCAAGCGCGCAGTTCATGCTAGACAGCCCAGAAATTTACAGGAACTGGAGACTTTTGCCAAGAAGAGTGGGCAGCTTTACCATCTGAGAAAATAAAGAACCTCATCCACAACTACCACAAAAGACTTCAAGCTGTCATTGATGTTAGAGGGGGCAATACACGGTATTAAGAAATGGGGTATTGATCAGGGTCATTTGGATGTTTTGGGTTGTCATTATGATTTAAAAAGAGAAAACAGAGTAGTTTGACAATAAATGGCTTCACCCAACCACTAACCATGAGTGGAGAAAAAGTTTTCGCGTTATCATTCATATTCTCTGAAAAAGGCCAAGAAAGCAAAATTTTTGCCGGGTATGTAAACTTCTGAGCACAACTGTAAAAGAGTGATGAAATGTAAGGAATGTAAAGTCCAATGTTTTCCAAATAATGAGCTGACACAAAAGGATTTTAGGCGGTTTACACACAAGATGAATTTGTAGTGGAGTTTATAAAATCTCATCCACGTGAAATGGGGGAGGGGGATGCACTGTAAGGCCCATTATGAGTGTTTTTTTTCTGCTGCATATTTTCGCTGCGTCAAACGGAAAATCCGTTAGTAAAAAATGCACTTTTATTTTTATTTTTTTATATATACCGTATTTTTCGGACTATAAGACGCACCAGACCATAAGGCGCACCCCAAATTTGGGGTGAAAATTGCAGAAAAAAAGATTTTTTTATAAGATGGGGGTCCGTCTTATTGTCCGAATTTACAGTATCTTACCTGAGGGCTGGCGGTGGCAGAGCAGGGTCACAGGAGGCATGGTGTCGGCAGAGGTGGGGTGATGCGGTACGGCGTGCACCTTAGCAGGGTCCCTTCCTGCTTAGGTGGGCGACGCCACGGCCTGGTGTCCATGGGAGGGTTGCAGCAGTGGTTACCGGCAGAGGTGCTGGGATGAGGAGGTGCTGGGATGAGGAGGTGCTGGGATGAGGAGGTGCTGGGATGAGGAGGTGCTGGGATGAGGAGGTGCTGGGATGAGGAGGCGCAGTGAGAGGTATGGCGTCAGAGGGGTCCCTTTCCCCGGTGAGGTGATGCAGCAGCCCGGTAAGCAGCAGAGCCGGGTGAATCCTGTTGTTAGCGGTGGTGGCGGCCATCTTCCCGAGGTCGCGGGTGCGCAGATGAAGCGCTCTGCTTCCCGGGGCTTCAGGAAAATGGCAGCGGGATGCCGTGCGTGTGCAGACGGCATCCCGCGGCCATTTTCCTGAAGCCCCGGGAAGCAGAGCGCTTCATCTGCGCACGCGCGGCCTCCGGAAGATGGCCGCCACCACCGCTAACAACAGGATTCACCCGGCTCTGCTGCTCACCGGGCTGCTGCATCACCTCACCGGGGAAAGGGACCCCGCTCACTGCGCCTCCTCATCCCCGCACGTCTGCCACCACACCTCTGCCACCGTACCTCTGCCGCCACGGTAAGCCTGCATTGCGACTATTAGACGCACCCCCCATTTCCCCCCCTTTTTTGGGGGGGAAAAAGTGCGTCTTGTAGTCCGAAAAATACGGTGTATGTATGTATATATATATATATATATATATATATATATATATATATATATATATATATATATATATATATATATATATATATATATATATATATATATATATATATATATATATATGTTTTTGTTTTTTTAAGCGGTGTATCAAAAACAAAGCCACTCTATTTGAAATGTGACTTGCAAAAGAGACGCAAACCGCAACATCAAAAACATGAGACAAGTAAAAAGAAAAAAAAGCAATGAAAAAAAAGTAAATTTACTTAATAAATGCAAAAAATCTGCTACATTAAAAACTCATCATGGGAACGTAGCCTAAATTCGCCATCACTGAGGACTTGACATCCCCCTATAAATTCACTTATGCTGTAGATATTCACCGTGGTGGTATAGGCACACTAGCTGCAATAATATCTTAGTGGCTGCGGATATTGCGGCGCTGAATTTGTGTATCTTATTATGGGTGATTTGTGAAGTCCCATCAGGTGCTGTCGTGACTTCTATTTGTATTGCTCTAGCTACCGTATATACTCGAGTATAAGCCGAGATTTTCAGCCCAAATTTTTGGGCTGAAAGTGCCCCTCTCTGCTTATACTCGAGTCACGGTCGGCGGTGGGGTCGGCGGGTGAGGGGGAGAGGGCGCTGAGGCATACTCACCTAGTCCCGGCGCTCCTGGCGCTCCCCCTGCCTGTCACACTGTCTTCGGTGCCGCAGCTCTTCCCCTGTTCAGCGGTCACGTGGGACCGCTCATTAGAGAAATGATTATGGACTCCACTCCCATAGGGGTGGAGCCGCAAATTCATTTCTCTAATCAGCGCGGTGCCGGTGACCGCTGACAGAGGAAGAGCTGCGGCACCCGAAGACAGTGTGACAGGCACCGGACGCTGAGGAGCTGCAAGCAAGAGAGGTGAGTGTGTGTTGTTTTTTTTTTTTTTTTTTATTGCAGCAGCAGCACCAGCGTTATATATGGCACAGATTTATGTGGAGTATCTATGGGGCAACGGTGCAGAGCACTATATATGGCACAGATTTATATGGCACATCTATGGGGCAGCGGTGCAGAGCACTATATATGGCACAGATTTATATGGCACATCTATGGGGCAACAATGAACAGTGCAGAGCATATATGGCACAGCTTAATAAGGAGCATCTATGGGGCAATAATGAACAGTGCAGAGCATATATGGCACTGCTTTATATGGAGCATCTATGGGGCCATAATGAACGGTGCAGAGCATTGTATATGGGGCATCTATGGGGCCATAATGAATGGTGCAGAGCAATGGCACAGCTTTATAAGGAGCATCTATGGGGCCATAATGAACGGTGCAGAGCATCCTATATGGCACAGCTATATATGGAGCATCTATGGGGCAATAATCAACCGTATGGAGCATTATATATGGCACAGCTTTATATGGAACCTCCTTTGGGGCAATAATGAACGGTATAGAGCATCTATTTTTATTTTTGAAATTCACCGGTAGCTGCTGTATTTTCCACCCTAGGCTTATACTCTTGTCAATAAGTTTTCCCAGTTTTTTGTGGCAAAATTAGGGGGGTCGGCTTATACTCGAATATATACGGTAATTAATATTGACCTGCTCTTTCTAGGGTATGGACGACTTGCAAGTTAGAGCAGCTGCAACCGATATATTTTCATATCTGGTAGAATTTAGTCCATCTATGGTCCGGGAGTTTGTCATGCAGGAGGCTCAGCAGAGCGATGATGTAAGTAGACTGTTCTATATATGAAGGCAATCTGAAGTGCAGCCGAGTATATTGCTGCCTTAATAGCATTCTGTCCCTTTTACCGCTTCACTTTTTATATATAGGAATTGCATAAATATGTTGCATAATATATACATCCTATTGATAACCTGCGTCCTGCCAGCTCTTAGACCTGCTGGTAGTCCGGACATCAGACCAGCATACGGGGAGTCCTGCCCGATCTCTGCCATGAATTGCCCAACAGATCCTCATGGGAATTGGCCCGAATTATTTGTCCGTGTTTCTAATTTGCTTGCTTTCTATTTTGATCCATTGTCAGAATGAACTTGCTGCAGATTTTGTGCTGTTGATTATACCACATTTTACACACATTAAATACTACTTATTAACCTTTAAACTTGCTGCAGACATCACTCAGTATAGTGTACTCCCATTTCTGTTTTCATCTCTAACATGATTTGTTCTTTTTCGTCAGCAGGACATTCTGTTGATAAATGTTGTGATTGAGCAGATGATTTGTGATACCGACCCCGAGCTTGGAGGAGCGGTACAATTGATGGGACTACTACGAACCCTCATAGATCCTGAGAACATGTTAGCAACAGCTAATGTAAGAACATGCAAATGGGTAAAAGCATCACATTTTTTTTTTTTTTTTCCCAGTAATTTAAAATTTTTTGCAAACGAGGTGTAGTTCACACATATGTAACAAACTTGCTCATGTACGTTATGGCAGGCATAAGTGTTTTCTATGAAACCTGTGTACTAGGTACGTGGCTTTATTATGGATACACAAATGGCAAGAAAGTCTGAAGTCTATAGCTCTTAATGCTTGTTGTGATACGGGCAGGATTTTTTTAAGTGTCACCATGTATGTATTATTGATACATCTAATATTTTGTTTTCTTTTTTGGTTAACAGAAAACTGAAAAAAGCGAGTTCTTGAATTTCTTCTACAACCATTGTATGCAAGTGCTCACTGCACCGCTCCTGGCCAACACATCGGAAGATAAACCAGATAAAGGTATGGTAGCAGTGACTACTGCATATCCCGGCTTATACTGAACTTCATGGCAGGGTTTTTTTCCCCCCATTCTGTTTAGCCCCTTCACTTCAGGGCAACTTTTCGGTTTTGCTCTTTAGTGGTTTCATCTTCCTCACTACTCCTTTTGCTGTACAATCTACTGAATAAGAAAGGAAAACTTCCAAATGAGGATAAAATGGTGACAAGTATGCAATTCCATCGCTGTTTTTGGAGGTTTTATTTTTATGGTTTTCAGTGTATGTTTAAAAATGACCTGGAAATCTGATTCTCCAGGTTAGTATGATCACAGCGATAGTGGACTGGCTTTTTTTTTTTTTTTTTTTTTTTAATTCAGGCAATGAAGCATTGCAGTATATAGTGAATACCGCAGTCCTCGCTGAAGCTCCGCATGTTGCTGAGCTTTACAGGAGGACCAAGATGGCAGTGATGGGGAAGGGCCCTTTAGGCGGCTGTCACAGTAACCCATCAGTGCTCTGTCATTTATATGCTGCTGTCAGATTGACATTGCCATCTAAATGGACAGATGCTGGCTCCATTCTTGTAGTGACAGATGTACAGTTATGTCTATATGAAGGGTTTTCTGGCCATTTACATAAAACAAAACCGTAAGAATTTATTCAGAAATAAGTCATTCTGCTCTTGCTGTTTTTTTTTTTTTTTTTTTTTATGTTCTTTCCCTCTCAAAGTATCGACAGGTTACAAGCAGGACTTTGGAGTCAGTAAGCCAAACCACCGACTCTGACTTCTTAATTTCCCTGACTTCCAACTCCGACCCCAGAGCCCTGGTCACTACTGACATGTAGATAAAGTGCAGCACAGATTCATCTCATCTACGACTCCACAGCCCTGGTCACTACTGACATGTGCATAAAGTGCAGCACAGATTCATCTCATCTACGACTCCACAGCCCTGATCACTACTGACATGTGCATAAAGTGCAGCACAGATTCATCTCATCTACGACTCCACAGCCCTGATCACTACTGACATGTGCATAAAGTGCAGCACAGATTCATCTCATCTACGACTCCACAGCCCTGGTCACTACTGACATGTAGATAAAGTGCAGCACAGATTCATCTCCTCTACGACTCCACAGCCCTGGTCACTACTGACATGTGCATAAAGTGCAGCACAGATTCATCTCATCTACGACTCCACAGCCCTGATCACTACTGACATGTGCATAAAGTGCAGCACAGATTCATCTCATCTACGACTCCACAGCCCTGGTCACTACTGACATGTAGATAAAGTGCAGCACAGATTCATCTCCTCTACGACTCCACAGCCCTGGTCACTACTGACATGTGCATAAAGTGCAGCACAGATTCATCTCATCTACGACTCCACAGCCCTGATCACTACTGACATGTGCATAAAGTGCAGCACAGATTCATCTCATCTACGACTCCACAGCCCTGATCACTACTGACATGTGCATAAAGTGCAGCACAGATTCATCTCATCTACGACTCCACAGCCCTGGTCACTACTGACATGTAGATAAAGTGCAGCACAGATTCAGCTCAACTAACAGCCGAGATCTTTAGATTAGGAACAGAACAGACATTTTATAATATATTTAACTTTCCCAAATTATTATGGAAGCATTTAAATCACATCCTGCACCGAACTACTGAACCCAATGTATTATATATTGTCAGACTTGGTCCACTTTATATCGACTCCACCAAAATGGACACAGATTCAGACTCCACAGCACTGGTGACAAGTGAAACCCATCTGACTCTTCCAATGTCTCATGTGAAGACAAAGGAGATCATATAAGCAATTTCTAAAGAGTAAATATTTTTGCCATTTTTATGAGGTAATGCCTGAAGGCTGCGAACGTACAGCTTTTTAGAGGCGATCCACTTACATCCCCCGTCTGTAGCCGGTGGTGCTGTGGAGTCAGGCAGGTAATGGGGTCACTCATGTACATCCGTCAGTGCTTGCTGCTGGGCTACACGTGTACTGTCTGTCACTGTAGTTTTACTAGACTGTGAACTGCTATACTAACTGGGGGGAAGTGAGATCAGCAGGTTTCGGCTTCTCCATCTACGTGCAGCATAAAGTATACCAGAGACCTGAGCCCAGCACTTATTGTGCATTGCCTTTTCTGACCTTACTGATTAGCTGCAGTCTTATTTGTGACCGCTGGGCTGGCCTTGCAGCCATCGCTGATTTGATCGCTTTCATCCTATACTGTGCATGGGGTGAGTAGCTGTCAGTCAGCGGGCGGGGGGCACAGGTTCAGAAATATAGGACCCTGTGTGCTTATTTAGAGGACGTGAGGGCTGCCATATAAGAAAGTGTGGTAAAGCGACCCAGTGATCACAATCCGTGCTCGGGACACTTTTTACTGATGTTAAGTAGGAAAAGATAATTCTTAGTGACTAATTTCTCTTCATTTTTTTCTTTCGCCTTTAGATTCTAGCATCGGACCTACGAAGAGCAGCACGATTTGTCCAGGTAACTGTATTTTGTGCCTGTACACACCTTAACGCAGATTCACGTGAAGGTGATTGTGGAGGATGCTGGGGAGTGGGGTGATAAGGGTCCTCAACACTTGTCTGATGCCAGCTATGTTAGTGGCCGGAGTTCAGCTGTTAACTATTCAAATGCCAATCTCTGGCAGCGGTGTTTAAAAGCACAGATGGGTAACTATGGCAGCAGTTTTGGTCCCATGAAGCTCCGCCACAGACTGAACTTCTTAGGAGACGGGATTGATTTTTACAATATTGTGCAATACTATTCTATAACAGTATATAATACAAGGCCAGGGTGATGTGTAGTGACTTCTGAGTATCATGACCCATTGAAGCACAATAAGCGCAAAATGGCCCCTGTCCATTCAGCCCGCTCTCCACACTTCTCCCCAGCTCCATTTTTTTTTTTTTTAACAGGAACGGCGAGTGCCACCTTCTTTTTCACCTTTTCATAAACCATTACCATGTGTTTTTCTTGGTGAGCAATCCAGTCCCTGGTGCATACAGGTGCGGACCCATTTGACTGCACAGGAACTTAAATATCAGTATTTGATGTTGGTGCCGCATTTGTTCCCTTTTGCTTATACTTGGTGACTGCAGACTTGTAGTTTAGACCGAACAGCCCCTTCACCACTTAGCAATTTTCCGTTTTTTTGCGTTTTCTTTTTTTGCTCCCCTTCTCAGAACCATAACTGTTTTTATTTTTCCATCAAAGTGGCCTTGAGAGGGCTTGTTTTTTTGCGGGGCCAGTTGTACTTTTGAACTACACCATTAATTTTCTCCTACGCCTCATTGGGGGACACAGGACCATGGGTGTTCTGCTGCTGCCACTAGGAGGACACTAAGTAAACACAGAAAGAATAGCTCCTCCCCTGCAGTATACGCCCTCCTGCTGGCTCTCAGCTCCTCCCCTGCAGTATACGCCCTCCTGCTGGCTCTCAGCTCCTCCCCTGCAGTATACACCCTCCTGCTGGCTCTCAGCTCCTCCCCTGCAGTATACGCCCTCCTGCTGGCTCTCAGCTCCTCCCCTGCAGTATATGCCCTCCTGCTGGCTCTCAGCTCCTCCCCTGCAGTATACGCCCTCCCGCTGGCTCTCAGTGAACCAGTTCTTGCTTAGTGTCTGTAGGAGGCACTTGGGTCTGTTTCAGACCCCACCGTTTTTATTTAAATTTTTGATTTTTTGTTCTATTTTTTTCCTTTAACGGAGCGAATGGGGGCGACGGATCCTTTCTAGGCTCCGATCTCCCCCGAACCATCAACAGGCAAGTACGTGGAGCGTTCCTCCCGTATCCTTTCCAGCAATGTTGGATGCCGGCCCTGAGCTCACCTTACGGGCGACTGTTCCTTCGCGTTCCGATCTCCCCCCTCCATAGCAGGCGACCACATGGAGTAGCCCTCCATCTACCTCTCCTGGAGCCAGGTGCATAGCCGGACATGATATATATGGCGTCCGTGCAGCCCCCTCTGCATCACCACTGATATAGCGGATGACGCATGGCGGCAGAAGCTCTCCACCCCCTCCCTGACTATGGCGACGGTGGATTGAGCACCGGCCCACCGCATCTACCGTGAGTACACTGCGGGGGCCGAGGCGCTTGGGGGGTCCTGGTCCCCGGGGTATGGGAGGTCCGCACCTTAAGCCTGTGTCAGTGGGTGGTCCTTAGTGCGGCAACCCCACGAAGGAGTGCAGCTAATGATGGCGCCAATAGCGGTCGCGGCGCTGTAGGCCGCAACCGCAGAGAAGAAAAAAAAAATTCCCTCAATACAGGCTGGCGTTTTGACCACGCCCACCGGCAGTTAGCCCCACCCACTTTTTCTGTTGCTTTTCGTTCCCTGTGATGAGCTCCCACTTCCTGGTCTCGGCGGCCATCTTGGGACACCCACAGCCCTGATGCTGCAGCACTGCTCCAGCGTTTCCTATCACAGCCCTCAGGACTAGCGGTTTTCTCTACCTACACTGCGGACCTGCCCTGGGGACTCAAGACACAGGACCTGGGTAAGCTGCAGACACACAGCTTAACCCTTCCCCTGCTATTAAGAGCTTTCCTCCAGGCTTTACTATGTCTCAACCAAAGCCTCACAAAAAGTCTGGGAAAACCCACACTGTATTTTTCGCTGCATGTACCTCTTGTAAGGTATCATTACCCCGGGGTCACAATACTGCATTGTGCACAGCTTGTGAACCGGTGACGGCTCAGGAACCACCTGTTGCTGATACTGAACCCAGTGAGCCTAGTCCCCCTGAGTGTGCTACCTCCCTTACCCGGTCTATGGCATCCCTGGCAAAAGCGTTAGACTCGTTCCGAGTAGGGTTGAGCGACTTTTGCTTTTTTAGGATCACGAAAGTCGGATCGTGTGAAATCGGCCGATTTATTGGGAAAAGTCGGGGGGCCGACCGAAACACGAAACCCAATGCAAGTCTATGAGGATATTTTTTTTTTTTTTTTTTCTCTCTCTCTCTCTCCCTCTCCCTCTCCCTCCCGTCCCTGCAAAGTTTGTGTTTCACTGTGCAAATCGCTATATCCCAAATGTTAAGATGGCGGCTTTACCCCCTGTGACGCCGCACAAAGCAAGCCAGAACCTATGTCATCACGCTGCTTACACTCCTTCATTGGCTGAAAAAATGGCGGGGAAAGCGTCATATGAAATGCGACTTTGGCGCGAAGATCGCCGACCGCATGGCCGATCCCACAGTGGGATCGGGTCGGGTTTCATGAAACCCGACTTTGCTGAAAGTCGGTGACTTTTGAAAATGTCCGATCCATTTCGCTCAACCCTAGTTCCGAGACCCTGGGCACCCAGGGCACTAAAACGGACGACGCTTCCGATGGTCATAACCCCTCGTACTCCAGGGCTCGTACCTTGCCAAGGAGTTCTCCTTCTTCCAGGAAAAGGACTCATGCCATATCCCCAGACCATCAACGGTTTTCGGGTTCTGAGAGCTCCATTTCTCGCTCCCCTTTCATTGGGGCTAGTAGAGAACCTGTTTCAGAGGACGATTCTGATATGTCCCTAGATCAGGAATTTCATCACGATCAGGAGACTCTCTAATTGAGTCGGTGAATAAGGCTTTGAGACTTGAGGAGGAACCCTTATCTAAAACGGATCATGCCGTGTCCTTTAAGAGGACCAAACGAGCTCACAGAGTGTTCGCCACTCATCCCGAGTTTAAGCAAATTGTTGAATCTCACAGGATCCGTCCAGATAAACGATTCACAGGGCAGAAGCCCATGGAGTCCAAATATCTCTTTGCCCAGGATCTAAGAAAAGATTGGTCACAATCTCCCCCAGTAGATCCTCCGGTATCGCGCCTGTCTACCAAATCTGTTTTATCCTCCTCGGAGGGCGCCTCTATCAAAAATCCAACCGATCGTCAGATCGACAATATGGCGTGTTCAGCTTTTGAAGCCTCAGCGGCCGCACTCTTTCCATCTTTTGCCGCTACGTGGGTGGCTAAGGCTATGACCCACCGGGCTAAGGTCTTGTCTTCAGCAGTACTGGATACCAATCCCCCCCCCCCCCCCCCCCCCCCCCCCCCCCGAGGTAGCAGACCTCGCTACTCAGATAGCCAGAGCTGGAGATTTTGTAGTGACCGCGTCCCTGGATGCCGCTGACTGCGCTTCTCAAGCAGCAGCAAATGCCATCACCATCCGGAGGTCATTATGGCTCAGGGACTGGCGTGCGGATTCTACTTCCAAAAATTCATTGACTTCTCTCCCATATCAGAGCGGTTGCCTTTTTGGCGAAAAGCTCGACCAGTTAATTTCTGACGCCACTGGAGGGAAGAGTAAAAGTCTTCCACAACAGAGACCCTCTCAGCCCTTTCGGAACCTGCAACCACAGGCTCGTTCCCGATTTATTTTTATTTTTTTCGTTACAACTCAAACTGGTCCTCTATTTCCACATCTCCCGGTTCCGGCCGGACACAACGTGGAGACAGAGGTTCACAGGCCTCTTTTAAGCCTTCCCCTTCATGGAGAGGCAGGCCAAGGCAGTCGGGATCCAGAGGCGCCAGAACGGGCAGACCTTCCACACAATGACTCCCTGCGGTATCCGGGGGACACCCTCAAAGTAGGCGGCCGCCTGCTTCCCTTCAGTGCCGCGTAGCTCTCGGTCGTTCACGACGAGTGGGTCCGCAATCTAGTGTCCTCCGGATACAAGATAGATCTCTTATCTCATCCTCCAAACCGTTTTTTCCTGTCTTCTCCTCCCAGGGCAAAAGCATCAGAGTTCTTCAAAGCTATAAGCTCTCTGAGAAAAGACGGAGTTATTATTCCAGTCCCTCCAAAGCGAAAGGTTTCAAGGTTTTTATTCAAACCTCTTCATTGTTCCAAAGGAGGACGGTACAGTACGGCCCATACTGGACCTAAAACTGCTGAACAGGTTCGTCAGGGTACGACGGTTCCGGATGGAATCGCTTCGTTCTGTCATCGCCTCCATGGAAAAAGGCGAGTTCCTGGCATCTGTAGACATCCAGGACGCATTCCTCCACATTCCTATTTTACCTTCTCACCAAAGGTTTCTTCGCTTCGCAGTTCAGGAAGATCACTTCCAATTCTTTGCTCTGCCCTTCGGCCTCGCCACCGCTCCCAGGGTATTCACCAAGGTCATGGCGGCTGCCGTGGCCATACTCCACACCCGAGGTGTGGTGGCGCTCCCGTTCAAAATAAAATACAAAAAAAAAATCAAACCTACACATATTTGGTATCGTTGCGTTCAGAATCGCCCGATCTATCAATAAAAAAAAAAAGATTAACCTGATCGCTAAACGGCGTAGCGAGAAAAAAAAATTGAAACGCCAGAATTACGTTTTTTTTTTATCTGCACCAAAATGGTATCATTAAAAACGTCAGCTCGGCGCGCAAAAAATAAGCCCTCACCCATCCCCAGATCACGAAAAATGGAGTCGCTACGGGTATCGGAAAATTGTGCAATTTCTTTTTTAGCAAAGTTTGGAATTTTTTTTACTACTTAGATAAAAAAATAATCTAAACATGTTTGGTGTCTATGAACTCATACTGACCTGGAGAATCATAATGGCAGGACATATTTAGCATTTAGTGAACCTAGCAAATTAGCCAAACACAAAACAAGTGTGGGATTGCACTTTTTTTTTTGTGGTTTCACTTCACTTGGAATTTTTTTCCCGTTTTCTAGTACACCACATGGTAAAACCAATGATGTTGTTCTAAAGTACAACTTGTCCCGCAAAAAATAAGCCCTCACATGGCCATATTGACGGAAAAATAAAAAAGTTATGGCTCTGGAAAGAAGGGGAGTGAAAAATGAAAACGCAAAACCGAAAAAAGCTGGGGTCATGAATGGGTTAAATGGTGCAGTTTTTTTTAAAAAAAAGTCTCACTTTTGGGGGTTTCCAATATGTAGGACTTCCAAAGTCACTTCAAAATTAAACAGGTCCCTAAAAAAAAAAGTTTTGTAAATTTCCTTTAAAAAAATGAAACGTTATTGCTACATTTTTAAACCTTCTAAAATACTAACAAAATAAAACATTTCAAAAATGGCGCTGGTGTAAAACAGACATGAGGGAAATGTTATTTATTAATCATTTTGTGTGGTATGACTGTCTGGATTAAAGGGATATTCATTCAAAGCTTTAAAATTGCAAGTTTTGTAAAATTCTTGTTAAATTTCTGATAATTTTATAATTAAATGTAAAACATATCAACTGAAATTTACCATTATCGTAAAGTATTGTCACGAAAAAAACATTCTCAAAATCAATGGGATGTGTTGAAGCATTCTAGAGTTATTCGTACGTAAAGTGACACTGGTCACATTTTTAAAAAATTGGCCCTGTCACTTATGGGGTTAAACGCCCATCAAATAAAAATGGCAGACCCCAGTGGCTACAGTAAAAATGAATAAATCAACTATTTAAAGTTGTGCATTTAATTTTGTTTTAAAAATAATTTATTATAATCAATATTAAAAAAAAAAAAAAGTGTCGCTGCACCTTCCCTGTAATTTTAGCCCCTGAAGGCTGTATAGGCCAAGCCAACAGTTTAAATGTCCTGGTTTTTCCTGCGGCCACCACTGCACCCACCTTAAACTGTTTTCTGTAGCTCTCAGTAATCTTTATAAACTAAAAATGTTAACATCGTACAGCAAAGGAAAACTGGAGGCATCTTCTGGGATTGGCACAAAGTTTTGGCTCTAGCAGCTCAGATGGAGGAAGCTTGGCGCAGTGTTTCCATGTGATGCATCCGATATCGTGGTCTGTGTGGCGGCTGACGCTGCGGATCTCTTTCCTGTATTTCAGATAACTATCAGACGGCTCAGCTGCTTGCTTTGATTCTGGAGTTGCTGACGTTTTGTGTCGAACATCACACCTACCACATCAAGAACTACATCATGAACAAGGATTTGCTCCGAAGAGTCTTAATATTGATGAACTCGAAACACACTTTCCTGGCACTTTGTAAGTCGCCTTCTCTTTAGCGTCACAATAAAGTGAATCCGGCCTGAAATCTTTGTAATATCCATCCTGCTCATACAATGTTTGTATTTTTAGGTGCTTTACGTTTTATGAGGCGAATAATTGGCTTGAAAGATGAGTTTTACAACCGTTATATTATAAAGGGAAACCTTTTTGAGCCGGTTATTAATGCTCTTGTGGATAATGGAACCAGATACAACTTGCTGAACTCTGCAATAATAGAACTGTTCGAGTTCATCCGAGTGGTAAGTATCTGCTCAGTGCGGCACCTATGGCACCGCGCCAGTCACCTGCGTGTCTGCCCATAGTAAGGCATCAGATGGGGAATGTGACGTGTTGGGGTAAAGATTCTATACTGTTGTTTAATTAGACTGTGCTGAGACTTGTAGTCCCACAGGCCATTTTGACTAGGATCTGTTATTGGCTATAGGATGTGGAAGTTTACAGAAGTAGTTTTCAGTAAGAACGGTGACGGATGTTGGCGCCATTTAACTATGTAGCTCTGATCGGGTCATTGCTTCTATATTTCCCCAGTCCAGTTACTGCCTGTTCACACTATTCAATTAAACTTTCTCCTACGCCTCATTGGGGGACACAGGACCATGGGTGTTATGCTGCTTGCCACTAGGAGGACACTAAGTAAACAGAAAGAGTTAACTCCTCCTCTGCAGTATACACCCCTTGACTGGCCAGTAAAGACTCAGTTCTTGCTTAGTGTCTGTAGGAGGCACCTGGGTCTGTTCAGACCCCCCATTTATTATTTTATTTTTTAATTTTCTGTAAATTTTTATTTTTTATCCAACGGAGTGAAGGGGGCGACGGACTCCTTTCCAGGGTTCCCCCGAACCATCAACAGGCGAGCACGGCGAGTATACCTCCCCGTTCCTCTCCTGCGACGTATGGGGCACGCCTAACCTAAACCCAGGGCGACGGTTCCTGCTCGGTCCCGATCTCCCCCATTATAGGAGGGCGAGCTCATAGAGTATACCTCTCATGTGCATCTCCCGGGCTCCACCACACTCAAGCCCTCACCTCGGCGTCTTGTAGTCCTCACGGTAGCTGTAAGTCCCCTGCGGCAGGCACATCTGCACGGTGGCACAGCCATAAGTCCCCTGAGGCAGGCACATGCGACGCTCTCCGTCCCCCGGCGCAGGGAGGACAGATTGAGCTAGAGGCCGCACCGAGGCTTGGTGAGTAGTCCCCTCCTCACGCTGCAGCGTTGGAGGATGCGGTCCGGGTCCCTGGGGAGAGGCGCCGCTGTTTGGTACAGCGGCGATCGTTCGGTGCTACACCTCGCCCCCAGGCGCATGCCACCGGCAGCCTGAAAAATTTAGTCCCCGGCTTTTCAGCCGGACTAGGCCGCGTTTGTAATTCCCGCCCACCGCTGAAGCCCCACCCACCGCTCAGGCACTTCTCGTTCTGAACGAGAACAGCCCTGCAAATCTCGGCCGCCATCTTGGGTCTCCTCTCCTGCGTGGGATTCTGCAGCAAACGCTTCCTCTTCCTCCCTGGGGACACAAACACAGGACCATGGGTAAGCTGCCACTTCCTATAGGGAAACGCTTAACCCCTTCTCTGCATCCACATCCCGGCTAGTGCAGTATTTTGGAGGCACAGACAATACACTATGTCTCAGTCTAAGGAGGCAAAAAGGGGCAACAAAAAGCACACTGTATTTTTTACCGCATGTACCACTTGCAATTCTTCTTTGCCACGTGCCCACAATACCTCTTTGTGCCAGAACTGTGACCCGGCCTGTGCGCAGCCGCCTTCTGCCGCCACCAATGTCGCCACCGATCCCGCAGAACCTAACCCTCCTGAGTGGGCCGCGTCCCTGTCACGTTCAATGGAGTCCTTGGTCAAGTCATTGGACTCTTTCCGAGGGTCCTCCTTAAGCCAGAACTCACCTCCGTCGGCTGCGACGGAATCGTGTGACGGTGCAGGGCCGTTCGACCACAGGGGGCGTACCGTTCTACGGGACTCTCGGGGGTCCAGGAAAAGGACCCTTCCCTCATCTCCCCTACACGCTCGAGCTTCTGCGAGCTCATCTTCTCGCTCCCCCCTCCCCTGAGGGTCGCAGCGTACAGGACTCAGTATACGAGTCGGAGGAATCTTTAACCCAAGACTCCTCTATCGGTCAAGAGACACTTGACTCCCTTATTGAGGCAGTCAACAAAACATTAATGGTGGATGACTAATCTGTTTCCTCTCAGGAACACGTCGTATCTTTTAAAAAGACTAAACTCGTCCAAAAGATATTTGCTAATCACCCTGAGTTTCAGGACCTTATCCAAAAACACAGGGAACACCCAGAGAAGCGTTTTACGGCTCAAAAAGCCACGGAAGCTAAATATCCTTTCTCCAAGGATCTGGTGAAAGAGTTGCTTCTCTCTCCTTCTGTGGATCCTGCCGTATCGCGACTCGCATCTAAAACAGGCTTATCCCTGTCAGACGGTTCATCAGTCAAAAATCCTTCTGACCGTCAAATTGATTATTTGGCTCGCTCAGTCTTTGAAGTCTCAGGAGCAGCTCTCCTTCCATCTTTTGCAGCTACCTGGGTAGCTAAAGCAATGGTGGCCTGGGCAGAGGTGTTAACCTTTACCGTCCATGGCAGTAATCTTCCCCCAGAGACGGCCAGACTAGCTAATCAGATAGCTCAGGCCGGAGATTTCGTTGTTAACGCTTTCATAGATGCGGCTAATTGCACAGCGCAAGCGGCTGCAAACGCAATTTCCATCAGGGGGGCCTTATGGCTCCGCGATTGGTGAGCAGATTCTGCTTCCAAAAAGTCGCTGACTTCTCTACCTTACCAAGCGGGCCGTTTATTTAGGGAGAAACTAGACCAGATCATTTCTGACGCTACCGGAGGGAAGAGTACATTACTTCCCCAGCAAAAACCGGCCCGGCCTTTTCGGAATCAACAGCAGTTTAGATTCCGGTCCTTTCGTAACAACTCCAGTTGGTGGTCCTCCTTCCCTGGTTCGGGACGACGGGAAAACAGAACTTCCCAGGTCTCATACAGACCAAACCGTTCCTGGTAACCCAGACCGAGACCATCTGCCCCTAAGCCGTCCGCATCCCTTAAACCTTCTACACAATGACTCGTTGGCGTGTCCGGCGGACACCGACAAAGTAGGTGGACGCCTTCTTTCGTTCCGTCTAAATTGGCTCTTGTTCGTTCACGACGAGTGGGTCAGAGAGCTCATGTCTTCCGGATACAAAATCGAGTTTTCTTCCATCCCCCCTCCGCGCTTCTTCCAGTCTTCTCCCCCCAAAGCAAGGGCGTCACATCTTCTTCACGCCATACAGGCCCTTCAAAGGGACGGTGTCATTGTTTCGGTCTCTCGAGACCAAAGGTTCAAGGGGTTTTACTCCAACCTTTTCGTGGTCCCAAAGAAGGAAGGGGCCTTACGGCCCATACTGGACCTCAAACTGCTAAACAAGTTTGTACGGGTCCAACACTTCAGGATGGACTCGCTATGTTCTGTTGTCGCGTCCGTGGAAAAAGGAGAGTTCCTCGCATCCATAGACATCAAGGATGCTTATCTACATATTCCAATTTTTCCCTCTCATCAGCAGTTCCTGCCCTTTGCAGTCCAAGAAGAACACTTTCAGTTTGTGGCCTTGCCCTTCGGACTTGCCACTGCCCCCAGAGTCTTCACAAAGGTCATGGCGGCTGTCATGGCCATTCTTCATGCTCGGGGAGTGGTAGTCCTGCCCTACCTGGAAGACCTATTAATTAAAGGTCCGTCCCAGTCTCCCTGCGAGGAGTCGGTAAGCATCACCGTGGATTCTCTTTCTCGACTGGGTTGGAAGATCAACTTCGAGAAATCATCTCCAGTGCTGGCTCAGCAAATCTGCTTCCTGGGCATGATCTTGGACTCTTCCCGCGGGTTGGTCATTCTCCCTCCGGAGAAAGTTTTATCTTTACAACAGGGAGCGCACAAGCTCTCCCGCCCGGTCCTTCACTCCATTCGCTTCACAGTGCGCATCCTCTGGAAAATGGTTGCGGCGATGGAAGCCGTTCCGTTTGCGCAGTTCCATCTCCGTCCCTTGCAACAGGTGCTCCTGTTGGCCTGGGACAGGAGCCCGGTTTCCCTCGACCGTCGTTTTCGCCTGCCCCCACAGGTCAGGCAGACTCTCAGGTGGTGGACGCTACAGTCCTCCCTGAACCAAGGGAAGTCCTTTCTTCCAGTGCGCTGGTTAGTGGTGACCACTGATGCCAGCCTTTTGGGCTGGGGCGCAGTTTTCAATCACCACACGGCACAGGGTCGTTGGTCCACAAGAAAGTCGCGTCTCCCAATCAATATCTTGGAAATTCGAGCGATCACTCTTGCTTTGCGCAACTTTCACCACCTTCTCGCAGGCCATCCCATCAGAATTCAATCCGACAACGCCACAGCCGTGGCGTACATCAACCGACAAGGGGGAATCCGCAGCAGGTCAGCCATGCGCGAGGTCTCCCACATTCTGCGCTGGGCCGAGACCAATCACTCGCTCATCTCGGCGATCCACATACCGGGCGTGGAGAATTGGGAAGCGGATTTCCTCAGTCACCAAGGTCTTGCCTCGGGCGAGTGGTCCCTCCATCCGGAAGTCTTCCAGCAGATTTGCCTTCGCTGGGGTACGCCGGATGTGGTTCTCATGGCCTCGAGGTTCAACAACCAGGTTCCCCAGTTCATTGCTCGTTCCCGCGATCCTTGCGTTATCGGGGCAGATGCTCTGGTCCTGTCGTGGCATCGGTTCCAGCTGCCATACATATTTCCACCTCTTCCCTCTGCTCTGATCTTCTTGATGACTCTCGGGAGCAGAGGGAGACCGGCGATTCTCGTCACGCCCGACTGGCCGCGCCGCATGGTACGCGGAACTCGTCCAAATGGTCGCCGACACCCCCTGGCGCCTTCCAGATCGCACAGATCTTCTCTCACAGGGCCCGATTTGCCACCAGAACTCCAGGGCCCTGTCTTTGACGGCGTGGCCGTTGAATCCTGGATTTTAGCCCAAGCCGGATTTTCTCCAGGGGTTTCTTCTACCATGATTCGCGCTAGGAAACCCGTGTCCATGCGCATTTATCATCGCACCTGGCGCATCTTCTTTTCATGGTGCAATACCCATGGACGTTCTCCTTTGGTCTTTTCCATTCCGTCCATTCTGGAGCTTCTCCAATCAGGTTTAGAGTCAGGCCTTGCCCTAAGCTTGCTCAAGGGACAAGTGTCCGCATTGTCTGTTCTTTTCCAACGAAAGATCGCTTCCAGACTGCCGGTTAAGACGTTCATCCAAGGAGTCTCCCGGGTGGTCCCTCCCTATAGAATGCCTTTGGCGTCGTGGGATCTTAACTTGGTTCTCGGAGTTCCTCAGGAGGCCCCTTTCGAACCATTGCAGGACATCTCTCTCACCCTCCTCTCATGGAAGGTGGTCTTTCTCGTGGCGATTACGTCAATCAGGAGAGTTTCTGAGTTGGCGGCTTTCTTGCCGACCCCCCCCCCCCCCCCCCTTTCCTGATTTTTCACCCAGACAAGGTAGTTTTGAGAACCTCTCCCTCCTTTCTACCGAAAGTCGTCTCCTCCTTTCATCTAAATGAGGACATTGTCTTGCCGTCATTCTGTCCAGCACCAACCCATCGTATCAAGAAAGCTCTCCATACTCTGGATGTGGTTAGAGCTCTTCAGCGGTACATATCTCGCACGGCTCCCTTCCATAAGTCGGATGTCCTGTTCGTGCTTCCGGAGGGACATGGGAAAGGTCTACCTGCCTCAAAGGCCACTCTAGCCAAGTGGATTCGCTCCACTTTTCAGGAATCCTATCGCGTCAGGCGCATTCGACTCGGTCGGTCGGTGCTTCTTGGGCCATTCGGCACCAGGCGTCCGCACAACAGCTTTGTAAAGCTGCGACTTAGTGCTTTGTGAAGGTATGCAGACTGGACCATCACATCCATGCCCAGGCTTCGGCAGACGCTGCCCTCGGCAGGAGCATTCTGCAGACAGCGGTACCTCAGTAAGCCCGTGGTACATGAGGTTTTAGCAGTGAAATTGCTCCCCGCCCAGGGACTGCTTTAGGACGTCCCATGGTCCTGTGTCCCCCAATGAGGCGTAGGAGAAAAGGAGATTTTTGTGTACTCACCGTAAAATCTTTTTCTCCGAGCCAATCATTGGGGGACACAGCACCCACCCTGTTAGCCTATTGGCCGGTTGTTGTTGGTTTCTTTGTTCCTTAGTTTTGGACATAGTTTACTTGTCTTGGTTTTACTCCTATTGCTTTTCTACCGAACTGAGTCGTTACTGGCCAGTCTGCAGGGGTGTATACTGCAGAGGAGGAGTTAACTTTGTGTTTACTTAGTGTCCTCCTAGTGGCAAGCAGCATAACACCCATGGTCCTATGTCCCCCAATGATTGGCTCGGAGAAAAAGATTTTACGGTGAGTACACAAAAATCTCCTTTTTTACAAGCATACTTGCTATTAAACATTTCCCTGGTTCGGTGTTGGGAGCCAGATCTAAGTTCTGCCTTTTCGCACACGTTGCAGGAAGATATAAAGTCTCTGACCGCACATATAGTGGACAACTTCTATAAGGCTCTCGAATCCATTGAATATGTTCAGACGTTCAAAGGGCTGAAGACAAAGTACGAGCAAGAAAAGGACCGACAGAGTCAGAAATTAAACAGGTAAGGCCTCTGCATGAAATCTTATGTTTGTATCCTGATGATTTTCCGTTAGTCACTCTTGTAAGGCATAGAGCATGTGTAGCAGCTTGCCATAGACTTACCACTCTGCTCAGGGTTCAGACCTGAATCTTACGGAGAACCTCTCTGTACTCTACCTACGGAGGTCAGCCAAACCTCCAACTCCTCGATGTCCCAGACTGACCCCACAGCCCTGGTCACTACTGAACATGTACATAGAGTGCAGCACAGATTGATCTCATCTACGACTCCACAGCACTGGTCACAACTGAGCATGTACATAAAGTGCAGCACAGATTCAGCTCATCTACGACGCCACAGCACTGGTCACTACTGACATGTACATAAAGTGCAGCACAGATTCAGCTCCACTAACAGCCGATATCCTTAGATCAGGACCAGAACAGATATTTATAGGACATTTCATAACTTTCCCAAATTATTATGGAAACATTTACAGCACATCCTGCACTGAACATCTTTTAGCTTTTTTGTTGATTTCTGTTGTACATATGGGGCCTAGACCTAGCGGTAAACATCTGAGGAATTGTCCGCATGCTGCTCTTAAATTCTTTGCATCTTTTAAAGCCTGAACATTTGATCAGCAATGCGTTTTCCCCTACAAAGTAAAAGGACCAATTCTATTGATGGATTTGTTCTTTTTCCATTTTTTTGTTTGTTTTCGAGCAGACTGGCAGAAAGACGCAGTGGAAACATACCCTTAGAATTGCCTTTCCTCCTTTAGGAACAGCCTGTTCCTTCTCTTCTGAAACACTGTTGACTAAAGATGGGACCTCTCTTCTGTGATTGTGTGTTTGTCAGCGTTCTTGGCTTCCCACTGTTCCCACGCTGCAGCGCCCCTGACTAAGACAATGATTGGCAGTGGTACTGCAGAGAGGAACCCACCCACTCTACCACTAGTCTTGTATCCATACACTACCTGCACTAATCAGGGCACATAGGAGGGAAAGACGGGGACAGGAGCCATAATTGGGTCCAGTTTTATTTAATAAAAATCTAAAAAAAACGCATACCCTTTTTAAATTGAGTAGAACCTGCTAGCTACCTACATCTGCCACTAGATGGAGCCCACTGTTACATATTCTATTCAGTAATAACTCTGTGAACGCCCTCTAGTGGCAGATGGATGTAGCCAGAACATAGGCTTTCGTAGCGATCACCCATGTAAGGGGACTTGGCACTCTGATTGCCATTGATTGCTATAAAGAAACTAAATGAGAAAATTGTGATTTAATGCTCTGGCCTGTTGTATAGTAACTGACAGCAGGAATATGCCTGTTACATTGTTATCGGTTTTGCTTATGCAATGATCATACTTTCCCACTTCCAGCGTGCCGTCTATTCTGCGTAGCAACAGATTTCGAAGAGATGCGAGAGCTTTGGAAGAAGATGAAGAGCTATGGTTTAATGAAGACGAGGAGGAAGAGGGTGAAGCCGTTGTACCTCCGATTGAGAAGTCGAAGACTGAAGATGACTTTCCTGACAGCTATGAAAAATTTATGGAAACAAAGAAAGGTAGAAGTGGAAGGTTTACTGATGTTATAGTTCATGAGTTGTAGCGTATTCATTATATAATGAAAAGTTAGTTTTCTTGGCTTTTATCACTTCTTCATTTAAGATGTCTGCTTTTAGTCATTGAATGGAAAGCTTAATTATTTCCTTATGAAACACGGCCTGACCATGTGATGGAGACCTGGGTGCATGGCTCGTCATACGTGTCCATTTGTCTATGCAATCAGCACGTGAGCAGGACAGACTTTTGCCTGGCAGAGCTGCTCCTTGATAAGGGATTTGATAATCTCCACTCCCCATCTCCTCCTCCTCTGCCCCTTTCCATCCTCCCTTCTGCTGGGTTACTGTGGCGGTACGGGTGCTATACTGACCTGTGATTGTATACATGTACTGAATATGGTCCTACAAAACGCTATGCCCTGCAGTAACCTGCTCCGTAGGACATATTGTCTGTACCATACATCACACAACTCGCTCCATCTGTAAACTATGTCTAATTTTTTATTTCAAAGCTAAAGAAAGTGAAGACAAGGAGAATCTTCCAAAAAGGACCTCAGTGGGAGGATTCAAGTTCACCTTTTCTCACTCTGCCAGCTCAGCTAATGGCGCAAATAGTGCGAACAGCAAATCCGTGGCAGCTCAGACCCCACCAGCAGGCTCCAATGGATCATCCTCTAAAAACTCAAGTTTAGCAACTACAGTTACATCTACAAAGGTAAGCCAAGAAATGAGAGCTGACCTGTGGTGGCAGTGATGGGCAGTGGCTGCACGTCAGCAACGTACAGGGCTGAACACCGCAGCTCCATACATTGTTTGGTGGCCGCTGCGAGTTACTTTAGATTTTAGCTGACCTGACAGCACTGATCTCAGATCGATGACCTATCCTACAGGTGATCGTCACTTGTTTAGCCCTGGGCAACCCCTTTAGGATTGTTCTCCAATCATGAAACCCTAGCCTTGCACTTGACTAGCTGTGATGGCAGTATGTACTGTGTATTCCACTGCAGAATATCACAAGGGCCAATAATTATAGAAGATATTGCCTAACCGTACTGTCACGGATCCCTTCCGTGCTGCCACTAATTCGTCACGTATCCGCTCTCAGCACGTGACTTGGGGTTGTGCCTTCAAGGGTTAATCTATCTCCCCTCTCTGTCCAGCATTCAACCTCTGTTCTATGCTGAAATGGGAGCATAAATCACACACCGACCCAGGCCACACACACGCTCATACACGCTGCCACCACTCACCGAATACACGGGCGATGAGTCCCGGAAATTACTAATACTGTATACCACTCATAGGGCTCACACACCTTAGGCTATGGATTCTTTAGAACATACAAGGTTCAACTGTTAAAGTTTAATGCTTGAATACAAAAAGGTTCAGTGCTTACAGTAAAGAAAAAGGTATAAAAATATGGTAATAAAGACATACACCTATGCAAAACAGTATAAAATAAACAGGAGAAAACTTACAGAAATAGCTAACTTGTAGTCTGCTTCTGCTCCCTGAGGGTAGTATGAATGTAGACTGGATCACATCAGCTTCCCAGGCTGCCCTCACATGTGAACAATTTTGAATGTATACAAGCCAAATTTATAGTCACCCTGGAGGTCAGATTTCTAGACCAGCCCCTCAAGTTGATATTCTAATTGCTTGTTTGATTGGACCACGGCCGCGCCCCCAATGAATATATTATTTTCTCGGAGATCCTTTGTGTAAAGCTTCCCACAGATAGTGTCAGGCTGTAATTGACATCTCTCTTCAAAGAGCTAGGAAGTGTTAAATGTTCCCTTTATTCTTGGTTCCCAGCACGACCCCCTGGTGAGATTGGAGACAGAAGTCTGCTGTCTCAGGAAAATACATATTAACACCTGGATGAGACCTGCAGCCTTCAGGACAGATATTAGATTATTACCATTCAAACAATAAACCTATACATAGTTCACTGCACGCATATATATTTATACATATTTCACTACATGCACAATTACCAAATCCTGAGGAAGGGGACCCAGGCTGGAGGGGTACACATTTCTTGCAGTGACATTTTCACATTGACACTACATAGTGGCCTCCATCACACCAGCAGTGTTGGTTGGATGTCTGAGTTGAAACTGATTAGCTGCAGTGTTAACTAAATCTGTGGGGGGGGGGTTTTAACTGAAGCCACAATTTGAGGATATCCCGTAGAGCACACACATGGCTTCATACACTGACCGTAATTCTATTGCCTGAGCCTTGCCACCATCCTGGCCCACTGGAGGTATTGAGGAAGTTGCGATTGAACGAGAAGACCTCACTGCAGCAAGAAGTAGCAGAGAATGCTAGATGAACATCTTGTGCATCTGATAAAAACTAACCATATCATTTCTGCAGCAGGGAAGTCTGATCGGACTGGTGGATTATCCTGATGATGAGGAAGAGGAGGAGGAAGAAGACACATCTCCACGAAAAAGACCTAGGCTGGGATCTTAAATTGACAAACATTAGTTTTGGGTTAATGCAGCAACTGATGTCTGAGCTTAGTGCGAGTCCAGAAGCTTTCTCAATTGAATAATACGGAAGTAGCCAAACTCCACTAGAAGGGTGTAAATGCCAAGATTTCATGGGTTTCAGAATGATGGATTAGCTGTGACAACCGAGATGATTGCTTCAGTGTATCTTGAGTTTGGGGAAGGGGTCAGAATGGATCACTTTAGAAAGAGACACATTTTTAATGTTGTAGGGTTGCCCCCAAGAATCTAAAAGCGTTCAGTTGCACACCGGTAATCTTAATTTTTAATGGTGCTGGCCAAAGTGTTTTATGAATTGCCTATTTTATAAAGAAATTGAAGGGAATAAATTCTGATATAACTTTGGGACCATTCTTTGTAAATTGAATTCCCGTCTTCGCTAGTAGGAATGGGAGGGGGGGGATGGGTGACACATTGTAGTGCATGTAAACTTTTAAGAAAAAAAAAACGAATGAGAATCTTTCAGTGTGTATTTTATTAAAATCTGAAATCGAAATGGACAGATGTAATAAGTAGCCCGTCCTGCATACTGCACTTCCAGAAATACTGATGCCAAGGATCAGTAGCTTCCAAAACTAGTCTGGAAACTGCCCGTTGACCTCCTAACCAGTGCCTCAATCTCTTGCAGTGTTAATATTTTCATGTTGATTCTATGAAGTGTGTTTTACCCATTTTTATTTTTATTTTTTCCTGTAGCATTCAGCGTCCTTGGTTGAACGCCATTCGCTGTTTTTAGTTCATATAAGTTAATCTTTTTTTTTTTTTTTTTTTTTTGTGCTGAACCCATCATGGCTATACAAGAAACAAATATACCAAAGGGGTTAACACAGCAAGCAATGAATCACCATCAGCCATTTTGTTTCATTGTGTCGGAAGTCTGATCTATAATATATATATATATATATATATATATATATATATATATATATATATATATATATATATATATATATATATATATATATATATATATATATATATTTTACACACCTTTAAATATCCTCAGTAATGGTGTAGAGAGCCGCCTCTTTCTGTGCACTCATTTTCTACATGGCAATTCTGAGCACATTCCATGGATGTGAATGAATTGCAGCCAATACTCCGTTACAGTGCAGTTGTGGAATACAATTTGGTTTGAATCGATTATTATTTTTTTTTTCTTTAATTAGCACCGGAACTGTAAATATTTTATTAAACTCCCGTATATGATCTGAGATCATGCTGAAGAAAAGTGTTCCCTCCTTCACTTGCATCTGCTGTTCAGAGACACACGGACCAGCTGCAATCTTCTCTGAAAGTCGCCCTCGTCACAGGTTCTAGATCCGTTTCTCCTGATAATAGTTGCAGCAGTTTCCCAGTTTTGGAGATTTTGTAGTTTAATTATAATTTTAGCTATTGTTTGGAAAGATGGGCTGTCTGTGTAGATATGAAGTATAGTTCTTTTTTTTTTTTTTTTTTTTTTTTTTTCTTTTTTCCATAAAATACAGAAGTTTATTTTGTATTAAATACCACTGTATTTGTTTTACACCATTTGTATACATGTGGTGATATTAATGCTGAACTGTAAAATTCAGGAATTAAAATGTGACCCTGTAATTCCATGTTTGCTTTTGCTTGTTTGTATTTTTTGTGTGCATATGGTATATTATTGCAGTCTTTAGACTGGTGTCTGAAGCATTTATGCTGGAGCAGTATTCAGATGTTCTCTTCCCGCAGTCACTGAAATACCTTAGAAGGAATCCGTCAGCAGGATTTCACACCCTAAACTATGTATATATGTGCATGTAGCTCTTTGTCAGCAATAACTTTAGGCGATGTTCACACGTTCAGTATTCGGTCAGTATTTCTCCTTCGCCTCATTGGGGGACACAGACCGTGGGTGTTATGCTGCTGCCACTAGGAGGCTGACACTAAGTGATACAAAGAAAGTTAGCTCCCCCCCTGCAGTATACACCCTCCTGCTGGCTCTCAGCTAACCAGTTCTTCCTTAGTGTCCGTAGGAGGCACACGGACGGGTCTGCTATTCAGACCCAAAGAACTTTTTACTTTTACCTTTTACAACGGACGAAGGGGGTGTCAGATTCTTTCATGTTCCGATCTCCCCCGAACCAACAACAGGCGAGCACGGGAGTTTTACCTCTCCGTATCCTCTCCTGCGACGTGGGAAGCCACTGCCTGAGCTGATTCTAAGGGCGACGGGCCCCTTCAAGGGCACCGATCTCCCCCCTCCCTTATCAGACGAGCACTGGAGTGTCACCTTCAGTATCCTCTTCTGCAGCCGGGCCTATTGCCGGACATCAGCCCTGCCCACCAGGTTTTACCCTCGGCTGTTCAGAGGCACATTGCAGCGTGGCGTCCGAGCAGCCCCCACTGCACCACCACTATTAAGAGCGGATGGTACAAGGAGGCGGACGGTTCCTCTCCTCCCTGCTAAAGGGACGATGGATTGAGGACTTTTCTTATTCCTGCACCGTCCAAACAGCAGCAACAGCACAGGATCTTTTCTACCTTCTGACCTGCTGAACAGAGCTGCATACTGGGGTAAGTGCCGGGACTCGAACGGGTGGAGGGCTCTGCACATCCGGCGGTTTTTTTCCCCTCGTTCGGCGCCGGCTGGCTGCAAAAATGTAGCCCCCGGCTTCGGGTTTGTGTAGGCCTCAACCCGGAACTCCAGCCCATGCTAGGCCGCATAACTTTAGGCGATGTTCACACGTTCAGTATTCGGTCAGTATTTTACAAATATAGCTGCTGTTATTTTACATGGGGGAACTATGGTGATTTGAGAAGGGGTTGTAACTACACTTGATAATTGATTAAGAAGGGGGAACATGATTAACATGTACAAGTAAATTAATAGCCCAAAGTATGGTCAAAAGCTGCATAATGTAAAGACCCCTTAAAAAAACAATTGGGCGCTCCTGTCTGGTGAAAAAACGTATCTACAGTGGATATGGCCTTTACCATGAAAAATGTTAATCTGGAACAGCTCCGTTATTGGTCACATAGGGACTCATTGATGGTTTGGGTTTTTTTTTTTTTTTTTTTTTTTTTTTTTAATTAAAGGGCACCTGTCACCCCGTTTTTTCCGTATGAGATAAAAATACTGTTAAATAGGGCCTGAGCTGTGCATTACAACAGTGTATTTTGTGGACCCCGATTCCCCACCTATGCTGCCAAAATACGTTACCAAAGTAGCCGTTTTCGCCTGTCAATCAGGCTGGTCTGGTCAGATGGGCGTGGTGTCTTCCCCCAGATCTTGCTTAGTTTTCCGTTGGTGGCGTAGTGGTGTGCGCATGTCCAAGGTCCCGAATCCACTGCACAGGGGAGTGAAAAGAGCACGATGTGTGCTATTTCATTGGTGATCGGTGGGGGGCGGCCATCTTCCTTTGGCCGCGCGTGCGCAGAAGCGGCGCTCTGCTGGCCGCGGCTTCAGGAAAATGGCCACGGGATGCCGCGCGTGCGCAGATGGAGATCGCGGCAGCCATTTTCCTGAAGCCGAGATGCGAATTCTGCTTCAGGAAAATGGCCGCGTAACGTATTTTGGCAGCATAGGTGGGGAATCGGGGTCCACAAAATACACTATTGTAATGCACAGCTCAGGCCCTATTTAACAGTATTTTTATCTCATACGGAAAAAACGGGGTGACAGGTGCCCTTTAAAATGTAAATGTATAAAATTCTCCTTTTGAATATCCATGCAGTGTGACAACACTCGGGAGCTAAAAATGTGCTCATTGGTTTATGTATTATGGCTGTACCTATACCCCCATTAACTATCTGATCAAAAGGGTTTTTGTTTAAAGGGAATCTGTCACCTCATATTTCGTATATAAACTGCGGCCACCGCTATCAGGGGCTTATCTAATGCTGTAGATAAGCCCCCGATGTAACCTGAAAGATAAGAAAAACAAGTAAAATTATACTCACCCAGGGGCGGTCCCGCTGCGGTCCGGTGCCTCCCATCTTCATGCGATGACGTCCTCTTCCTTGCTTCCTGTTGCGGCTCTAGCACAGGCGTACTTTATCTGTCCTGTTGAGGGCAGAGTAAAGTACTGCAGGCGCCGGGAAAGGTCAGAGGGGCCTTGCAGTACCTTACGCTGCCCTCAACAGGACAGATAAAGTCTGCCTGCGCAGGAGCCGCGACAGGAAGCAAGGAAGAGGACATCGCATGAAGATGGGAGGCGCCGGACCTGGACCGCCTCTGGGTGAGTGTAATCTAACTTGTTTTCTTTCAGGATACATTGGGGGCTTATCTACAGCGTCACAGAATGCTGTAGATAAGCCCCTGATGGCGGTGGCCACAGTTTATATACGAAATATGAGGTGACATTCCCTTTAACAGTACTATGTAACAATACATGTAACCCCTTGACAACACTGGCAGGGTGGGCATGTGCATTGTTGATTGCCCGTGTATGGAGCGGGTTCAGGAGCTGAGCTTGCGCCATATCCGGCATCTGCCTCTACCAGCTTCAAGGGGATTTCCCACGAATAAAGTACATTTTAATTAATAGATCTTGCAATAGTAATAATTTCCCCAATTGGATGTTTAAAAAAAAAAAAAAAAAAACCTGTGCTGAGATCATCCTATAAATGTGCCCCTGCTGTGTCCTGTGTAATGGCTGTGTCTGACCATACAGGGACATGGTCTGCTCATACCACAGCTCCTGGGCAGGGGAGGAAGCAAAAGTGAGTATACAGATAGGACAGCAGGGGATTGCAGCTGTTTTTTTTCCCCAACGTTACTGATGTGATGAATGGTTTGCTTATGAAGGCAAATGCGGACAGTGGTCCGACACCTTTTGTACAGGACTGATCAACAATAAACATTTAGATTGTGGAGAAATAACATCTTCTTGGAGAATCTTTTTTTTTAGCCCATTCTTCCCTGCAGAGCAGCTCAAACTGTTTCATTGGTGGGTTTTCTGCTTGACCAATGTTCTCCCTCCATTTAGCTCATGGACAGACACATTTTCCTTTTTAAAATTTGCTGATTAAAATTCAGAATTATCTTTCAATTCTGGTAAATCTTTATGGCCCATATGCAGCAAAACAAGCCCAAACTGATATGGCACCACCTTGTTTCACACATGGAATGAGGCTTTTATGCTGTTTTTCTTCAAACATAATGAGAAGAGTTTAACCCCTTTCCGACACCCTGGGCCTAATAGTACGCCGATGTCTGACAACCCTCCCTTTTGATATGGGCTCCGGCGGTGAGCCTACATCTCTTCCGGCACATGTCAGCTGTTTTGAACAGCTGACATGTGCCCCTAACAGCTGCGGGTGTAATCATGATCCACCTGCGGCTGTTTACCTGTTAAATGCCTGAGTTTGACAGCGGCATTTAACACGTGCTTCCTGTAAGCACAGCAGAAATCCCTCATATTGGCACCTGTGTCACATGACCATGGGTCGCCGATGATGGTTTGGTTCTTTTTTTTTTTTCAACCATGGGTTGCTGATGGATTGGCATGACAACCAGTGGTCTCCAGCAGACCTCTATGGTTGTCATAGCAATTCGGCAATAAGTGCCGCCCGGTGGTCAGCGCTCATAGCATGTCAGCAATTCTGCTACATACAGGCAATCTGATCATCGCCTTTTATATAGCAGAAGTGATCGGGTTATGGCAGCTATTAAACCATGCCAAAAGTTAAATAATTTTTCTTTTAAAATATAAAATCTCAAATCGCCCCATTCAAAATAAAACAATAAAAAAACACACATTTGGTCTCGCCGCATTCAAAATCACCCGATCTATCAATATTAAAAAAAAAAATAATTAACTGATCGCTAAACGGCACAACAAGAAAAAAAATCAAAATGCCAGAATTATTATTTTTTTTTTTGGTAGCTGCAACATTGCATCAAAACGCAATAACGGGCAATCAAAATATCGTATCTGCACCAAAATGGTATCTTTAGCAAAAAATAAGCCCTCACCCAAACCAAGATCACAAAAAATGGAGATGCTATAGGTATCAGAAAATGGTTCAAATTTTTTTTTTTTTTTTTTTTTAAACAAACTTTGGAATTTTATTTCACTACATAGATAAAAAAGAACCTAGACATGTTTGGTGTCTATGAACTCGTAATGACCTGGAGAATTATAATGACAGGTCAGTTTTAGCATTTAGCGAACCTAGTAAAAAAGTAAAACAAAAAACTATTGTGGAATTGCACTTTTTTTTTGCAATTTCATTGCACTTGGAATTTTTTTTTAACCTTTTTTCCAGCTTCAAAAGTACAACTCGTCCCGCAAAAAACAAGCCCTCACATGGCCATTTTGACCAAAAAATAGTTATGGCTCTGAAGAAGGGGAGCAAAAACTGAAAATGCAAAACCAAACATACCTCTGGTCATTAAAGGGTTAAACAAAAACTATTTTGGGAACAAATCCACATGTTGTTCCAATAGGCTTCCGGTAATCTCTAAAAACATTGCTGCTCCTCTGGTTTGCGCGAGAGCAATGGCCTTCTCTTCTGCCATGCACACCATTCCTGCTCCGTGTCTTTCTGATAATGGACTCAAGAACATTAAACAACTAAAGGCCTCTCATTTTAGCTAGCCTTTACTTTTGGGTTTATTTGTAACCTTGCACAAAATTAAACTACTTGCTTTACGATTGATTGTGGGAAAGTAATTAATGGGCTTTGTACACTAACAGGATTGGAGGAGTCCACTCACTATAGAGATTATTATGTAGCATTTCCACTCTAATGAGCATCAACAATCTGTTTTCTGTGGTCCTCAGAAATCTTTTATTCCTGCCTTAATACACTTCCATAAATTGTGAAGATCGGACTTTGATAGATCCTTTTTTTTTTTTTTTTTTAAAGAACACTGGTCACCCACTTTCACCATATTTTCATCCCACTGATTTGAAAAAACACCAGATTCTAATTTCACCTTCAAATTTTCTAAATCCGTAAGGTTCCCATACAGTATCACATGTCCCGCAAAGTATAATTTTTGTAAAAGAATATAAATGATAATCTAATCCCTCTATCTACTTTTAGGACTTGTGGGAAAATCTGATGTAGTTTTAGATCAATATAAAAATTGAGTATTCTGAAGTATTCACATACTTTTAAGCATCACTGTATATACAACAATATAAAGGTGTTGTAGTATATAGAAAAGTGCTCAGACAAATGCAGTTCCAAAAGCATATTTGATATAGCGAAGTCTTATTTGTCATAACTATAACTTGAACAGTAAAGGAGAAAACAAAATCAGTGCTAAAACTGCAATTGTTTAGTCACTGCAACTCCACCAAAAATGTTATACTGGTCAAGCAATCAAAAAGTACCAGCAAACGGTAACAAAAAAAATCATGCCCTCATACAGCTCCATTGACAGTAAAATGGCAACACAAACCAACTACACCACTCGCAAAAATTTAGGGATATTTGGCTTTCAGGTGAAATATATGGGAAAAGTTCACGCTACAGTGATATTTTATCATGAAAGTAAGGAATTTCAGTAGAAGCATGCAATGGTGATTTCCTCATCTCAATTTATTAAAACAAAAATCAAGAACCATGGTTGGTATACCCCCAACAAAAAATGTCAATGTCTCAATAACCTGTCATATGACCTTCAGTATTAATCACAGCTGGACAACAATGTTCTCGTGCTGTTTACAAGTTGAGTTATTGTCTGCTGAAGCATGGCATCCCACTCTTGAAGGATGGCCCTCAGGTCATTGAGGTTCTGGGGTACAGAGTTCTGAGCCATGGCAACTCAGCTGATCCCATAGGTTTTCTCTAGGATTCAGGTCTGGAGAAAGTACAGGCCACTCCATTTAATGTACCCAGATCGCCAGCGGATGTTCCCTAATGATGCAACCCTGATTAGCTGGAGCATTTTTGCCCCTGAAGCTGAAATTAGGCCTGTGTTCTTGCAGATGCACAATGATTGGATTACTGATGCTATTAAAGTAGTAGAGGCTTGGGGAGGGTGTGGCCTAGCGTGCTATGTGAGCGGACGTGTGTCAGATCCCTCTCCCCGTACCGCTCCCAGGAATACCCTTTGGAGGCACCGCCGAATGCTGAAATCGGGCGGGGCTGTGTCGTAAGACCCGGTGAGCGGAGGAGACCACACAGAATTGTGTGGAGTGAGGATCGGCGATGCCACGCTGAAAACAGTCGGCTCCTGCGGCGGGCGCAAAAATCCAAGATGGCGCTGTGGCAGAGGAGGAGGCGGCAAGAGCCAGTGCTGCATACTGCAGGAGGCTGGAGGTAATAGCCCGGCTGGAGCAGTTCGCCCGCACAGAGGAGGGTGCCCTGTTGCTGGAGGCCAATGTAGAGGGGCCTGGAGAGAAGGGGGACCCATAGAGGCAGCGGAGGGGATGATGATATCAGCGAGGTGGAGGTCCCTGTCGAGGGAGCAGGAAGTGCATGGAGCTGAAAATCTGATATCTGCTGCTAGACCAGTGCAGGCTAATGTTTCTGCGGATGCGGAGCAGACAAATTCAGAGGAACCAACGCTGCAGAATATCTTTTCTGTTGTTATATACTGCAAAACTGCTTTGGCCGCATTAAACTTAAGGGTGGATGACTTAAAAGTTGAAATGAAGTCCCTTAACACTGCCATGCGCAAGGTGGAGAAAAGAGTTGAGGTGGTGGAGGAACGTGTGGGCAGTGTGGAGGACCAAACAAATGAACTGCTAAAAAGGGAAAAGAAATATATCCAACGCATTGCAGAATTGGAATTTAAAACAGATGACTTGGAAAACTGTTCCCGAAGGAACAATTTGAGAATAATTGGGGTGCCAGAAAAAGTGGAAGGGAGTAATCTCACTGAATATATTGAGGCATGGCTTAAAAATTCGGTGGGTGACGAAGGCCTCACTAATCACTTCGCAGTGGAAAGGGCTCATAGTCCCCACTCGGCCTCTGCCGCCTGGCTCTGCCCCTCGTGCTATACTGGCAAAAATTTTGAACTACCGTGACCGCGAAACCCTACTACGGAAGGCTAGGATCAGCGATGGCCTAAGTATAAACGGAAATCGGATCTCCATCTACCCGGATTATTCGGCGTCAGTGCAAAAACTCACAATGAAGTTTGGTGAAGTCAAGCGACGGCTCCGAGAACTTGACTTGAAATATTCGATGCTCTACCCGGCTAAGCTCAGGGTGGTGGCGCTGGACCGTGTACACTTTTTTCAAAGTCTGGAGGAGGCTATGCAGTGGCTGGACATTAATGCTAAGAAGATTGGCACAGAACGGAACCGATGAGAATGATCTTGAGGATCCGTAATTTTGACGTTTTTTCACTTATTGATATTTGAACGAGTTTCTTGGTTATCAGAATGCACCCAAATGTTAAAGTATTGTGTTCGGCGGCGCAATGAATAGTCTATATCAGGGGCTGTGGGATGGGGAGAGATGGATGGTAAAGGGCATAGTTCTAGGTTGTTAAGTGCTCTCAGTTCTCGTATAGAGAAAGAAAGTTTGGCTTATTTGAATTCTATTGAGTTTTAGATGGGGCGAGTTGGGGTATTGGCGGAGACCTGGGGGAGATTGTATTCACTTACTATCTTTCTTTGCAGAAATGGGAGGTGATGTTAATATTTTAAGTTGGAATGTTAGGGGGCTAGCGGATGCTACTAAGCGGGCAGCAATATTTCAGGACTTACTGAAACAGAGGCCCTCAGTGATATGCTTGCAAGAAACCCATCTAGTGGAGGAAAAAGTTGATATGCTGCAAAAGCGATGGGTACGAAAGGCGTATCACTCGACATTCTCTAATTATGCAAGAGGAGTGTCAATTTTGATTCATATAAATACCCCATTTGAGGAGATTGAGGTTAAAATTGATAAGGATGGTCAATATATATTCTTAATATAAATAAGCAGGTGTCCAGAAGGCGCTGCCCAAAAACTGAATAAATTTGCAGCAAATATGATGATGAAAACCACCCTATTCCTCAAATGATAAACACTGTAAAAGGTATATAAAAGATATATTTGCGCTAAAAATATCAGTATAAAAATATAAATAAATGTGCATAACCCCCTTAGAACAAGGTGTTAATAAGGTGCTTTAGCATTGGCATACCTTGCTCTTCGTGCGCTGAATATAGACGTAGATCCCCTAATGATGCAGGGTCCTGTGAGTGCTGTCCTTGAATGCCGCTCTTTGGATAGCCAGAAATGGCTGATGAAAGAACTAAATAGCGAGTACCAATATATCGGGGGGTCGCCGTCCCGGCCGGTGACAGGCGTACCTCCCCGCAGAAGACTGAGCAAACCGTGCCGTGCACAGGCACAAAAAAAAGCTCCACTAAAAACAGCAGAGCCGGCAAGGTGCAGAAAGACTGCAGGACCTTGCGTGACGTCACTGTCACGTGGTGAGTCACGTGACCGGCTATGGAACGCACACCAGACCAAAAACCAACGCGTTTCGGAATCGCTGATTCCTTCTTCAGGGATGGTAAGGTGTGCGACGTGTGCGTCCTATATAGAGCGTCAGGTCATGCATTATTAACTCATTGATTGAAAGCAAAAAGCTCCAGTTCACTGTTGAGGCCATGTGGTACTAGAGTGTTCATCTGAAAAATGCATTTTGTTTCAGCCCTTGACATCTGATGGATGAAATTGCCACCACGTCCATCTCGTTTCACAATTTTTAGTCCCGTGACCTTAATGTCCTTTATTGAACTCCCGTGGTGTGTCATAAAATGCATGGAGAGGGGGTGTCCGGTGAACTTGTTAGTAATATTCCTCAAATGCTCCCCAATTCTCACATGCATCGCTCTTATAGTGCGGCCTATATACAGTTTGCCACAAGGGCAGGTTATTCCATAAATAATACCCTTAGTGGAACACGTGATGAAGTCCTGAATATCCATAGTGACTGATTTATTAGAGATGGATGTTTGTTTCTTTGTATTCAGTTTTTTACATGGTCCGCATTTTTTACAGGGAAAAAAGCCATTAAGACAATTTGACGATGTAGAATGGTACCCTTTTATCAACATGCCACTCGTGGGGGCTATCATATTCCCCAGGTTGTTCGCCTTCCTATAAATAAATCTGGGACGTGCAGACAGGAGTTCACCAATCACTTTATCCTCCCTTAGGATGTTCCAATGCCTACTCACAATTTTGTGTAGGAATTTGCTATTCAAATTATACTGTGTAATAATTGGGATCTCGCCAATTTCCCATTCTTCATGGATGTTGTTGGTTTTGTCCCTCTGGATCAGTAATTCAACACGTGGACAGTTACCCACTTGTTCTCTAGTTTCCAATAGGGTTTTTTTTATCATAACCTTTTGCTACAAACCTTTCTATTAACATATCGGACTCCAAGTCATAGTCATTTTTCCTTGAGCAGTTCCTATGAGCTCTTATAAATTGGCTTCTGGGGACATTTAATAACCAGCTTGGGAGATGGCAACTATCCAAATCAATATAATTATTGGAATCCGTAGGTTTATGATACATTTGCGTCTGAATGGTGTTGTTATTTATGAAAATTTTTAAATCTAAAAAGTTAATTTCTTTATTACTGGTCGTAGCCGTAAACTTCAAAAAATATTCATTTTTGTTTAAATCTTGAATAAAATTGTTCAATAAAATGGGGCCTCCAGACCAGATAAATATGATGTCATCTATAAATCTCTGCCATAGGACCAGGCCCGCCCGCAGGGTGCCATTGTGGAAAATGGTTTCCTATTCCCATTTACCCACATACAAATTGGCATAGCTGGGGGTGAACCTGGTACCCATGGCAGTACCCCACTTCTGGGAGTAGTAGTGCGCCCCGAATTTAAAATAGTTGTGTTTTAATATAAAATCAACGCATTCCAAAATAAAACAAGTCTGGTCTTCTGGAATATGACCATTCAGCATAAAATGTTTTGCCGATGCGCACCCTTTTTCATGTTCAATGACTGTGTATAGGGAGGTAATATCTAAAGTGCCTATAATATATGACTCCTCCCATGTAGTGTCCTGTAAAATGTTTAAAATATGCGTGCTGTCCTTTAAATACGAGGGGAGCTTAGGACATAGCTTTTGCAAATAACAGTCCACGAATCTTGAGAGGTTCGATGTAAGTCCCCCTATGGCAGAAATAATAGGTCGACCTGGTGGATTGATGGGGTCTTTATGGACTTTCGGCAAATAATAAAAAAGTGGAATTCTTGGATGTGTGGAGTTTATAAAATCACGTTCATTCTTGTTTAAAAACCCTTTTTGAAAGCCCATTCTAATTAAAACTTGCATCTCTCCTAAATATTGGTCCGTTGGGTCATCCTTAAGCATCTCCTAAGTCCGTGTATCGCCCAATAGACGCAGAGATTCTTTGTTATAATCTTCAGTGTTCAAAACAACAATCCCACCACCCTTATCGGCGGGCCTAATGGTCAAATTTCTGTTATTCTGAAATTGCTGAATGGCCCTTCGCTCTTGATTGGATAAATTAAATTTAATTTTAGAACATTTTTTATCTGAAATTTTCCTGATGTCACGTATGACATTATTCTGGAAAGCATCAAAAGCCTCCGAATACTCTTGAATAGGGTTAAAATTAGACTTTTTCTTAAGCGTGGTATGGTTATAAGGGTCAATAGTATCCACCGAGCCATCGTTATTTTCCTTAGTCAGTTTCTTTTTGATATAATATTTTTTAATTGCCATTTTCCTCATAAATTGTTTTATACCTATAAATGCTTGAAATTTGTCAAACTTAGTGCTCGGTGCGTATTTGAGGCCTTTATTTAGGAGGCATATCTCATTTGGATGTAATACATGGTGACTTAGATTAAAAATGTTTTGTTGTTCTGCCTTAGTCGAGATGTCACCCCTGTATTTATTTGATGTCCTCTTTTTTTTTGGCTGATTTCCCGCCCCTACAGCCCCTTTTGCGTGTCTTTTTTGACCTAACTGAAAAAAAGGAGTCAGATGGCTTTGTTTGGTTTTAGATTTATTATTCACTTGTATATTTGATTTCTTAGACAATGTTGGAATTGGTGGGATCCTATGTGAACAAGATGGTTGTATGTAATCTTCCTGTGAGGTCCCAATAGAATCATGGGTGTCCTCAAATGCTACAAACCTATTCTGTACATCAATTGCGGATAGAGGAGTAGAAATATCCGGTGCAATATTGTGGTTATTTATATTATTGTCTAGATTGCTTACTTCTGTGATCCTCCTACTTATAGTTGCTTCGTTATTGGTAATGTCCTCTATATCAGGAGTGAGATGAATGGAGAATCTTTCACTAGAAGATAGTAATTGACTATCGTCTCCACATGTTTCATCTACTGTAATCATTTGAGGATTTGATTTGGATATGAGATGTTGATCCGAATCATGGATTTCCTCTCCCCTATACCTTCTATTCGTTCCCAAACCCTCATGAAAGTCTGTTTGAACTGATCCAAGGTGAACGTCCCTATTTATCATATCCTTCCAAATTTTCGCTGTTTCTTCTCTATTATTTCTTTCTCTTTATTTTTGATTCTTCTTCGTACATTATTGGAGAGTTTGATGACTTCTGGGTGTGTCTCAAAAGGTTTAATCTCCTCAAATAACCTTGTGATCTCATTTCTTACCCTCACTAATCCTTTTTTTCTTTTCTCAATAATGAATGATACAGCCTTAATGGAGAAGTCGTGGAACATGGCGTCCCATTCCTCTATGGTGTTGTGGTCTCCCAAGTCGCCCGATAGTGTATAAATCATTATCAGGCCTTTTGGAATGTAATCAAAAGATAGATACCTCTCTAGTGTAGCTATTTCCCATAAGTCTCTCATCTCTTTTATGAGGTGTTGTTCCAGGGTTTTAACAGCCTCTATCGTTTTTTTGAGATCCTCTTTACTAGTCTCAGTTGTATTTTCCTGGTATGCCGTGCGAAAAAATCTTTGTATGGCATACACCCTATCCCTCCTATCACACCAAAGCTCACTCATTCTGAATACTATGTGAGATATAAATATATATATAAGGGATGGAATCGAGAAAATAGATTTAGGAATGAAAGCAGAGGGGCTGCCGCCGATGTACAAGAGTGGTAAAAAAAGTCTAAATATAAATAAGCAGGTGTCCAGAAGGCGCTGCCCAAAAACTGAATAAATTTGCAGCAAATATGATGATGAAAACCACCCTATTCATCAAATGATAAACACTGTAAAAGGTATATAAAAGATATATTTGCGCTAAAAATATCAGTATAAAAATATAAATAAATGTGCATAACCCCCTTAGAACAAGGTGTTAATAAGGTGCTTTAGCATTGGCATACCTTGCTCTTCGTGCGCTGAATATAGACGTAGATCCCCTAATGATGCAGGGTCCTGTGAGTGCTGTCCAAGATTTAAATAAATATGAATATTTTTTTAAAGTTTACGGCTACGACCAGTAATAAAGAAATTAACTTTTTAGATTTAAAAATTTTCATAAATAACAACACCATTCAGACGCAAATGTATCATAAACCTACGGATTCCAATAATTATATTGATTTGGATAGTTGCCATCTCCCAAGCTGGTTATTAAATGTCCCCAGAAGCCAATTTATAAGAGCTCATAGGAACTGCTCAAGGAAAAATGACTATGATTTGGAGTCCGATATGTTAATAGAAAGGTTTGCAGCAAAAGGTTATGATAAAAAAACCCTATTGGAAACTAGAGAACAAGTGGGTAACTGTCCACGTGCAGAATTACTGATCCAGAGGGACAAAACCAACAACATCCATGAAGAATGGGAAATTGGCGAGATCCCAATTATTACACAGTATAATTCGAATAGCAAATTCCTACACAAAATTGTGAGTAGGCATTGGAACATCCTAAGGGAGGATAAAGTGATTGGTGAACTCCTGTCTGCACGTCCCAGATTTATTTATAGGAAGGCGAACAACCTGGGGAATATGATAGCCCCCACGAGTGGCATGTTGATAAAAGGGTACCATTCTACATCGTCAAATTGTCTTAATGGCTTTTTTCCCTGTAAAAAATGCGGACCATGTAAAAAACTGAATACAAAGAAACAAACATCCATCTCTAATAAATCAGTCACTATGGATATTCAGGACTTCATCACGTGTTCCACTAAGGGTATTATTTATGGAATAACCTGCCCTTGTGGCAAACTGTATATAGGCCGCACTATAAGAGCGATGCATGTGAGAATTGGGGAGCATTTGAGGAATATTACTAACAAGTTCACCGGACACCCCCTCTCCATGCATTTTATGACACACCACGGGAGTTCAATAAAGGACATTAAGGTCACGGGACTAAAAATTGTGAAACGAGATGGACGTGGTGGCAATTTCATCCATCAGATGTCAAGGGCTGAAACAAAATGCATTTTTCAGATGAACACTCTAGTACCACATGGCCTCAACAGTGAACTGGAGCTTTTTGCTTTCAATCAATGAGTTAATAATGCATGACCTGACGCTCTATATAGGACGCACACGTCGCACACCTTACCATCCCTGAAGAAGGAATCAGCGATTCCGAAACGCGTTGTTTTTTGGTCTGGTGTGCGTTCCGTAGCCGGTCACGTGACTCATCACGTGACAGTGACGTCACGCAAGGTCCTGCAGTCTTTCTGCACCTTGCCGGCTCTGCTGTTTTTAGTGGAGCTTTTCTTTGTGCCTGTGCACGGCACGTTTTGCTCAGTCTTCTGCGGGGAGGTACGCCTGTCACCGGCCGGGACGGCGACCCCCCGATATATTGGTACTCGCTATTTAGTTCTTTCATCAGCCATTTCTGGCTATCCAAAGAGCGGCATTCAAGGACAGCACTCACAGGACCCTGCATCATTAGGGGATCTACGTCTATATTCAGCGCACGAAGAGCAAGGTATGCCAATGCTAAAGCACCTTATTAACACCTTGTTCTAAGGGGGTTATGCACATTTATTTATATTTTTATACTGATATTTTTAGCGCAAATATATCTTTTATATACCTTTTACAATATATATTCTTAGTGTGCAAAATTTTCAATCGTTTAATCTGTATTGCTTCATTATATATACCCCCGCCATACTTGGGTAAGAAAATTCAGGAAATATTGGAATTTATGAGAGGATGGGATGGGGTTCCCCTTCTTGTGGTTGGAGATGTGAATAATATAAATCGACCCCTGGGACAAGAGTAATCACGCATTGTTGCGCAGAGACGGTAATAACACTCCTTTTGGAAACTATCTCAGAGAAATAGGGTGGATTGACTTACGGCGGGCACGTAATGTTAACACATTCTTATTCCTGTTATTCGACTACATACGGCTCTGTCCCGAATTGATGTCACCCTGGGGAATGACGGGATGAATGAACGGTTATGTGGGGTGGAATATAGTCCCAGGATCTTATCAGACCATAGCCCAATTCAGGTGTCTTTGAAGTTGGCAGATCAGGTTGGATCGGGGAAGACGGGATGGAAAATTCACCCCTCCTGGTTACAGCTCCTGGACATGGAAAGGGTGGGGGCAGAGATTGAGGAGTTTTTTTAAAATCAATGAAGGTAGTGCAGAAAGCCATGTAGTATGGGACACTATGAAAGTGTATTTAAGAGGAATTTTGTTTCGGGACATCTCAAGACATAAGACGAAGACTAGAGCACAGGACAAAGCTGTCTTGGAGGAGTTGAGGGCAGCTGAGGTGGCATTGGGTGCCCAATGTATGAAGGAGTCTCAGAAACGTATGAGGGCGGCTCAGCAGGGGGTCAATCAATTATATTTGAGAAAAGCAGAGAGGATGAGGGCTTTTCAAAAAGAAACATTCTACTCAGAGGGGGAAAAGGTGGGGCATCTACTTTCGGTAGTGGCTTCCGCGCAGAGGGGTTCTTCACATGTCTACTCAATTAAAACCGAGGAGGGAACGGTGGTCACCCAGGGGGAGCAAATATTGGAAGCTTTTAGAAAATTTGACGGTGAATTATATACCTCTAGTGTAGAGAAAGGGACAGAAGACACGACCAGGTACTTAGAGGGGATTGATTTGCCTAGGTTGAGCAGAGAGGAATGTGAGTGGTTGGATGAACCGATTGGGGAGGAAGAATTGAGGGCGGCCTTGGCGGGTGTTGCGGGGGGTAGGGCTCCGGGGGCGGATGGTATTCCAGCGGAGGTCTATAAGATCTTAAAGGACACTTTGTTGACTAAATTGGCTAGGGTGTACAATAGGTCGCTGGAAAGGGGGGAGTTGCCTTTGTCAATGAGAGAGGCTATTGTGGTGGTCATCCCTAAAGCTGACAAGGACTTACAGCTGCCCGAATCTTATAGACCAATTTCACTCCTGACGGCAGACAAAGATTCTGGCAAAAGCCTTTGCGAACAGGCTGACTCGGGTGAGTGATAAACTAGTCCACCCGGACCAGTCAGGCTTTATGCCCCATAAATCAACGGCACTCAATCTGAGAAAGATGATTGTGATGCCTCAACTCCTTTATGTGCTACACAATTCTCCTATCTGGATATCGCAGAATAGATTTCGTAGGATTAGATCCTTGTTTGGTGAGTTGATCTGGGGAGGAAAGAGCCCCAGATTTAAACAAGAAACCCTACAAAGGCTCAAAACGGAGGGTGGGTTGGCACTCCCTAATCCTTGACTATACTTCTTGGCATCAGAGTGTCAACATTTTAGGGGATGGGGAGAGGAGTCTGGTGGGGTGCGGATACCCTGTTGTCTGAGGACACTGATTGGGCCGAAGGTATTGTGTGAGGCTCTGGAGGGCAGACATTTCTGGGAGAAAGGTTCCACATTCTGTACTATTAGACTTATTCATAAGGTTTGGGATAAAGTAAAGGGTGTAAGGGCACTTACTAGATTTTCACCCATCTGGAATAACAGAATTTTACAAGAGTTCAGGCAGATGTCGGGATTTCATATTTGGAAGAAGGCAGGTATTTCTCGGATGGGGCAAATTTTGCACCAGGGTAAAATTAAGAATTTTGAGGTACTGCAAGAGGAATTTCAACTGAAAAGTTCTGAGATATATCAGTATAGCCGCATCTCTCATGCGTTTCAGGCACAGTATAAGAGAGGACCTATGGAGATACAGGTGGATCTCATGCTGGACTTTATTCTTATGGGGGGCGGCACGAAGCGGGTGATTTTGGGAATATATGAATACCTTCTTTATTCTTTCCTTGGATGGGCACCCTATCAGAGCCAGAGCGAAATGGGAAAATGACCTGGGGGTGATCGACAATGACCGATGGGACTCAATATTGGAATACGTACCCAAAATTTCTATGAGTGAGCCTGGGAGGTTGTCACAACTGTTTGTTATCCATAGGGCCTACAGAACTCCGGATATGTTATTCAAAGCTGAACTGAGACCCAATTCAGAATGCCCTAGGTGCTCGCAGTCTGAGGCGGGTATTCTTCATATGATGTGGCAATGTCCCAGGCTATCCTCCTTTTGGATTGTGGTGTTGAATAGAGTGGAACTGATATACAACTGTACTATACCACGAGATCCCTTGGTGTGTATTCTAGGATATGTAGAAGAGATTGTAACTGATAATATGTACAAAATAGCTATTGCCAGATTGCTGTTTATCGCACGGAAGTTAATTGCCAAGTTCTGGATTAGGGAGGAACCACCAACGAGAAGAGATTTTCTGATGCAAGTGGACCATATTCTCGCTTTGGAGAAAAGTATTTACTTCAAGAGAAATAAGATGGACCTCTACCACAGGCTGTGGAATCCTTGGATTGAGTTAATTTAAGGGGCTTTATTTGCCCACTTGGGCCTTAGGTTCTCCTGGGAGGGTTATTGATATGTCATCTTCCTTTTTTGTATTATGTTGGAAACCGTGGCGGTTCATGATAGGTCTCTAAAGGTTGGAAGGGAGGGGGGGGTTGGAGTTTGGGTTGGGGTTAAAATGCTCTAAAAATTATACGTTTACTGTAAACAGTAATGCAATATCCTTGTATTATCCTTACTGTTCAATAAAAAATATCTGATTAAAAAAAAAAAGTAGTAGAGGCTTGTCACAAAAGTGTAGGGCAGTTCTGTATTTGCTAAACACATCTGCCCACACTAACATCACCATCAAAGACTTGTCTAGTGACAACAGTGGCTGATGCATATCGCTCGTCTCCAACACTGTTGGCAGCCATCATTTCTGCTCAGCGTGAATTGACATTCATCAGCAAACAGCACTGAGGGGCCCACTGGTCCTTCGTCGAGCATAGATGCAAAACGATGACGCCTGTGCCTGGTGCTGTGGTCAGGTACCCTTGCAGGCTACCTAGCATGACCACGCTGATGTAACCGGGTTTGAATGGTCTGATATGACACTTCAGTGCCTCTCACCTTTAAGGCTATGTGCACACGTCAGGATTTCTTGCAGAAATTTTCCTGATAAAAAAAACGGACATTTCTTCCAGAAATCCGCATGCGTTTTTTTCATGTTTTTGACGCGTTTTTTGTGCTTTTTTTTTTCGATTTTCCCCAATGCATAGAACAGCGGGAAAAACGCGGAAAATCTCCAAAATTAATGAACATGCTGCTTTTTTTACCGTGATGCGTTTTTTTCGCGGAAAAAAGCGCACCATGTGCACAAAACATGTAGAATGCATTCTAAATGATAGGATGCATAATGTATGCGTTTTTAATGAGTTTTTATAGTGTTTTTATCGCGAAAAAACCTGAACGTGTGCACATACCCTTAATGTGCCTGGAGTTGTATGGCATTCAACATTCGGTTCAAAAGGCATTGTTCCCAATGAAGTAGTCATCATTGGGGGGGGATGTGGCCAAAGGACGTCCACTTCTCTGCCTTTTTGTCACTTGTATCTCTATTGATCCTACTGGTGACACTAAGCTTAGTGGCCACTTCCATCTGAGAACATCCTGCTTGATGCCTCACAATGGTGAGGTACTGTTGATCAATTGTTTGTTAGATGTCGCCTTGATCTCATAATATCAAAATGTGAAATCATGAGGAGGAGGACAATTTCTAATTGAAGCCCTAAATTTATCGGCCGAAAGATCAAAAACCTTTGGGAGATTTTCCCATTAAGCACCTTGTACGGCAAGTTGTTCAAAAAGTACCGAAACAGTTGGACAAGTTTAGAGAAGGTCACATTAAGTTCACATGAAAAGGTTAGAGTACATTTCAGGTTCATCTTGAAATTTCTTCACAAAGCCAAATATCCCTAACTTTTTTTGAATAATGTATTTATTCTAAGTAATGTAAAAAAAAAAAAAATCATAAATACCCTTTAGAAGATTGGTATGGCTTTAACCATACAGATGTGAAGAATCATTTTTTTTCTACACAATGAACACTGTGAAAGGGAACCTGTCACCCCCCCCCCCCAGGCGTTTTTAACTAAAAGAGCCTCCTTGTGCAGAACTAATGCTGCATTCTGTTAAGGTGGCTCCTTTAGTTCGGGTCTCTGCCAACGCTGAAATAATCGCTTTTATAATGTGCCCTTCATACATGAATTTGTCAGGGTGGCATGTCTTTCCCCCCCCTGAACAAACGCCGTCACTCAGGGCCTCGTGCGCCTCCTCCATTTCCTTCATGAACGTCCCCGCCACCTGCGCTGTAAGTTCGAAGGGCAGGGCAAACTGCGCATGCCCGAAAAAAAACTTCCCTTTAAAACCCAGTTGTGCTTTTTTCCACCACACCCTTGCAATGTATTTTCTGTTTTTTCAATATATTGTACACCAGTCTTCTCAGGTCATACTTATTTATGAACGGTTATAGTTTTAAATTGTGGAATCTGAAAATCTAGGTGAACATAAAAAAGCCACTCCATTACAGTTTGCTGTAGATTTATTGCTTTTGTGCATATACAATCTATGTCATCAAAAGTAGAAAAAAAATACATATCTAGTAAATTAAAAAAAAATGCAAGGGGTCTAGTTTTTGCTACATTTTTCCCTGTGTTTTTGATTGGGGTTAAGTCAATGGTGAAAAATGCACAGAGAACTGACATGTAGCAGATTATTTGCTGCACCAAATCTTGAAGTCAAAAATACTCAGTGAGAAACCTGAAGTGTCATGGACACATTCACTTTGCTGGCATCAGGTTTTGCTTCTGGTTTTGTCACAAATCCACACAAACAAACGCATCAAACACTAAATCTGCAATGTGTGCACACAGCCTTAGCTCAAATTTACCGAATGACAACATTTATCAAAATATTATTGTATATGACTTTCCCTCTAATCAATGCGTACTTGAAGGTGGAAGTCACCTGCCAGGAAGTTCCCACTCAGAGGAACAATGTTTGACCTTCAGTGATAGAATATGTTATCAAAGGAACTTTGACTAGATTATATTGCTCATAATGGAGATTTGCCATCAATCACTCTGGGGAAGGAGCTTTACAGAGTATGAGATTTCTGTATTGATTAAAATAGTCTTCCATCCAGTCTACATTTTATTTTTTTTCCACTATATTATGTGACTGACTACCATTGGGTTGGGAGGGTCCAACTGCTGGGAACCCCACTGATCTCTAAACTGGACAAACTGAAGATAGCCTTCTGCTGAACCAACATTCATTCGACAGCTATCGCTCCCAACTAGTCTCAGCCATGCATTTTTTAAGGAGAGAAAGCTGTTCCCAGACACTCTTGAAAACAAAAGAATTGGGAAAAAAAATAATCTAACAGCCCTCTCTCTCTTTCTCTCCCTTGACATCATCTGTTGGGAAGAGTCGGGAGGTCCCCATGCCCATCAGATAATTGGCCGGTACCACCGACTCATGGAATGTGTATGAGAACCTTTAGGAGCATTCAGTGATTTTTTCGCTGCTCTGCAATACTCATAACCTCCCGCTGTGCAAGGAATTATAACCTCATTTACTTGAATGAAGCAGGGTTGTTCCCAGCCCAGTGAGTTTATAGGACGGTGGTAGAACAGCCAGGGAAACTTCATTTTAGTCACTGGTCATAGGTTGAATCCAAACCAACTAAAATGTTATAGAGTATCCTACCAATATGTCAGACAACGTAATCTGGGATTATCCCCCTCATTTAAAACAAAGACTATCCAAGTGTCAGCAATGATTTAAATATGGGGCACATTATTTTCCCCTGGATTGCCTTTTGAGCCATATGCTAACCCCTAGCTGATGTGTCTGATACTCTATGTTGAGTAAGATGTCCATGTACAGATGCATTATATTACAGGTGAGCATGTGATCTACTATGCACACATATAGCAGGCAATGCTGTGATATGTAGCAGCCGCACAAGTAAACACATAGCTATTGCTAGTCACAGATCTCATGAGGCTGCAGATTGCTCCATTCATTACAAAGTAACAGCTGGTGACTAGTAAGTTCCATGGCACGACCTTAGTGTGTAATAACGTCTTATAAGTAACAGGCAAACTGGGATCCACCCAATGCACAGTTGGCAATGCTGAGCTGCTGGGGACACAGGTAGTCATAGGGGAGAGTGGCTGATATAAACTGCAGCCAAATTCCACCTTTCATTTGCAATTCCAAAGAATTGGAGTCTGGTAGTAAAAAATCAAAAATGTTAGCATGCAACTCATCCTAATGGGGCTTTAACAAGTACGAGGTCTCTTTCTGTAAACAGACACATGCATATTTTGGCAGCCTTTAACAAGTAAAATGGCTCACTTGCCTTATATATTTATGGAACATCTCAGCTTTGCCATGAATTTGATAGGAGGTGGTCTGAATTACCTCTCGCCCCCATAACCTCTCTTCAGCAACCTGGAATATCTACATTCGGCTCATATAGGAGACCACAATGGAGATGGGCTGCATATAGCCTTGCAAATATTGAATTGGGACACCGTTCTCCCGACAAGAGGTGCTCCTAGCTATCGAGCATGAATAGCATATTGGGATCTAAAGCCTTTGTAAATATTGGGAGTGGTTGCTCCATTTTTTACATAATCCATGTATTTAGAGCTTATGACTACGTTTTTTAAATTAAGGCTTTCAGAATGTGTATATGAATCACTTTGGCAAGTAGATAAATGGAAGAATGTACAAAGCAGTAGCGACTTCACTTGTTAATCACTTCCTCTTTAAGCTTTTCGGCAAGTTGCTTTCTTTTCTGTAAGTTCTTCAATTCCTCTTCAGTCATCTCCTTTTGTAGCTACAAAATATAAAAACAGTTATAAAAATTCCAGAAGCAGCTGACTGTGTTGGACACGGTAGCCCTGTCTCCATTTTTGCCATGTCTTTCATAGTGAGGCAGAAGTAACAAGTGTTGTATTCAGGAACATTTGGGCGTGGACAGTGTGATGGTGGGATATGTTATGTGGGTATCATTTTGTGTATATTTCTATTTTTCTTATTTTCATGGTGTTCCCTTGTAGGATGAGTTATTTGCCATCTGATATTCTCCCCACAGTTCTGTATTGTTATCTTTCCACAGGGTTAGTGAATAATGTTATTTGCTAATATGCTAATGACATATTGACCTAGCTTGTTGAAACAATGAGCCCCTGAGACCTTCCCCCTCCTGACCTGTGAATGAGGAGAGGGACTTGTAAATATCAGGGAGGTGACACAGATCAGTCTTGTGTGGAATGAGGTGAACACAGCACATCAGAGAGAAGGAGAAGCATATGGACCATTTTTTATCCTCTGTCTGCTGGATTGTTGGACTTTTATCCTGTGTCAAAACTGCATTCGTGTTCTGGACTAGTGTATCCTCAGTCTGGTGGATCGTATATATGGACCTTTTGTATTTTTGCGTAAATAAAGGTTCTTGGATCTTTTCACTCATCTCTCGCTCTGTTGATTGTGTGATACTAGAGAAGGAACCCATGACAACTGGTGGCAGCAGTGGGATCAACAGAGTATAACCTAATGGAGAACCACACACAGAGAGAGTACAGAAATTGGACTGTATGCAGTTTACAGGAGCGAGCCAGAGATCTGGGCCTGAACTACCAGGGACTGACTAAAGAAGACTTAATAGATCTACTGGTGGGTGATAACCAGACCACCTCCTCCCATATGTCTGAAGGACAAGAGCAGGAGACTGGGATCTCCACCCCAAAAAGCCAGTGGGTGATGTGGTACGAAGAAGAGATGGCGGTTCTGGGCCCAGGCGTCTCTCAGGAGTACAAGGAGCAGGCTGCCCGCTGGGCACAGCGGAGACAAGAAGCGATGGAGCTTGAAAGAGGGAGTAACACGATGTGGAGTGTAAACCCAACGATCCGGAAGCCTGTACGGATCACCCGGACAGAGTTTAAGCCATTTGATGAGGCTTCCAGAGATGTGGAGGGGTTCTTCAAGGACTTTGAGCAGCAGTGTGCTGTGATGGAGGTGCCCCACTCTGGCTGGATGCGTTTGTTAGTGGGACTCCTGAACGGTAGCATGGCGGAGGCTTACCGAACCATTGACTCCCAGCGGAACCGGGATTATAACATTGTAAAGCGGACTATCCTGGATTACCATGCTATCACCCCAGACTCATATAGGGCCAAGTTCCGAGACCTCCCATGCACTATGGGGGGGATCGTTTAGGATGTATGCACATAAGATGTCCCAGGCATGTCGGAGATGGCTGGAAGCAGAAAACGCCTTTACTGTGGAAGATGTTATACAGGCGTTCCTTATAGAACAATTTCTTGCCAAGTGCCCCGCAGAGGTACGGGAATGGGTCCGGGAGCACACGCCGTGCACCGTGGATAGAGCTGCAGCCCTGGCTTATGAAGCCCTTACTATCAGGCCACAATGGAGGAGGCTTCTGGACAATGAACCACGGCCTGCTCCCGCGCCCCGGCCCCCTCCTATTATATCTGCCCTTCCACCTAGTCGCAAGCCAATGACAATCATGTCTCACAATCCTGGGCCCCAACAGTTCCGACCATGACCTGGGGGTATCACAGAGAGATGTTATGGGTGTGGGCAACCTGGACGTTTGCAGTCTGGCTGTCCCTCAAGGATTCTGAGGGAGCCCCACGCAGCTCCACCTCGTCCAGTGCATCTTGTACACTCCATCCTGCCTGAGGAAGAGCTACCACCCCCCCCCCCCCACCAGAATGGACCACCGACCACGGCACCATAGATACCTCTCTTGGAATGTACGGACTCCAGCCTTTGTCCTTTAGCTACCCAGAGCAATGGCAACGTCACCTGCAGGACGTCTTAATCGATGGATACAAAGTGTCAGGATTTAGAGACAAGGGGGCATTCCTGACTATCGCTGACCCCCGTGTGCTTCGACCCGAGGCAATTTACCAGGGTCCGGGAATTGCCATTGTCTTGGCGGGGGGTGCCCGCAAATATATACAGCGAGCTTCTGTGCGTTTGGATTATGGTTGTGGAGAAAAACTGTGTTGGATTGGAGTTATGGGAGGACTTCCTGCAGATATCCTCCTTGGGAATGAGATTGGGGAGTTACAGTGCCAATTTGTGGGATCAGTCACCCGACTACAGGCCCTTCAAGTACTTCGTCATCCGGACCTCACCGGGGAGCAACCACCACGAACCGCATCAGAGTTGGTAAGCAATACATTCGCTGCTACTACAGTGGGAGAGTCTTGGGATAGAGAGGAGTTTAGGAGAGAAATAGAGGGTGACACTACCTTAGCAGCCCTTAGGCTAAGGGCAGAAACTGGGCACATGGGAGATAATGGGGATGGCTTCACTCAGAAAACGGACTGTATTATCAAATAACAAAGGTCAGTGACAGGGGCAACCCTGACGCAACGACCAGGCAACTCATTGTCCCTCAGAAGTACAGGGCACAGCTACTCCAACTGGCCCATGACATCCCCTTGGCTGGGCATCAAGGGAGGAAAAGGACTGAAAAGAGACTCACCCAAAGTTTTTACTGGCCTGGCATCTCGCAGTCGGTAGCCCATTATTGATGCACCTGCGATGTGTGCCAGCGAATGCGGCATCCAGGATCTCGACATAAGGTACCCCTGCAATCCCTGCCCATAACTGAAGAACCATTTCAACGTGTAGCTGTTGACATCATAGGTCCTCTGGCCCACCCCAGCCAGTCGGGGAAAAAATATATCCTGACAGTGGTGGACTATGCCACTAGGTATCCTGAAGCTGTGGCCCTGTCCAGTATTTCAGCAGTAAAGGTAGCCGAGGCCCTTGTCACCATATTTACCCGGGGAGGGTTTCCTAATGAAATATTATCTGATCAAGGCACTCAGTTCATGTCAGATCTGGTCCAGTCCCTATGGCATTCCTGTGGTGTTCGAGCCATTCGCACCACCCCATACCACCCGCAGACCAATGGACTATGTGAACACTTTAATGGAACCCTAAAAAATATGCTGAGGGCTTTTGTTGAAGTTGAAAAAGACTGGGAAAAATACCTGCCACATCTCCTCTTCGCCTATCGGGAGGTTCCCCAAGAGTCCGCAGGATTCTCTCCCTTCGAACTACTGTTTAGCCGGAAGGTCCGTGGGCCTCTCACTCTTCTGAAAGAACATTTGGAGGGAGATATCTCAGACACTGGAATGCCCATCATTCCCTATGTTCTAGAGTTCAGAGACCGTCTTGCCCAGCTAGCTACCTTGGCTAAAGAACATCAGCGAATGGCCCAGTCCAGACAAAAAACCTGGTATGACGGTAATGCCAGGACCCGGGAATTTATGGAAGGACAACAAGTGCTCATGATTACTGCTTCCCCTGCCAACAAGCTTCAAGCAGTGTGGGAAGGCCCTTATCAGGTGGTCAAGAAAATTAATGACACCAACTACGTTATTGCCCTGGACTCTAGTGGTCGACGACAGAAAACTGTCCACAATAACATGCTGAAAGACTACCACGATCGATCTCTGCCTGTTCTAGCCGTCTGCCACCCCCCTAGTGATACCGCCGACGACGAGTATCTCCCCGATCTTCTCCAGGTCGCCCAAGCGGGAGGATCACTGGAACAAGTGCCCCTGGGCTCCCATTTATCGGATATACAAAAGGACGATATTTTCGCCGTACTAAGGCCGAGGGCTGCTGTTTTCTCCTCAAAGCCGGGGAAGACTACTCTCACTAGCCACCATGTGGAAACCCCCGGACAACGCCCCATCCAGCAGGCTGCCTACCGGGTTCCAGAGGCTGTTCAAGGTATGATAAAGAACGAACTGGAGGAGATGAAACAACTGGGAGTTGTTCAGCCATCTCACAGTTCTTGGGCCTCTCCTGTCGTCCTGGTCCCCAAGAAGGATAGTACAACACGATTCTGCGTTGATTACAGACGATTAAATGATGCCACCAAGAGTGATGCTTACCCCATGCCCAGGATTGATGATCTATTGGATCGTCTGGCCAGTGCCCAATTTGTGACCACGTTAGACTTGAGCAAGGGGTACTGGCAGATACCCCTAACGGAGGACGCTTGGGAGCGCTCGACCTTCATTACTCCATTTGGGCTTTTTGAGTTCCTGGGAATGCCCTTTGGGATGAAAAATGCACCCGCTACTTTCCAGAGACTGGTAGATCAACTGTTACAACAATGTCAGGACTTTGCCTGTGCTTATTTAGATGACATTGCCATTTTTAGCACCACCTGGGAGGAACATCTTAAACACTTGGGCGTAGTGCTAGACTGTATCCTTGCTGCAGGACTGACCATTCACCCTGATAAATGCCAAATAGGGATGGCTGAGGTGCAGTACCTCGGGCATAGAGTAGGGGGTGGGACCCTAAGGCCTGAGCCTACCAAGGTGGAAGCCATTAGCAACTGGTGTAGACCCCAGACTAAAAAGCAGGTACTTGCATTTTTAGGAACTGCTGGTTACTATCAAAAATTTGTTTCTAACTTCAGCACCTTGGCCAAGCCACTAACCGACCTGACCCGCAAGAACATGCCTAGGAATGTGACGTGGACAACTGCATGCGAGGATGCCTTTTCAGCGTTAAAGACCGCCCTCATCACTGCTCCTGTCTTGGCTGCCCCTGATTATAAGCGCAGGTTCCTTGTGCAGACAGATGCATCCACCTTTGGGATTGGGGCAGTACTTAGCCAAGTGAACACTGACGGAGAAGAACATCCTGTTGCTTTTGCCAGTCGGAAACTACTGGATCGGGAAGTTGCCTATCCTACTATTGAAAAGGAGTGCCTTGCCATTGTATGGGCGCTAAAAAAATTGCAGCCATACTTGTATGGCAGAGACTTTACAATTATTACAGACCACAACCCCCTCAGATGGCTGAACCACGTTTCAGGGGACAATGGAAGATTGCTGCGGTGGAGCTTGTCTTTACAACCCTACAGCTTCTCCATCCAATACAAGCGGGGAAGCCAACACCAGAACGCCGATGGACTGTCTCGACAAGAACCATAGGCTTCCCAGGCCAACCTACCCCTGCCACTGTACAAGGAACTATAAGATTGAGCAATGTGGACTGAAGTGAGCAGGCCAGAGGTCTGTGTAGGCCTCATGGCGTGCTCACTTATTATGAGGGGGGAGAGGTTGTGATGATGGGATATGTTATGTGGGTATCATTTTGTGTATATTTCTATTTTACTTATTTTCATGGTGTTCCCTTGTAGGATGAGTTATTTGCCATCTGATATTCTCCCCACAGTTCTGTATTGTTATCTCTCCACAGGGTGAATAATGTTGTTTGCTAATATGCTAATGACATATTGACCTAGCTTGTTGAAACAATGAGCCCCTGAGACCTTTCCCCTCCTAACCTGTGAATGAGGAGAGGGACTTGTAAATATCAGGGAGGTGACACAGATCAGTCTTGTGTGGAATGAGGTGAACACAGCATGTCAGAGAGAAGGGGAAGCATATGGACCATTTTTTATCCTCTGTCTGCTGGATTGTTGGACTTTTATCCTGTTACTGAACTGCATTCGTGTTCTGGACTAGTGTATCCTCAGTGTGGTGGATCGTATATATGGACCTTTTGTATTTTTGCGTAAATAAAGGTTCTCGGATCTTTTCACTCATCTCTCGCTCTGTTGATTGTGTGATACTGGAGAAGGAACCCGTGACAGACAGATTTTCCTTTGATAACTACCACTACAAAAGGTTACCTGTCTTGAGCAGGACGCCTTTTCCAACTGCTCTTCAGTGCTTTGGGTTCCCTTCTTAGAATCCGCTTTCCGTGCTATAAGTTCCGCCCTTTTTTGTTTGAGATACTCGGCACGTTCCCGGAGTTGTTCCTTCTCTGTTTGATTCAAGTCCTGCAGAGAAATTGTGGTATGCGTTATATTCATTTCGAGCAGTCAGAGTGTTATAGACTTAAAGAGGGTCTATAATTTCCTGGGAAACTTCATAAAGGTTAAAGACCAAAATATAAATATATTTAGAAAAATTTACAGATTTCCTCAATAATTTAGTAATAAAAGCTATGGCACTTTGAGAAATATGGAAGGGAGGCTCCAGGGTCTTAACATCTTGAAAGATTTCTGAGACTTCCTGCCTCAATGACTGAAAATAGAACTGTGTAGGAAGAGACTGGAAGTGTGCAGCATGTATACACCTAGGAGATCTGTGCTGCTGTCCTCATGCTGGATCTAGCAATACATGGAGCAATAGAAGCTGGATTCTTGTGTATTATGGAGCTGCAGGAGGTTAGAAGAAAAAGCTATGGTGGCAAATACTGTTCTAGCTTCTCAATCTATCTGCGGTGGTCTTTGAGTGTATTGAGTGAGACACTCATGAACCATTCAGAAGCAGCCATGTCCCTTAGTAGGTTAACCCTTTACAAGTCTCTACACTGTGTGCCGAATTATTAGGCAAGTTGTATTTTGATCACACGAAACTTTTTATACATGTTGTCCTACTCCAAGCTGTTCAGGCTTGAGAGCCAACTACCATTTAAGTCAATCAAGTGATGTGCATCTCTGTAATGAGGAGGGGTGTTGTCTAATAACATCAAAACCCTATATAAGGTGTGCTTAATTATTAAGCAACTTCCTTTCCTTTGGCAAAATGGGTCAGAAGAGAGATTTAATGGGCTCTGAATAGTCCACAATTGTGAGATGTCTTGCAGAGGGATGCAGCAGTCTTGAAATTGCCAAACTTTTGAAGCGTGATCACCGAACAATCAAGCGTTTCATGGCAAATAGCCAACAGGGTCGCAAGAAGCGTGTTGGGCAAAAAAGGCGCAAAATAACTGCCCATGAATTGAGGAAAATCAAGCGTGAAGCTGCCAAGGTGCCGTTTTGCCATATTTCAGAGCTGCAACGTTACTAGAGTAACAAAAAGCACAAGGTGTGCGATACTCAGGGACATGGCCAAGGCAAGGAAGGCTGAAAAACGACTACCTTTGAACAAGAAACATAAGATAAAACGTCAAGACTTTGCCAAGAAATATCTTAAGACTGACTTTTCAAAGGTTTTATGGACTGATGAAATGAGAGTGACTCTTGATGGGTCAGATGGATGGGCCAGATGCTGGATCAGTAAAGGGTAGAAAGCTCCACTCCGACTAAAACGTCAGCAAGGTGGAGGTGGGGTGCTGGTATGGGCTGGTATCATAAAGATGAACTTGTGGGACCTTTTTGGGTTGAGGATGGAGTAAAGCTCAACTCCCAGACCTACTGCCAGTTTCTGGAAGACAACTTCTTCAAGCAGTGGTACAGGAAGAAGTCGATATCGTTCAAAAAAAACATGATTTTCATGCAGGACAATGCTCCATCACATGCCTCCAACTACTAGACAGCATGGCTGGCCAGTAAAGGTCTCAAAGAAGAAAAAATAATGACATGGCCGCCTTGTTCACGTGATCTGAACCCCATAGAGAACCTGTGGTCCCTCATAAAATGTGAGATCTACAGGGAGGGAAAACAGTCCACCTCTCGGAACAGTGTCTGGGAGGCTGTGGTGGCTGCTGCACGCAATGTTGGTCGTAAACAGATCAAGCAACTGACAGAATCTATGGATGGAAGGATGTTGAGTGTCATCATAAAGAAAGGTGGCTATATTGGTCACTTTTTTGGGGTTTGTTTTTGCATTTCAGAAATGTTTATTTCTAAATTTTGTGCAGTTATATTGGTTTACCTGGTGAAAATAAGCAAGTGAGATGGGAATATATTTGGTTTTTATTAAGTTGCCTAATAATTCTGCACAGTAATAGTTACCTGCACAAACAGATATCCTCATAAGATAGCCAAATCTAAAAAAAAACCCACTCCAACTTCCAAAAATATTAAGCTTTGATATTTATGAGTCTTTTGGGTTGATTGAGAACATAGTTGTTAATCAATAGTAAAAATAATCCTCTAAAATACAACTTGCCTAATAATTCTGCACACAGTGTATAAATCTCCTCTAGCACAGATCTGGCAAAATGCGTTCCTCACGCAACATACGGCCCTTTGGCTGCTCGTGGACTCACTGGCTTACTGCAAAACACTACCAACCTGGCATCTCAATGTCACCTGTATCTGCATTGCCAGGGTACAAGCAGTTGGTTCCTTGTGCCACCATGCAGCCTGTGCCAGACCCTCAGTGCCGTAGGTACTACGTGGGGGGAGGAAGGCACAGTGCACCAGTGATTGGCGGCAGTATGTCAGGTGACCTGTGCAGCGTACGGTCAGATATTTTATAATGACGCAGTACTCAAAGTCACCTGACCGCTGCAGTCAACAACAGTCCGCAGTGTTCCAGCAGCTAGTGGAACGGTGACATCAGCACTTCCTGTCTCAGCGCATATGATGGGGCGGCCTATGCTTTATCCGGGTAGGTGGTGGTAGATGATTATGGCCAAGGTTTTTTTTTTTCCATATCCGGTCACCTTGGCAAAGTTATATTTTGCCAGGGTAACTCCTGTAATTTGTAAGACAAATAGGTGAATAGATTCTCTTATTCTTTTCTATGGATCACATTATAGGCAAATTGATTTAGGGTACTAAATGGAAATCATCGGATTTACTAATCATATATATTTGAGAAAAATCTTATTTTATCCTCTCTCACTTTCTCCCAGAAGCGGTAGCTCTGTTGTTCATTTACCATGAAAATTAGAGAACAAACACATTGGACCTGCTTATACATTTCCTAACTAGTGGCCAGACTCCAAGGGTTATTTTCTGAATCACATTTTTCACAAAGCGCAATACATTGCATATTTATTATTACAAAGCTTCTTTTTTTGTACCGTTGTGTTTTTTTTTTTTCCATCTATCCCCTCGGCGCATCAAATGAGAGGTCCTATTGTTATCACCTAAAACTACATTTCCCATCAGCACTTGCCTCACCTCGGTGCTGCAGACCCCTCCTCCCTATCCTGTGCGCTCCTGACAAGCCTCGCCTTTCTGTGTTATCAGCAAGATAATCTAAGGGTACCGTCACACATTGAAATTTCCATCGCTACGACGGTACGATTCGTGACGTTCTAGCGATATCGTTACGATATCGCAGTGTCTGACACGCAGCAGCGATCAGGGATCCTGCTGAGAATCGTACGTCGTAGCAGATCGTATGGAACTTTCTTTCGTCGCTTGATCACCCGCTGACATCGCTGGATCGTTGTGTGTGACAGCGATCCAGCGATGTGTTCGCTGGTAACCAGGGTAAACATCGGGTAACTAAGCGCAGGGCCGCGCTTAGTAACCCGATGTTTACCCTGGTTACAAGCGTAAACGTAAAAAAACAAACCGTACATGCTCACCCGTCGGTGTCCTTCAGGTCCCTTGCCGTCTGCTTCCTGCTCTGAGTGCCGGCCGGAAAGTGAGAGCAGATCACAGCGGTGCTGCGATCTGCTCTCACTGTACGGCTGCACTCAGAGCAGGAAGCAGACGGCAAGGGACCTGAAGGACACCGACGGGTGAGTATGTACTGTTTGTTTTTTTACGTTTACGCTGGTAACCAGGGTAAACATCGGGTTACTAAGCGCGGCCCTGCGCTTAGTTACCCGATGTTTACCCTGGTTACCCGGGGACTTCGGCATCGCTCCAGCGCCGTGATTGCAACGTGTGACCGCAGTCTACGACGCTGGAGCGATATTCATACGATCGCTGCGACGTCACGGATCGTGCCGTCGCAGCGATGAAAATTTCAATGTGTGACGGTACCCTAAGTGTGGCATTTACCTTCCCTGCTTCTATACAGGGAATTTGATTGTCGGCGATCTATATATGTAAAGCCTCCTGTGTGGTTTTACATACAGTGGCTTGCGAATGTATTCACCCCTTGGCCTTTTACCCATTTTGCTACATTACAACCGGTGTTTAAATATTTTTGTGAGTGATGCATCAGCACTAAATAACCTAAGTTGGTGAAGTGAAGTAAGAAAAATATAGGCATAAATTAGATTTATGGGATCAAATAATTAGAAACAGGCATGTGCTTATGTATTCACCCTTTTTGTTATGAAGCCCCTAAACATTTCTGGTGCAAGAAATTATCTTCATAACTCTCGTGCTTAGTTAGTGAATGGAAGTCCCCGTAAGTGCAATCTAAGTATCACATGGTCTGTCAGTATATACACACACCTTTTCTTAAGGCCACAGAGACTGCAACTACATTAAGCAAGAGGCACAAACCTGCCAAGAGAGGGCCGCTTACCAAAACGGTCAGCCTGGCAAAGAGGGCATTAATCACAGAGGAAGCACAAAGAGAAAAGGTAACCCTGAAGGAGCTGCAGAGTTCCCAAGGAGAGAATAGAGTATCTGTCTATACGACCACAGTAAGCCGTACACTCCATACAGGTGGTCTTTATGGAAGAATGGGCAGAAAAAAAAAACAAATGTATTGAGTGCGCTGTGGTCAGACAAGACCAAAATTGAACTTTTTGGCCACCAATGTAAACACCATGTCCGATTCCAAACCAACACACTCATCACCCAAAAAACACCATCCCTACAGTGGAACATGGTGGTGACAGCATCGTGCTGTGGGGATGTTTTTTGACAGCAGGGACAGGGAAAATAGAGTTTCGGAGCGTTTGCCGGTAACAGAAGCAACCAGAACCAGCTCCTGACAGCGGAATTTAGATGACCCATCTGTCTTTGCAGCGGTCCCCATTATATGGTAAAATAAATAGTGTCACTCAAAACTACAAAATGTCCTGCAAATTAAAGCAAACCCTCATAAGACTGTGGAAAATAAACAATTATGGCTTTTGAAATAAGAGTAGGAAAAAAAAAAATCACCAGGTCTTGAAAGCATTAATATTCTCCACAGTTATCATCCTTAGGACGTGTGATTAAAAACATAACTAAAGAAACTTAAGTTCTTACAGTTAAGGTGCCCTGTATGCCAGCTTCTTTCCTGGCTTGCTCCATCCAGGCTTCAGCGGCTTCTGTGCTACTGAGCTCCTTAAATCGTACAGACGGTGGTTTGTATGGACGTTCTTCCTCCGTTAAGGACCGCACGATGGTCTGAAGAGGTTTGACTTGTTCTGCAAATAAAGAACACAATAAAAGTAAAAGTGACACTGGAAACTTGAAAAATGGGAAACCTAAAAAAAGTATTTACAATTATATTTGTGCCAATAACTTTTCATACAAAAGTAATCCAAGCTTTTACAACATGCTGTGCAGTTGCTAATAATTTGCTGCAATCATTTCTGTAGATTTTTGCACAGCGAATTTTAACCCCCGTGCGTGGCTGAAAATCCTGCTATTACCTGACTCTGGAGTTGTCATTTTGTCATGTTTAGACATTTTAGGGAGATTTTTATTGACATCTGATCCATTTTTGTCCTGTGAAAATAAAAAAGGACAGGTCAGATGTTGCTGAATATAGTTCATTGTGCAACAGAAATTTATTTTTCTTGTAAAAAGGTAATTTTTCCAACCTTTCTGCGCAATTGTTCCTGTTCGTATTCCTCTCTTGATATCCTAGAAAAAGCAGGTTTGCCTTGTATAAATTAAAGAAACAATACAATAACACCCAATACTGTAAAGATCAATATAGTATATCGCTTCTTTATACCGCAAAACACAGCAAATATTGCCTCACATGTACAAATATACAGCGGGGTTAAACTTTGCGCAAAAGAAACCCGCGCAAACACAGGATGAACATACAAACTCCTTGCAGATGATGTCTTTGATGGGATTTAAACCCAGGATGCCAGCGCTGAAAAGCAACAGTGCTAACCACTGAGCCACCCTGCTGCTCGGTTCTATTTAGAAGCGACTTCTTACCCTCTTCCTAAACTAATCTCCCACTCTGAAAAACTGGCTCACATAGACAGGACTGATTACTAGCAGTGAGGACAGGTTTAACCTTCTATTCTACTCTATGGAGAGGAGAGCAGAGTGAGAAAACAGGCAAAGGAAGACGAGTCTTTTACTTCACCCTAAAGCTGGATTCACATCTACACCGTTCAGTATTGTGTGTGTGTTCTGTGTGTTGGCTAAGGAATGACTATCAGAAATCCCTCTCTGTGCTCTTTTGTGTATTTAAGAGCAGCTAGTCTCTTCTCTTCAGCGGAGTCATTTGCAAATTAACAGACAGCGGGGAAACTAGTGAAATGCACAATATAAATCTTTTTATGGCCAAAAATGGTATTAGTCCTCATGTGCATAGAGGACAGTTGAAAAGTTACTTGAAAGTGCAGTTACCCTCCTAGGACCACCATGTTTGAACGTTATAGGCCCTTTCTCATCCTTACACTCCCTTTCCATATGCCACAACTAGGACATATGGAACCTTGATAGAGCGGAGTGCTGCTCTTACGCCAACCACATGACTGGCCACTTTGTAGTACAGCTGCTAGGGTAGAGTGTGGCTGCATGTAATGTTCCCCAACCATAGGAGCTGACTGCTGAGGTATCTGATGCTTATGCGTTTGAGGATACAATAACGCTACCTCACGTCAATGTGAAAGAAAAGGCTGCCACATGACCAACGCCCATTGTAGGCAATCAGCCTATCATAAGAAGAAAACGACAGGAGCGCCAGATCATTCTTACGGCATCCATGATGCCCAATGGGGCCCGCAATACTATAATGGGGAATGTTGGGTTTCCACCGCAGTGTCCATCGTTTCTCCAATGTAATGCAATATGCTGTACTTTTTTGTTCAGTATGGATGTCCAAATTTGTGATGGAAGCGCCAACACAGATGTGAACAGGGCTTATGCTGCCCCCAGAACACAAGTTATAAGTGAATAGAAACTGCAATATGCACACAGTATACTGAATGTAACTTGTATAAAGATCTTCGCAATGACCATCACTACAACAAATAATATATTATGGCCCATGCTCCTCATCTGCAAATATACAATGTGACTATCTTTTTCGGTGTTAAATGTCTAATTTATGCAAATACAGACTTGCAGAATACCCAAAAAGGTCTTTGCTCACCTTAAAGCTTCAGAGATCATTTTTATCTCCTCTTGTTCAAGGTCTGAAATAAAATCTGTCCCATTTTTCAGGCATTCTGGAAGATCACCTATTTCCCAAAAATTTGAAAACTGTTATACGTGTATATTGTTAAAAAATAAACACAGGTTGTTCTTTGACTGAGACATTTTTAAACACGTATCCATCACCACTTTCTCAATGCAAACTTAATACAGTATTCAATAGACGTCTTTGCCTGGTGAGGCTGGTGTACTTTGTGGGAAAATCCATGTCAGAAAGGATGTTTTTTTTCTCTTCCTGATACCAAGATAAGTCAATTTTAATAATCATGTGGGAAAACTTTCAGAAAGGATTATACAGTCATTCTGTCTTGGATTTTCACAGTAATTACACCAGCCTCCTCAGGTCTAACATATCTATGTAATAACATATACAGCTTGTATCGCAAAAGTGTCAGAGTTGCATTTTGAAAAAGGTGAAGCCCTAAATGAAGAGCAGAAATCTCCATGTATTACCATTCTTTTGCTGGATTATCTGAATGGCTTGTAGCTGAAGCTCAAGGTTCTTCTGCAGCATCATTTCTTTAAAGACGAGAAAATCTTCTACGGCGACCACAGACTGCAACATGTTCTAGAAAATAAGGACAAGACAATTTAGGTCCATCCATGATGTATCACAATACAGCCTGAAGGTTACGTCTATTCTGATAATTCCCTGTCACATCAATTAAAGCTTAGTTTATGGCAGTTCAGAAAGTAACAGCACACGGTGATTTCCATGTAGATTAACGTACCTCAGGTCAATAGGAGGATTACAATTGTATTATCTCTTAATCTACGTTATCCTTCAAAGACTATCCAGAAAGATTTATAGCAGGAGAAAACACAGCATATGTGTCCCGTCAGGACAGGAGACAATACATACTTATTGCAGAATACAATACTGATCTGACAGCGCTGCTGGTTTTAATAAATATGGTGGATATAAATATATAAAATCAGAGAATTCGTTATAAATAGGTAACATGTGAAAAACCATCCAATACACCTGACATGGGCACAAGTATTGGGACTGACGTCCTAAAGTCAATGTGACAGCTGATACATGGGGCAGCAAGTATTAGTAACTGGCTGTATGACCTCAGCCGCTTCAGAGAGAAACTAATGTATATCCCTCTGCGACAGAGCCGAGCTGTTGACAGGCTGCCCAGGAGTAATACGGTAAGTCTTTCCATATAAGCGTACCAAACAGATACATGTCAATCATGGGCAGCGGACAGGGAGAAGCCGCCGAGGACCCGCCTGTTTGACTAGTCTATAGTAGTAATGAGCAAGAATACTCGTTGCTCGGGTTTTCCCGAGCACGGTCGGGTGACCTCCGAGTATTTGTTATTGCTCGGAGATTTAGTTTTCATCGCCTTAGTTGCATGATTTATGGCTTCCAGATAAGCTGAATACATGTGGAAATTCCCTAACAAACAGGCGTTCCTCACATGTATTCGGCGTATCTGGAACCCTAGCGTGCTCAGGAAAACCCAAGCAAACAATATACTCGCTCATCACTAAGGCCTTAGGCCTCTTTCACATTTCTGTCGGTACGGGGCCGTCGCAAACCGTCTGCCCGACGTACCGACGGACGTTGTTCAAAATTGTGCACAACGTGGGCAGCGGATGCAGTTTTCCGGGGCATCCGCTGCCCATTCTGAAGTTCGGGGAGGAGGGGGTGGAGTTCCGGCCGCGCATGCGCGGTCGGAAATGGCGGATCCGATGGACGAAAAAACGTTGCCTTGAATGTTTTTTCGTCACGACGGTCCGCAAAATAGGGATTTTTGTGTGCTCACCGTAAAATCCTTTTCTCCGAGCCACTCATTGGGGGACACAGGACCATGGGTGTTATGCTGCTGTCACTAGGAGGCTGACACTAAGTTGAGACAAAAAAAGGTTAGCTCCTCCCCTGCAGTATACACCCTCGTGCTGGCTTCCAGAGACCCAATTCAGTGCAAAAGCAGTAGGAGATTAATAACAATATAATACATAACATTAGAGTATAACATGTCAGAGAAAGTCAAGAACCAAAAAGGTAACGAGCCGTAAGGCTAACAGGGTGGGTGCTGTGTCCCCCAATGAGTGGCTCGGACAAAAGGATTTTACGGTGAGTACACAAAAATCCCTATTTCTCCTTCGCCACATTGGGGGACACAGGACCATGGGACGTCCTAAAGCAGTCCCTGGGTAGGGAACAATACAACCAAATAACTCTATGTACCATCTGACTTATAAATGCACAACGGCTGCCTGCAGAATACGTCTGCCAAGGGCCGCATCTGCGGAAGAATGAGTGTGGACGTTGTAGTGCTTTGTGAAAGTATGCAGGCTAGACCATGTTGCGGCCTTGCAAACCTGCTCCGCCGATGCCTGGTGCCGAATGGCCCAGGAAGCACCAACTGACCGAGTAGAGTGAGCTCTAACCCCCGCTGGGATAGGCCTGCCCCTGACCCGATAAGCTTCTTGGATAGCCGATCGGATCCATCTGGCTATCGTAGCCTTAGACGCGGCTGAACCCTTCCTGTGACCCTCAGGGAGGATAAAGAGGGAGTCCGATTTGCGGAAAGGGGCAGTCCTAGAAACGTACCTCCTGAGGGCCCGTACCACGTCTAAGGTGTGAAGGGCCTTTTCGACCCTATGCTTTGGCTGTGGGCAAAAGGAGGGAAGAATGATATCTTCATTAAGGTGAAAAGATGACACCACCTTAGGGAGAAAAGTGGGAGATGGGCGTAAGACTACTTTGTCCTGGTGGAATGAAAGGAAGGGCGCCCGGCAGGAAAGAGCGGCCAACTCCGAGATGCGCCTGATAGACGTTACCGCCACAAGGAAGGCCACCTTCCATGAGAGAATAGATAGTGGAACGTCTTGCAGAGGTTCAAACGGAGGTTCCTGAAGGACGCTCAGGACCAAGTTGAGATCCCAGGTCTCTAGAGGCATTTTGTAGGGGGGAACCACGTGGGAGACCCCTTGAATGAAGGTCCTGACTTGCGAGTTAGTAGCGATCTTACGCTGGAACAAAACAGACAGCGCTGAGATCTGGCCCTTGAGGGAACTGAGGGCCAGGCTGGAATCCAAGCCGGACTGGAGAAATTCCAGAATGAAGGGAATGGAGAAAACGAGAGGGGGACGACTGCGGAGTCTGCACCATGAGAAGAAGGCTTTCCAGGTGCGGTGGTAGATGCGAGCGGAAAACGTCTTGCGAGCTCTGATCATGGTGGAAATGACCTTTTGGGAGAAACCAGCTTGAGTTAGGATCCAGGTTTCAACAGCCACGCCGTTAAACGGAGGGCCCCTGAGCTCTGATGGTAGATTGGTCCTTGGCGCAGTAGATCTGGGCGGTCTGGTAACCGCCAGGGAACATCGGATACGAGATGCACTAGTTCCGCATACCATGCGCGACGCGGCCAATCCGGGGCGATAAGGATCACCGGAATCCCCTCTATCTTGATTTTTCGGATCACCTGCGGCAACAGAGGAAGTGGAGGGAACACGTACGGGAATCGGAACCGATGCCATGGGAATATCAGAGCATCCACCCCAACGGCCCGGGGATCCCGAGAACGCGCTATGAAGTTGGGGACTTTGGCGTTGAGCCTGGACGCCATCAGATCCACGTCCGGAGTCCCCCAGCGAAGGCAGCTTTGACGAAAAACTTCTGGATGGAGCTCCCACTCTCCCGAGGCGAGACCCTGACGGCTGAGAAAGTCCGCCGCCCAGTTCTCGACACCCGGAATGCGCACTGCGGAAATGGTGGAGTGGTTGTCCTCGGCCCAACGGAGAATGTATGTAACTTCCTGCCTCGCCCTGCTGCGGGTGCCCCCTTGATGGTTTATGTATGCCACAGCTGTGACATTGTCCGACTGTATTCAGACTGGGTGACCTGCAAGCAGAGGGTGAAAACGTCTCAGGGCAAACCTGATAGCACAGATCTCCAGAATGTTTATGGGAAGTTTTGATTCCCGAATCGACCAACGCCCCTGGGCAGTGTGGTGGAGAAACACCGCTCCCCAACCGAGGAGACTGGCGTCGGTGGTCACCACCAGCCAATGGATCGGAAGAAAAGACCTCCCCTGGTGGAGAGTTTACTCCAAAGTCCACCACGTGAGTGCTTGCCTGGTCTGCGGGGATAGAGGGCATGGTCGGTCGAGGGTAAAGGGACTCCTGTCCCAATTGTCCAGTAGAGCCTGTTGTAGGGGACGGAGATGCAGTTGGGCGAAGGGAATCGCTTCCATTGAGGCCACCATCTACCCTAGGATCTTCATGACAAACCGAATGGACTGCGGGCGAGGGCGAGAAAGCGTCCGGGCTCCCTGTTGAAGCGCTTGGGCCTTGGACTGAGGAAGAAAGACCAGCCCCTTGGACGTGTCTAGGATCATGCCTAGGGAAGAGATCTTCGAGCTGGAACAGGGGAGGACTTGTCCAGGTTGATAAACCAGCCTAGGCGCGAAAGGGAATCCAACGTAATGCGGACACTTGCCTCGCAGGCATGAAAAGATGGACCTTTGACCAGAAGGTTGTCCAGGTATGGCAACACAACCACTCCCCGGGAGTGCAGGATGGCCATGACAGCCGCCATGACCTTCGTGAATACCCTGGGTGCTGTGGCAAGACCGAAGGGTAAGGCCGTGAATTGAAAATGGTCCTCTTGGATGGCGAAACAGAGGAACTTTTGATGTGGCGGAAAGATTGGAATGTGAAGATAAGCATCTCTGATGTCTATTGATGCTAGGAACTCGTCTCGCTCCAATGAGCGACCGAAGGGACTCCATCCGGAAGTGCCGTACTTTTACGTGCTTGTTTAGGAGCTTCAAGTCCAAGATGGGGCGCGCGGACCCATCCTTCATTGGCACGACGAAGAGGTTTGAGTAGAAACCTCTGAATCTCTCGTGTTCCGGAAACGGAATGATGACCCCATTTTGGCGGAGGGAATCGATGGCGCGGTGAAGCGCGCGTGATTGAGCTCTCGAACTTGGGAGACGAGAGGGAAAAAACCGAGCTGGAGGGGAGACGGAGAATTCTATTTTGTAACCAGACGACACCAGGTCTCTGACCCATTCGTCGTGGATGACGGAAAGCCAGACGTGACGAAAAAGAAGCAGGCGTCCGCCTACCTCGGTGGTGTCGACTGGAATTCTCCCCGAGTCATTGTGAAGGAAATCTGGCAGGTCTAGAACCTCTGGTTCTGGGTTGTCTAGGTTTTCCTCGCCAGGACTGATTCGGTCTGTAAGAAGGCCGAGAGTCTCTGTCTGTGCGAGTAGATCGTTCTGATCTAGATGATGCAGTGGAGTTGGACCAGAAAGGGCCACCCCAAAAGGGGCGAAAACAAAAATGCTGTTGGCGCTGAAAAGCAGCTTTTGGCCTGTATTGAGGGAGGAACTTGCTTTTTCCCCCTGTAGCATCGGAAATAAGTTGGTCCAATTTTTCTCCAAATAGGCGTCCGCCCTGAAAGGGGAGAGAAATTAGAGACTTTTTTGAGGAGGAATCCGCCCGCCACTCTCTAAGCCAGATAGCCCTCCTGATGGTGACGGCGTTTGAAGCCGCGGTTGCCGCGCAGTCTGCTGCGTCTAAAAATGCGTACATCACATAATCTGCCGCCATAGCAATTTGTTTGGCTAGGTCTGCCGCTTCAGACGGAAGAGCCTAGTCCTGAATGGAATGTGCAAGAGTATCTGCCCAGGAAACCATAGCTTTGGCGACCCATGCCGCAGCGAAGGAAGGGGATAGGGAGGAACCTGAGGCTTCATATACTGAGCGCGCCAGGGAATCCAACTGGCGCTCTCTGGGACTTTTAATTGATGCCCCGTCAGGTACTGATAACAGCATTTTGGTAGCCAAACGCGATACCGGAGAATCTACCAGCGGTGGTTCAGTCCAATCCTTAACCAGCTCTGAGGAGAAAGGATATTTAGATTCCAGAGCCTTTTTGCCCGTAAAGCGTTTATCCGGTCCCTCCCTATGCCTCTTAACTATCTCTCGAAAATCCGGATGGGAGGCGAACACCTTATGGGATCGCTTGTTTCTAGTGAAGGAAACTGCGTGATCCGGAGCTGAATTAGGGTCATCATTAATCTTTAGCGCATGAGTGATAGCCTCAATGAGGGAGTCAACAGTTGAGCGGAACTCCGGAGAATCCGGGTCCATGGACGCCTCAGACTCATACTCAGAGTCGTGATCGCTTCTGGCCCCTGGGGAGGGTGAGCGAGAAGTGGAGCTATTGGAGGCTGAATGGCGTGGTGAGAGATCAGGAGGTAGTGCGGATCCGTTTTGCGGATGTCTGAACCTCCTGTGGGTGAGAGCGGCCCCTGCTGGCCGACGATTCCCCTGTAGCAGAGGGGTCTCTCAAACCAGGAAAACGAACACCCCGCTCCCCAGAGGGGTCATGAAGGGCTTCAATCGCCTTAGCTAGCGAAGCCACAGATTGAGATAGTGACGTGGCCCACTCAGGGGGGCTAGGAACACTGGGGTCGGTGGCGGCGGGGGGCTCTTGGGCACATTGGGCATCACAGGCTGGGCAGAGCGGGGAGCTTTGAGGCCTGGGGAGAGGAGCCTGGCAGGTGGTACAAGCAGAGAAAAAGGTTGCATGTACCTTAGGAATCTTTTTACTCCTTGACTGGGACATGTTGTACCCCAATGTAATGAATAAAGCCTGCTATGAGGAAGCTGAGGGGTAACGCTGCAGGGAAGCTGTTAATGTCGTCTCCTTACCTGGTCCTGTGCCCCGCAACAGCTGAGTGGAGAAGGGGAAATGCTGAGTGGAGAAGGGGAAATCCTCCGTGGGGAAGAGAAATCCGGCCGGCGCTGCGTGCAGCAGAAAGGAAGATGGCTGCCGAGACTCTGAGATGTAATCTTGCAGAGAGCGAGAAGCGCCAGAAGCGTGGGAGGGGCCGAAGGAATGATGCGTGGAGTGGGCGGAGCCACCGGAGTGCGACCTAGGAGAAGGCCGAAGCCGGGGACTAAATTTTCGGCCTCGGCCGGCCCGCACCCGCGGATCACGGGGAAAAGAGACGCGGCGCTAGGGTAAGGATCCTGCCGCTAAGGAGCCCCCCAGAAAAGGTGACCACCATAGAAAAAACCGACCCCTAGGCCATACCCAGTGGCAGGGGCGCGCGCCATCTGCACTTACCCCATAAAGGTGCCCGGGCTAAATGGGACGGTGCAGGGTTGGGGGAGCCTCCATCCACATCCCCATGAAAGGGGGGTGGAGAGGAACCGTACGCCTCCTTCCATCATCCGCTCTTTTCCAGTAGTGATGCAGTGGGGACTGCACGGACGCCACGGTGGAATAGTGCCTCTGTACAGCCGAGGGTGAAACCTGGTGGGCAGGGCAGATGTCCGGCAATAAAGGCCTGGCTGCAGAAGAGGATACTGGAGGTACCACACCAGTGCTCGTCTGTAAATCGGGGGGAGATCGGTGCCCGTGAAAGGGGCCCGTCGCCCATAAAGGTCAGCTCAGGCAGTGGCTTCCCACGTCGCAGGAGAGGATACGGAGAGGTGAAACTCCCGTGCTCGCCTGTTGTTGGTTCGGGGGAGATCGGAACATGAAAGAATCCGTCGCCCCCTTCGTCCGGAATAGAAAGGTTTAAATCCAGTGTGCATCCTACGGACACTAAGCTTGAACTGGGTCTCTGGAAGCCAGCACTAGGGTGTATACTGCAGGGGAGGAGCTAACCTTTTTTTGTCTCAACTTAGTGTCAGCCTCCTAGTGACAGCAGCATAACACCCATGGTCCTGTGTCCCCCAATGTGGCGAAGGAGAAAACACGACGCATCCGTTGCGCGACAGATGCGACGTGTGGCCATTTGTCGCAATCCGCCGTCAATAAAAGTCTATGCCAAAAAAACGCATCCTGCGGGCACATTTGCAGGATCCATTTTTTTACCAAAACGACGGATGGCAAAAAACGGAAGTGTGAAAGAGGCCTAATCTATAGCTATCAGGTTCTTTTTAATCATTGGATTCAAGTTTTCCATTCAAAGCAATTACCACAAATGTATAACATCCAGCCCATCACCGCACAGGCTGCCTCTACTAACATCGGTCACAGGATGGCTCATTCATATTAACATGGTAATGTATTAGGATGCCAAAAGTCAATTTGTGAGATTTCTTCACCACTAAATATCCCACCAAATATCAGCTGTGAGAGCTAACATGGAGAAGTGGAAATGTTTAACCGCAACATCTCAACCATGAAGTGAAGTTACAGAACGAGGCCACAGAGTGCATAAAAGTTACTAAAGCTCTGCTGACTCCATAACTGCAGAGCTCCAAACCTCCTCCGCCTGTTAACATCAGCACAAATGCTATACACTGGGAGCTTCAGGACATGGTGGCCATGTGCGAGCTGCTGCATGCCAGCCTTAGGCTATGTGCACACGTAGGAAAAGTGGTGCAGAATTTTCTGCACAAAATCTGCATCTCGTGGCAGAATCCGCAGCCGCGAATTTACCGTGGTTTTTATGCGGATTTTGTGCGGATTTGCCGTGGAATTGATGCAGATTTTGTGCGGATTTTCTGCAGTTTTTGCCACTGCGGATTTCTATCATGGAGGTCCGCACAAAAGAAGTGACACGCACTTCTTTTAAATCCGCAGCAATTCCGCACTGATTTTTCTGCACAACTTTTTTTTTTTTTTTACACATTGATTTACATGGTACTGTAAATCACAGTGCGGATCTGCAGCGTTTCTGCTCGGAAAAATCCGCTGCGTATTCGCAGCAAATCTGCATCGTGTGCACACAGCCTTACATGTGCCCTTGCACTGAATTTACAGAAGGAAAAAACTCAGGTTTTGCTGCAGAAAAAAGCGCAGCAAAAACGCCCAGTGTGAACTTAGCTTTACTGTGGATATAAACAAAAAAAATCTAGAAACCCAGGTTAAAATAACAGGTTGTTGTCTTTTAAAAAAAAAAAATGATCCATTTCTGAACTTTTTCCACCTTTAATGTCACCCATAATCTGTACAATTCTACTGAGAAATAAACCATTTTGAGGGGGGAAATAAAAATAACAAAAATGAAACCATGTGGTTGAATAAGCGTGAACACCCTTTTATGATTGCGAATATGTTCAAAATTAACACATTTCAACTTATGTTATATAGTAGTCAGTACACAGCTGTCATCATTTACAGCGATTCTTATTAATCCCATATAAAGTCTGACTGTTCTCACCTCACTGTTGAAAGATATCAGTTATGCGAAGGTTGCAAAAATGTTTTTCCAAGGCATTAGATATACCAGGGGCGTTCATTTAAGATTTCCCCTGACCCAATTCCTGTGGACTGAGAGCAATGAAACTTGGCACAGTTATTATTCCTTCTCTACATAGGTGCCACCTAGGGACACACTCTTCTCCCATCTCTTTAAGCAACTGTAAACACCTTGCCTGTAGAAGTCGACAGATTGCTCCAAAAGCCAGGGTGTGACTTCAGAAATCAGTCTCATCATCTGGAAAATGCTTGCCCTTCAAAAATAACTTAATTTTTGGAAAGAGGTAGAAGTCAGATGGTGCGAGGTCGGGTGAATAAGGGGGATGTGGTAGAATTTCAAAGCCACAGGAGCATGCTTCCTTTTGGGCAACATATGAGTTGTGAACTGGTGCATTGTCTTGCAGAAGGCGGACACCTTTGGTGAGCGTGCCAAGTCTCTTGGTTTTGATGACCTCCTGCAATTTCCGCAGCAGTGAAGCATAGTGTGCCCCAATGATCATAGTATCCTTTGCTAGGAAATCCATCAATACTATGCTGTGCTGGTCCCAAAATACTGTGAGCATGACCTTACCTGCCGAGGGTTGGGCACGTGCCTTCTTTGGAGGCGGTGAGTCATGATGATTCCAATGCATCGACTTGACTTTAGTCTCAGGATCATAGTGATCGACCCAGCTTTCATCCAGTGTGATCAGTCGTTTTACAAAATTCTCTTGGTTTCCATGGCACATCATCAATAGAGCCTGAGAGCATTCGACTCGTTCCTGTTTGTGGAAAGGTGTGAGCAGCCGAGGAACCCAGCGAGAAGATACCATATGCATGTAAAGGTGGTCTTGGATTATTTTTTCCATGGACCCCACACTAATCTTAAAATTTTGGGCTAGGTGGCGACTGGTTAAGAGGCAATTTTGCAAAATGGCGACCTCCACTTGCTGTATGGTATGTTCATCAATAGCAGAGTAGGGTCGCCCTGGAATTGGAGCTGTTTGCACCAAAGTCCAACAACATTTGAATTGACGATGCCAGTTCTTGACTACATCATATGATGGGAAATAATCACCATAAACCTCTTTCATCTCCTCGAACGTCTCCTTTGGTGTGTCGCCTTTCAAGTAAAGGAACTTGATGGCTGCTCTGTATTCCACTGGGTCCATTATCAAACCTCACAAAACTTCAGCACCAATAAAATCAAGAACGTTATCACTTCTGAGTTGTAAATTGGCAAGTAACCTATAAGACTTATTACACATGCACAGTTTCAGCATCCTGTGATAAATACAAGTGGGTCAGAGAAATCTTTAACCCCTTCATGACCTTGGGATTTCCCATTTTCCCGTGTTCGTTTTTCACTCCCCTCCTTCCCAGAGCCATAACTTTTTTATTTTTCCGTCAATTTGGCCATGTGAGGGCTTATTTTTTGCGGGACGAGTTGTACTTTTGAGCGACATCATTGGTTTTACCATGTCGTGTACTAGAAAACGGGAAAAAAATTCCAAGTGCGGTGAAATTGCAAAAAAAGTGCAGTCCCACACTTGTTTTTTGTTTGGCTTTTTTGCTAGGTTCACTAAATGCTAAAACTGACCTGCCATTATGATTCTCCAGGTCATTACGAGTTCATAGACACCTAACATGACAAGGTTATTTTTCACCTAAGTGGTGAAAAAAAATTCCAAACTTTGCAAAAAAAAAAAAATGCGCCATTTTCCGATACTCGTAGCGTCTCCATTTTTCGTGATCTGGGGTCAGGTGAGGGCTTATTTTTTGCGTGCCGAGCTGGCGTTTTTAATGATACCATTTTGGTGCAGATACGTTCTTTTGATCGCCCGTTATTGCATTTTAATGCAATGTCGCGGCGACCAAAAAAACGTAATTCTGGCGTTTCTAATTTTTTTCTCGTTACGCCATTTAGCGATCAGGTTAATGCTTTTTTTATTGATAGATCGGGCGATTCTGAACGCAGCGATACCAAATATGTGTAGGTTTGATTTTTTTTTATTGATTTATTTTGATTGGGGCGAAAGGGGGGTGATTTAAACTTTTATATTTTTTTTATTTTTTTCACTTTTTTTTACTTTTTTTTTAAACTTTTGCCATGCTTCAATAGCCTCCATGGGAGGCTAGAAGCAGGCACAGCACGATCGGCTCTGCTACATAACAGCGATCATCAGATCGCTGCTATGTAGCAGAAATTCAGGTGTGCTGTGAGCGCTGACCACAGGGTGGCGCTCACAGCTGCCGGAGATCAGTAACCATAGAGGTCTCAAGGACCTCTATGGTTACCATTCTAAAGCATCGCCGACCTCCGATCATGTGACGGGGGTCGGCGATGACGTCATTTCCGGCCGCCCGGCCGGATGCGGTAGTTAAATGAAGCTGTCTGCGTTTGACAGCGGCATTTAACTAGTTAATAGCGGCGGGTGAATCGCGATTTCACCCGCTGCTATTGTGGGCACATGTCAGCTGTTCAAAACAGCTGACATGTTCCGGCTTTGATGCGGGCTCACCGCGGAGCCCTGCATCAAAGCAGGGGAACTGACCTCGGACGTACTATCCCGTCCGAGGTCAGTAAGGGGTTAAAGAACGCCCTCTGTACCATAGAACACGTTGAAGACGGCAATCAAGAAGTGGCTAAAATTTAATACAAAAGTGGCCAAACCTAGAATGGATGCTCCTCAAAAATTGGTGAAAAGACAAGAATAACAATTGGTCAGAAATGCTGCAATGACGCCTACAGCAACATTAAAGGAGTTGCATGAATTTCTGGCAAGTTTTGCTTGAGTACTGCATGTGACAACAATTTCCCGTATTCTTCACATTTATGGCCTCTGGTGTAAGGTTGGCAAGATGGAAGCCTTTTCTTGCAAAGAAGAATATCCAAGCCGGTCTACGATTTGCCAAAATCTACATCAAGTCTGTCAAAGTCATGAATGTTTGGCACAAAGCCAACACTGCACATCCCCAAAAGAACACCATACCCACAATTGAAGCAGGGTGGAGGCAGCTTTATGCTTTGGGTCTGTTTTCTTGTAGCTGGAGCTTCAGTCAAGGTGGAGGGAATTATAAACAGTTCCAAATACCAGTCAATTTTGCAACAAAACTTTCAGGCCTTCAAAGCTGAAGATGAAGAGGAATTTTACCTTTCATCGTGACAATGACCGTAAGCTTACCTCCAAATCAACAAAACAATGGCCTCACCAGTAGAAAATCAAAGCCCCAGCCAGAGCCCAGAATCTAATACAAATCTGTGGGTTTGCCTAAACAGTAGATGCTCTCACAATCTGACAGATTTGCAGAACTACTGGAAAGAAGAGTGAGCAAAGATTGCCAATTCTAGATGTGTCATACTGATAGACGCCTACCCAAAAGACCGAAGGTTGTCATAAATTCAAAGGGTACTTCAACAAAGTATTAGTTTAGGGGCGTGGTTCTTTATTTTTTCTTTTCTACCCAAAAAGATTTGAGTTAGTTTCTTAATTGGTTTGCACAGATTATGGGTGACAGTGGCTAAAGCTCTGAAAGGATTCTTTTCCCTAACAAAACTTGGCATTTTAACAGGGGTGGTGGCCAGGGAAACTTTTTATATCCACTATATGACATCAGATCAAAGTTGAATGTGCAGGAAAAAAAGCCTGTAAAAGCCAAACGATGCAAACATTTTTAACCCCTTCACGACATGCGCCTTACATGTACGGCGCATGTCGTGTCTCTCCCTTTTATGTGCACACCAGCGACCACATCTTTCCTGGCACATGTCAGCTGTTTTGATGTCACCCTTTGATCGCAAAATCTGCATGTTTAAAAAAATAAATCAGATTTTGCTCTTTGATATAAGCTGTGGTATGTACATATCCTGTGCATAAAACAGAACTACTCAGCTGTTTACGATGTTCTACATGTAAATCTGCAGATTACAGTTACAAGATTTTTCTTTAATGATTTAAGGAAACAAACGATTTATAACAGGCTGGTGATAATTCTAAGTCACCTTTATGTCCGGAGTCTGAGTGAGAGGAGATATGCACGCTTGCTGAAACTGCTCCTCACTAATCCCCATTTCAGTCAGATGTTCCTGTATGAGCTTCTCCACCTGCAAGATAAGAAGAAATGACAAAAAATGGTATGTGTGAGAATACACCATTTACACCTGGACCACGGTGTAAATTACTTGTACGATGGACTCCTCGCCAGAGACGGACTACACCTCAACAAACCTGGGAAACACACATTCGCCAGAAGACTCGCTACACTCATCAGGAGGGCGTTAAACTAGAAGTAGAGGGGACGGGAAGAAAAACATTAGACTCGAACAAAGAAGACCCAGGAAAACATACTCAGAAGGGAGGTAAGAACATTTCTAAAACAATCCACAGCGAGGAGATTGGAACAAAACAAAATCCTCTAAACTGCATGCTCGCAAACGCTAGAAGCCTGACAAACAAGATGGAAGAACTAGAAGCAGAAATATCTACAGGTAACTTTGACATAGTGGGAATAACCGAGACATGGTTAGATGAAAGCTATGACTGGGCAGTTAACTTACAGGGTTACAGTCTGTTTAGAAAGGATCGTAAAAATCGGAGAGGAGGAGGGGTTTGTCTCTATGTAAAGTCTTGTCTAAAGTCCACTTTAAGGGAGGATATTAGCGAAGGGAATGAGGATGTCGAGTCCATATGGGTCGAAATTCATGGAGGGAAAAATGGTAACAAAATTCTCATTGGGGTCTGTTACAAACCCCCAAATATAACAGAAATCATGGAAAGTCTACTTCTAAAGCAGATAGATGAAGCTGCAACCCATAATGAGGTCCTGGTTATGGGGGACTTTAACTACCCGGATATTAACTGGGAAACAGAAACCTGTGAAACCCATAAAGGCAACAGGTTTCTGCTAATAACCAAGAAAAATTATCTTTCACAATTGGTGCAGAATCCAACCAGAGGAGCAGCACTTTTAGACCTAATACTATCTAATAGACCTGACAGAATAACACATCTGCAGGTGGTCGGGCATCTAGGAAATAGCGACCACAATATTGTACAGTTTCACCTGTCTTTCACTAGGGGGACTTGTCAGGGAGTCACAAAAACACTGAACTTTAGGAAGGCAAAGTTTGACCAGCTTAGAGATGCCCTTAATCTGGTAGACTGGGACAATATCCTCAGAAATAAGAATACAGATAAAAAATGGAAAATGTTTAAGAACATCCTAAATAGGCACTGTAAGCGGTTTATACCTGGTGGGAATAAAAGGACTAGAAATAGGAAAAACCCAATGTGGCTAAACAAAGAAGTAAGACAGGCAATTAACAGTAAAAAGAAAGCATTTGCACTACTAAAGCAGGATGGCACCATTGAAGCTCTAAAAAACTATAGGGAGAAAAATACTTTATCTAAAAAACTAACTAAAGCTGCCAAAAAGGAAACAGAGAAGCACATTGCTAAGGAGAGTAAAACTAATCCCAAACTGTTCTTCAACTATATCAATAGTAAAAGAATAAAAACTGAAAATGTAGGCCCCTTAAAAAATAGTGAGGAAAGAATGGTTGTAGATGACGAGGAAAAAGCTAACATATTAAACACCTTCTTCTCCACGGTATTCACGGTGGAAAATGAAATGCTAGGTGAAATCCCAAGAAACAATGAAAACCCTATATTAAGGGTCACCAATCTAACCCAAGAAGAGGTGCGAAACCGGCTAAATAAGATTAAAATAGATAAATCTCCGGGTCCGGATGGCATACACCCACGAGTACTAAGAGAACTAAGTAATGTAATAGATAAACCATTATTTCTTATTTTTAGGGACTCTATAGCGACGGGGTTTGTTCCGCAGGACTGGCGCATAGCAAATGTGGTGCCAATATTCAAAAAGGGCTCTAAAAGTGAACCTGGAAATTATAGGCCAGTAAGTCTAACCTCTACTGTTGGTAAAATATTTGAAGGGTTTCTGAAGGATGTTATTCTGGATTATCTCAATGAGAATAACTGTTTAACTCCATATCAGCATGGGTTTATGAGAAATCGCTCCTGTCAAACCAATCTAATCAGTTTTTATGAAGAGGTAAGCTATAGGCTGGACCACGGTGAGTCATTGGACGTGGTATATCTCGATTTTTCCAAAGCGTTTGATACCGTGCCGCACAAGAGGTTAGTACACAAAATGAGAATGCTTGGTCTGGGGGAAAATGTGTGTAAATGGGTTAGTAACTGGCTTAGTGATAGAAAGCAGAGGGTGGTTATAAATGGTATAGTCTCTAACTGGGTCGCTGTGACCAGTGGGGTGCCGCAGGGGTCGGTATTGGGACCTGTTCTCTTCAACATATTCATTAATGATCTGGTAGAAGGTTTACACAGTAAAATATTGATATTTGCAGATGATACAAAACTATGTAAAGCAGTTAATACAAGAGAAGATAGTATTCTGCTACAGATGGATCTGGATAAGTTGGAAACTTGGGCTGAAAGGTGGCAGATGAGATTTAACAATGATAAATGTAAGGTTATACACATGGGAAGAAGGAATCAATGTCACCATTACACACTGAATGGGAAACCACTGGGTAAATCTGACATGGAGAAGGACTTGGGGATCCTAGTTAATGATAAACTTACCTGGAGCAGCCAGTGCCAGGCAGCAGCTGCCAAGGCAAACAGGATCATGGGGTGCATTAAAAGAGGTCTGGATACACATGATGAGAGCATTATACTGCCTCTGTACAAATCCCTAGTTAGACCGCACATGGAGTACTGTGTCCAGTTTTGGGCACCGGTGCTCAAGAAGGATATAATGGAACTAGAGAGAGTACAAAGGAGGGCAACAAAATTAATAAAGGGGATGGGAGAACTACAATACCCAGATAGATTAGCGAAATTAGGATTATTTAGTCTAGAAAAAAGACGACTGAGGGGCGATCTAATAACCATGTATAAGTATATAAGGGGACAATACAAATATCTCGCTGAGGATCTGTTTATACCAAGGAAGGTGATGGGCACAAGGGGGCATTCTTTGCGTCTGGAGGAGAGAAGGTTTTTCCACCAAAATAGAAGAGGATTCTTTACTGTTAGGGCAGTGAGAATCTGGAATTGCTTGCCTGAGGAGGTGGTGATGGCGAACTCAGTTGAGGGGTTCAAGAGAGGCCTGGATGTCTTCCTGGAGCAGAACAATATTGTATCATACAATTATTAGGTTCTGTAGAAGGACGTAGATCTGGGGATTTATTATGATGGAATATAGGCTGAACTGGATGGACAAATGTCTTTTTTCGGCCTTACTAACTATGTAACTATGTAATAGAATTACTGCAATCTAACCAACAGCTACTACATCAGGCAAAATGCAAGACTGAAAGTTATTATGAATTAATTACAAGAATTCCAAGGCAAAGTGCACATAAATAAATAATTAAATAAATGTTAAATCCAAACTGTCACCATCATAATTGCACCAATGGACAATGCAAAAAGACAAATCCTAAATAAAATGACCAACGACAAAAAAGAACCCGAAGAAATGTCTACTGTTCAAATAATGAAGATATTTATTGTAGAATACACAAACCATAAGGAGGGGTGGGAAACAAAATACCAGAACAAACAGAAAAAGAGGGCAACACAGGGGACGATGATTGCGATGTGGCCAATCAACATTATAACAATCTTGTTGGTATTAAAATATAATGTAGCAATGGTCAATATAGCAATATTTATGCCACAAAAATGAGAATAAATATGAGAATACAACGCAATAAAAAACGTGTAGACGTGCAAATATGTGCAGGCATATGGCAGATAAATGTAAAGTGCAAATGCAAAATAAAGAATCAAAAATATGAGGGCTACAAAGGAGCAGCAACCTGAACTTAGAGTAAATAATGAAACACACACAGTATATATATATATATATATATACACACACACACACAGGCATTGTAGACTTAAGTGAGTCGACTCAATAGCCACCCAATTTTTGCCTTATGCCCTTGTATGAGACGTCCCCAGGATGCGCCCTGCCCCGACGTGCGTTTCAGCGTCTGCCTTCCTCGGGGGGCGAAGTTATTGTGGCAGACTTCATGTTTGCGCTTTATGGGTTGCTGCTCATCAGAGGGATTATCTCATGCTACATTGTAGCCACACTAGGAAGCCACACTTTGCACCGCACACATCAGCGTTCCTCCTATATATTGGGAATCTATGCCGAATTTCTTTTGGAGAGCGAGAAGCCATTTAGCTTTTCCAGAGTCTTTGTGCTACCAGTAACATGGATGCCACCTACATTTCCATTAACAGATGACAGATCTGAGTGGGGACTTGCTTTTTTTGTGGATTGAGTTGAAGCTTTTATTGGGAACATTTTACATAACGTTTGGGATCACATATCTGGCACTCTATGCTGAGCACTTACTTTGGGGTTTCCATCTAAATCTCTGAGTGACGTGACAGATGAAACCCCTGAGGGATCCATTCACTATAATGAGGCAGCAGAGTTACTCAGGACTCCGTCTGGCCTCTGTTCAGCGGTGTCCTTTTCAGAAGTGTACAAAACTGTGGCCGACGGCACTTTTATGCAATCCTAAAAAGACGGACACCGCCGGATTACAGGTACTATGGCGTCCACAGTGCCACCATCTGCCTCATTATAGGGAATTTTCCACTGGGGGTTCAGTCTGAATCACATTTCAGAGATTTACACAGAAACTCGGTGTAAGTGCTCATTGCCGAGTGCAGGATAAATGTGCAGCGAGCCTTACTGCGATCTTTGGGAGGCATGATATCAGCTATGGTGTGAGGTTCTCACCACCATTCAAAGTACCTTCAGGGGTTAACTAACAAATATAGCTTGGAGGGGTCTCCAAATATTAAAACATAACCTTTAATCAATTATTAAAAGGACAAATATCACAAACAAACCAAATAATGTGCTCGTGCAAACCAGTGCTCATTAAAAAAATGGTTTGGTCTCACCACTGTTGACGGACAAAAGATCCCGGCCTCCTCCCGGACATACCTCGCCGAGAAATGGATACACACACAAAGAAAAAGGTGACTATATATGGGGAGAGAGACATAAGCGGTATGTAATGATTTCCTAGACTCCCTGTCGTGCCTCAGTATTGCTCCTGTCCTAACATGGACAGGCCCCAAGTGGACCCTATAGTGATACCTCCAATGATATGGGGCTAAATGCTCCCTATGCGTTTCTTCCCCAATGGTGGGGATTCATCAGGGGAGTTAATATAAAGATTTGGGAAGTATGAAAATACTAATCCTACCCGTAAGTCAAAAAAGGTCCTGCAGTGGCAAGGTGCCAGGTAAGAGAAAGTGGCTGCCCATGTCACTGTCAAGATGGCTGCTGTAACACACTATAAGACGCTTTTTATTGCGAAAACTAGTTTTTGCATCATATTTTTTTGAGAGCTATAATTTTTTCATATTTAGGCCGACAGTCATGTGACGGCTTGTTTTGTTTTTTTGCGGGACGAGCTGACATTTTTATTGGTACCATTCAGGAGCAGTCGTTCTAGTGCCAGAGTCAGAATGGGGTCTCGGTTACTATTCGGGCCTGTTCTCAAAAAAGAAACCGTGACGAGACTATCGTACCATAATAAATCTGAAATCACTGAACAGATGGGTATCATTCAAAAAATCCAAAATGGAGTCTATAAGATCTACGACTCCATTGATCAAAAAGAATATGGTAATGTGCACATTAGAACTCAAAGAAGAGTATTATGACGTGCCTATACATCCTCACCGCAATCTAAGATTTGGTAGAAGAGGGAAAACTCAACATTACCAATTCAAATGCCTCCCATTTAGTCGTTCCTGAGCACTACGCATTTTCACCAAACTGGTGCCAGAAGTTATGGCCTCTCCCAGGGAGCAAGGAATATTAATTGAACAGTAACTGGACAACTTCCTGTTGATGGCAGAGTACCCCCAGCAACTGAGGACCAGTTTAACGTCAACCATCCTAGTATTAAACAACTTAGGATGGATAATAAATTGGGGAAAATCAGATCAGATGCCAGGAAGACAGAAGATCTTCCTAGGAATTCTCTTGGACTATGAACAGCAGATAAAGCAAAGAAGCAGGAAGAACTCAGGAACAGGGCTATAGCCTTCAGAGGGAGATCACAGGTGTCCATCAGAGAGGCTATGTGGATCCTGGGACTGATGATTGCTTCCATTCCAGGGGTCCGGTGGTGTCAATTCTACTCAAGGTAACTGCAACATCAGATCTTGACATCCTGGAACAGGAGGATAGATGGGCTAGACAAAAAGAAAAAACTGTCAGCAGTGACAAAAAGGTCGTTAGCCTGGTGGATGTCCATAACCAACCTAAAGAAAGGGATTATGTGGAGACAGTCCCCGTTAATATTGATTACCACAGACGCAAGCGGCAGTGGCTGGAGGGTCCTGGTGCAGGATCAGTGCATACAGGGTACCTGGCAGAGATCAGATCCTCCCAGATCATTAACCTCCGAGAGATTCAGGCAGTCTGGGAAATGCTAAAGCGATGTGGGTCAAGTCTAAATAACAGACATCAGGATCCTGTCAGACAATATTACTACGGTGGCCTTCCTCAAATATCAAGGGGATCCAAGACACCACTTTTTTCAGGCAGTAGCACGGAAGATCTTCCTTTGGGCAGAGGAAACGGTGCTATCGGTGACCGCAGTGCATCTGAAAGGGTCTCAGAATGTAGTAGCAGACTTTCTCAGCTGGAAAACAATTAAGTCAGAATGGGAGCTGAACTGGGAAGAACTCAATCATGTAATATGCCGATGGGGTACCCCCCAGGTGGGGCTGTTCGCTACAAGGAAAAACTCAAAAGCAGAAAAAACATTTCACTCAATCCGGGAGACAGGCCGACAGGAGCAGACGTCTTATCTCAAAAATGGAACATGGACCTGGTGTATGCTTTTCCCCCTTTTCCTCTAATCCCAGCAGTTCTGAGGAAGATACAGGAGGATCAAGCCAAGGTGATTAAATATTACCTATTTGGCCCAGCAGGAGCTGGTTTCCCTTACTGAGAAGGATGGCCAAAGAAGATCCCGTCATGTTTCCAGAGAGACACGATCTACTGGTTCAGGGCCAATTCACCATCCCAATGTGAAGCTCCTACAGTTGTCTGCCTGGATCCTGAGTGGCAGATCTTGAGGTTTCTCGGACTCACTCATAACAACGACACAAAAAAAGTAGCAAACCGGTAACAGCGGCCATATACAGTGGGTATGTAAAGTATTCATACCCCCTTAAATTTTTCACTCTGTTTCATTGCAGCCATTTGATAAATCCAAAAAAAGTTCATTTTTTTCTCATTAATGTACACTCTGCACCCCATCTTGACTTGAAAAAAAACCCCAGAAATGTAGTAATTTTTGCTAATTTATTAAAAAAAGAAAAACTGAAATATCACATGGTCATAAGTATTCAGACCCTTTGCTCAGTATTGAGTAGAAGCACCCTTTTGAGATCGTACAGGCATGAGTCTTCTTGGGAATGATGCAACAAGTTTTTCACACCTGGATTTGGGGATCCTCTGCCATTCTTCCTTGCAGATCCTCTCCAGTTCCGTCAGGTTGGATGGTGAACGTTGGTGGACAGCCATTTTCCGGTCTCTCCAGAGATGCTTAATTGGGTTTAGGTAAGGGATCTGGCTGGGCCAGTCAAGAATAGTCACAGAATTGTTCTAAAGCCACTCCTTTGTTATTTTAGCTGTGTGCTTAGGGTCATTGTCTTGTTGGAAGGTGAACCTTCGGCCAAGTCTGAGGTCCAGAGCACTCTGGAAGAGGTTTTCATCCAGGATATCTCTGTACTTGGCCACATTCATGTTTCCTTCAATGGCAACCAGTTGTCCTGTCCCTGCAGCTGAAAAACACCCCCATAGCAAGATGCCGCCGCCACCACGTTTCACTGTTGGGTTTGTACTGGGCAGGTGATGAGCAGTGCCTGGTTTTCTCCACACATACAGCTTAGAATTATCACCAAAACAGTCTATCTTCGTCTCATCAGACCAGAGAATCTTATTTCTCATAGTCTGGGAGTCCTTCATCTGTTTTTTTTTTTAGCAAACTCTATGCAGGTTTTCATATGTCTTGCACTGAGGAGAGGCTTCCGTTGGGCCACTCTGCTATAAAGGCCCAACTGGTGGAGGGCTTCAGTAATAGTGGACTTTGTGGAACTTTCTAACCATCTCCCTACTGCATCTCTGGAGCACGGCCACAGTGATCTTGGGGTTCTTCTTTATCTCTCTCACCAAGGCTCTTCTCCGACGATTGCTCAGTTTGGCTGGACAACCAGGTCTAGGAAGACTTCTGGCGGTCCCAAACTTCTTTCATTTAAGGATTATGGAGGCCACTGTGCTCTTAGGAACCTTGAGTACTGCAGAAATTCTTTTGTAACCTTGGCCAGATCTGTGCCTTGTCACAATTCTGTCTTTGAGCTCCTTCGCCAGTTCCTTTGACCTCATGATTCTCATTTGGTCGGACAAACACTGTGAGCTGTGAGGTCTTATATAGACAGGTGTGTGCCTGTAGAACCATCTCAAGGAGGATCACAAGGAAATGGACAGCATGTGACTTAAATCTGAGCAAAGGGTCTGAATAGTTATGACCATGTGATATTTCAGTTTTTCTTTTTTAATATGCAAACATTTCTATATTTCTGTTTTTTATTTTCAGTCAAGATGGGGTGCAGAGTGTACATTAATAAGAAAAGTCATAGTTACTCACCGATAACGGTGTTTCTCAGAGCCCATGACAGCACTACGGAGAGAGGGGATCCGCCCTTCAGGGACAGGAAACCTACAGATAAAAGGGCGGTACCTCTCCCTCGCATCAGTTGGTTTACAGAGCATCGGAGGACCTCCAGGTTAGTTTACAACAGAGAAAATACCATATTATAACATTTCTTAAAAAAAGGAACCCCGTGCCTAAATTATAATATATAACTATATAAATCATATGTAATTAAAGGTGCTCACCGCACTCGTGATGGGAGGGAATAAGCGAGTGCTGTCATGGGCTCCGAGAAACACCGTTATCGGTGAGTAACTATGACTTTCTCGGTCCCCCATGACAGCACTACGAAGAGAATTGCAGAGACTAAGCTTAGGGAGGGACCACCGCCTCAAGAACCCTTCGACCGAAGGTCAGGTCAGACACAGAGGCTAGATTTAATCTATAGTGCCTAAAAAAGGTTGACGGTGATGACCAGGTGGCCGCCTTACAGATCTGTTCTATTGATACCTCTGACCTCTCAGCCCATGAGGTAGCTACTGCTCTTGTGGAATGCGCTCTTATACCGTCCGGGATCGCATTCCCCGTGGATGAATATGCCAACGCTATTGGCTCTTTTATCCACCTTGCCAAGGTACCTTTAGATGCCCGGAATCCTTTTCTGGGACTCTGAAAACAGACAAACAGAGAGCCTTCCTTCCTATACTCCCTGGTGGAATCTAGGTATTGGACTAGGCATCTTCTGACGTCTAGATTATGGAAGTTCTGCTCTTTCTCATTTCTAGGGTTCGGGCAGAAGGACGGCAGGGATATTTCCTGTGACCTATGGAATTTTGGCAAATAGGCCGGGTCAGGTCTTAGAGTGACTCTATCATCCATGATTTTTGTAAAGGGGGGGTTAGAGGACAGGGCTTGAATGTCGCTTATCCTGCGCGCAGATGTTAAGGCTACTAGAAGAATGGTCTTAAGAGATAGTATTTTAATGGGAATCATGTCTATTGGTTCAAACGGAGGACCAGATAATGCCGAGAGTACTAGATTTAAGTCCAATGGGGCCATTTTTTGGGTAACTACAGGTTTTGCTCTTGTTACCGCTTTAATGAATCTTATTATCCATGGGTTGGCTGCAATATTCTGGTTATAGAGTGCACCCAGGGCTGCTATCTGTACTTTAAGAGTACTAACCGCTAACCCCTGTTCCAGACCTTTTTGTAGGAACTCAAGTATTTTATTAATTGAGGGTCCCTCCTGGATTTTAACTTTGGATACAGACAAGAATTTTTTCCATGTTTTCCCATATATCTTAGTAGTAATAGGTTTTCTACATTTTAATAATGTTGTGACCAAGTTGTCTGAGAAGCCTCTTTTTTTTTAATAGTTCCCGTTCAAAAACCAGGCTGTCAAATGCAAGTTCGTCTCCTGTGGGTGGAAGATCGGTCCTTGCTGTAGTAGGTCTGGCAAATTCGGTAGAACCCATGGGTCTGAGACCGATAGCATCCTTAGCCAGGAAAACCATGTCCTTTTGGGCCAGAATGGGGCAATAAGGATCATTTTTGTTTTGTCCTCTCTGACTTTCCGAATGACTGCCGGAATCAGAATGGTTGGTGGAAAAGCGTATGTCAGTTTGTGTGTCCATGGAATCAGAAAGGCATCCAGAGCCTGAGGATTCCCTTCCGGGCTTAGAGAACAAAATTTGCTTACTTTTTTGTTTTTGTAATTGGCGAACAAATCTATTGTTGGGGTTCCCCACATCCTCGTGATCTGGTTGTAGACAGACTGATTCAGGGACCATTCGCCTTGTTTCAACTGGGTTCGACTCAAGTAATCTGCTTTCTCGTTTTTTGAACCTCGAATATGCAGTGCAGAAAGGGATAGTAGATTTGTTTCTGCAAGGCTGAAAATTTTGGCGGAGGAATTCATCAGTGACCGAGACCTTGTTCCTCCCTGGTGATTTATGTAGGCTACTGTCACTATATTGTCCGAGAGAATTCGGACATGATGTCCCCAAATGTAGGTAAGGAATGATAGAAGCGCATGATGTACCGCCCAGAGTTCTTTTTGATTTGAGGATGCTGACAGTTCCTGAATTGACCAGTTGCCCTGAGCCACTTTGTCTGCCATGTGGGCCCCCCACCCCCTGGGACTCGCATCGGTTGTTATCACCCGAGATATTTTTGGTACCCAAGGAATCCCTTTTGAGATATTCTGGTTCTTTCCCCACCAGAGAAGGGAATGAATAACGGAGGAATTTAGAATGACCCTGCTTTCCAAATTGTTTTTTAATATTACCTGCCATTCTAGTATGTGCCACTGAAGCTCCCTTGTGTGAAATTGTGCAAAGGGTATCGCCGGCAGGCATGAAGATAGAGACCCCAGCAGTGACATTGCCCTCCTTAGAGTCATGGAGGGGTTTTGCAGTGTTTGTGCTATCATGGTTAATATTTTGTCTTTTTTGGGGCCCGGGAGTCAGCATTCTTGAACCTGGGAGTCTAACGTCAGTCCTAGGAACTCCTGCACTTGAGAGGGTTCCAATTTTGATTTTTTTATATTTATGAGCCAACCCAAGTCCGTTAGAATAGTCATTACTCGGTCTCTCTGTTCTCTGCAACTTTGAGCCGAGTCGCTGGCAATAAGAAAATCGTCCATGATAACTATGGACTATGATAATGTTTTGTTCCCTTATGTGGGCCATCATCTCCGCTACTATTTTTGTGAATATCCGCGGAGCAATAGAAATCCTGAACGGGAGGGCCCTGTACTGGAAGTTTCTTATTTTTCCCTTTATGGACACCGCCATCCTGAGAAATTTTTGAGAATGTTCGTGGATGGGCACATGGTAATATGCGTCGGTTAGGTCTATCACAACCATGTAGCAATTTGGGAAGAGAATTTTTATTGTAGATTTTATTGTTTCCATTTTGAACTTGTGATTTCTTACATAGTTGTTTAGATTTTTCAAGTTTATAATCGTCCGAAAAGACCCGTCGGGTTTCGGTACTAGAAAGAGAGGGGAAAAGAACCCTTCCTCCATTTCTTGAGGAGGGATCTCCTGAATTACGGCTTTCTGCAGTAGGGAAATAATTTCTTTCGATAATGCCGCTTGTTCTGCTGCCGAAGACCTCGTCTTTGTCACTACATAATTTCGGGGGGGGGAGAGAAAAGAAATCTATTTTCAGACCAGATTGTATTAGTCTTAAAATCCTGGTGTTGTTGGATATTTTTTCCCAGGCAGGAAGAAATGAGGTGAGCCTTCCCCCCACCGTAGGGAAAATGTCATTTGGAGGGTTTTTTATCACGGGAGGTGTTGCCAAAGAGGTAACCTCTATCTCGTCTTCTCCCTTCTTCCCATTAATTCTGTTCTCTGGGAGGTCTCCGACGAAAAAATTTACGGTTCCGAAAGGACTGTTTAAATGGGGCTGGCCCCAGGTTTGGAAAACCCTTCTTTTTGTCTCCTGCTTTCTGGAGGATGTCATCCAGGGTTTCCCCAAACAAGAAATTTCCCTCACATGGAATAGAACACAATTTCAACTTTGTTTGGAGATCCCCTGGCCAGCTCTTAAGCCATAGGGTCCTTCTGGCTGCGTTGGAGAGGGCAGCGGCCTTGGATGTTAAACGTACTGAGTCCGCTAGGAATGCTGCTGCTGCCCTAATTGCAGGGATTGAGTCCAGCAATTTACTTCTGGGTGACCCGTCCTTGATCTGGCTTTCCAGCTGGTCAACCCACACCATCAAACTGCAGGTCTCAAGCTACCCCCAGCCAATTCCCAAGCCCCTTTAAGAAAGGTATCCGCTTTCTTGTCTAAGGGGTCTTTGAGGGTACCCATATCCTCAAACGGGAGCGCGAATTTTTTCGAGGCTTTGGCCACTGCCACGTCCAATTTGGGTGCCTTGTCCCGAGAAGTGGACGCCTCATCATCGAAGGGATACTTTCTTTTAAGCGAGGGTACTGAAGAGTTCTTCCTGTCCGGTTTTTCCCATTCTTTTTTGATCAGTGTCTGGACATTGGGATTTAACGGAAAAGTTCTCCGCTTTTTTTGTCCCAGACCTCCGAACATAATATCTTGAGCGGTTTTATCGTGTCTGGGAGCCTCAACCCCCATAGTGGCTCTGACGGTTTTAACTAAAGCGTCCACTTCCTCTAGTGGGAAGCAATGACGGCCCGAATCTTCATCGGAGGAAGATACGGAGGATTTGGAATCGTCAGAGTCCGCGTCCTCAGACGAGGATCGGACAGAGTGAGAATATACCGTCTCCTTCACCTTTTCCTTCCCTTTTTTGGAAGATAACAGGGCATTCTGAACTTCAGATCTAATTATAGTTTTTAGTTCAGATGCAAAGTCAGGGGTCTCTTCACATAATAATCGCTGAATGCAAGATTTACAAAGCTTTTTTCTCCAGGTTACCGGCAAAGCTTTGTTACAGGTGGGACAAACCCTATTTTTCTTTTTCTCCAGGCTCTTCTTACCCTAGTAAGGGAGAAGAGGGAGCCCTATTATAAAAAATGTACACTTTCACGGAGATCACTCACCATCCGGATGTGGAGGCAGGTACCGATTCTGGAGGCGGGCCCGGGTCTGGCAGTGGAGCTTCTTGAGGAGAGGTAGTCCCTGCAGCAGATCTGCTGCGCTGTGTGGACCGACTGCTTGATTCACTTCTTCTGGAGCTCTTTGGGTCCCCTTTCTTATGGTGCTGCTGTCTGGGCTGCAGCTGCTGTGGATCGCTGTCCTCCATGGTTAAACGGAGATAGTGCGACAACTATGTGTGCACCATCTCCCTTTTTGAATTCGGTGCCACCCCCAGCGTTCTGCCTCACTTCCGGTCCTGCGCACATCCCAAGGAGAGGAGAGAGTACCGCGCATGCGCGCGGAGATGACCCGGAAGTTAACGCCGCATTTCCGGAGCGGCGGCCATCTTTCTTCACCCGGAGCGTGCAGCAGCCGGCACCGGAGCTCCGGGTGACCAGCGCCCCTTCCTCCCTCGGAGTCTGGCGGCGGCCTCTCCCCCGCACACCCTGAAGAACCCGTCGGTTCCAGCGGTGGCGGCTTCGGGTGCCGGACGAGCCGCGGCAGGAGCCTCCTCGCTGCCAGAACCCGACTGTCCGGTCCCGGTCCTTTGGAAACGGCGTCTTCGTGTCAGGTACTGCCGAAAAGAGGTTCCCCGTCAGGGACAGGAAACCAACTGATGCGAGGGAGAGGTACCGCCCTTTTATCTGTAGGTTTCCTGTCCCTGAAGGGCGGATCCCCTCTCTCCGTAGTGCTGTCATGGGGGACCGAGAAAAAAATGTTTTTTTTTTAATTTACCAAATGGCTGCAATGAAACAGAGTGAAAAATTTAAAGGGGTCTGAATACTTTTCGTACCCACTGTATATTTGGTATATAATTTTTTCCTTTTTTCATTTCTTTTTCTTTATTTTAATTGAGTAAATGTGGCATGATTCAAATTTTTATATTTTTACAAACTTTTTCTTTATTTTGTAGCTTTTGAAGGGAACTGGAACCTGCAATCGTCTGATCACTTGTACTATATATTTCACTACCACAGTATTGCAGTATATAGTAAAAATCATGATCTCCTATTAATGATAGTCACAGGCCGGTTTTCTTAGAAGTTCCAGCATGGCAAGCATAGAAGTCCTCAGTAGACCCCGATCGCCATAGCAACCCATTGGCAGCTATCGATAATGCGCGAGGGAATTGATGGAAGTGTGGAACCTTATGCCCCCGAGGCCGTGTATTGCAAATGTCGATTTCAGAGTTTGACAGTAGCATTTATGGTGTTAAAAACAGCGGGTGAAGCCGAGCTCCACTCAGTGCTGTTACAGGCAGATGATGGCTAAATTATAGTCATCATCTGCCGGCAATAATGCAAGCTCCACTCCTGAGGCTGCTGCAAAGACTGGGAACCAACATAATGTAATAGTACATCATAGGTCCAGAAAGTGTTAATTCTGTGCAATGAGGCCTAATAAAATGTCAGGGTCTTTAACCCCATCCCGACCAATGACACAGCGTATGCGTCAGGAAAGTCGGTGCCAATCCAACCTGTGACGCAGCATATGCATCATCATTGGATCGCGGTCCTGCGGGTCGGGTGACCGGGTCACTGAAATGTCACCCGACCTGCAGGTACGTGAGGACCTCTAGTTGACCCCAGGGGGAGTGGCTTTGCCCCCCCGTGGCCACTATCGCTCCGGTGACCTCTGTTTCACCCCCCAGATCTGATTGGAGCTAGCATCCATGTGACGCTATCCCTCCAATCAGATGTGGAGGGGTGGAGTGAAATATGGCTGCCATCACTCTTCAGCTTCATCCCTTCCATAGAAGCTGGAGAGTGAGGTTCCTGCCTGCAGCCGCCGCCACCAGGTACTCCCCTCTGCTGCTCCCCGCCGTCCGATCCCCCCGCCAATCACCCCCCTGCCCCAGTGATCACCCTCCCCTGCTGCAGGCTCCTACATCTCCTCAGCCCCCGGTGATCACCCCCCTGCCCCAGTGATCACCCTGATCACCACCTGCCCCCCTGATCACTCCCCTGCTGCTGCCGGCTCCTGCATTTCCTCAGCCCCCCCAGCGCCTGACAGACCCCTGATCTGCCCTCTGCCTTGCTGATCTGCCCCCCGCCCCACTGATCTGCCCCCCGCCCCGGTGATCACCCCCCTGCCCCGGTGATCACCCCCTCCCACCCCAGCTTTCCCATTAGGGTTAGAGTTGGGCTAAAGTTAGGGTTAGGGTTGGGAGTTGGGACTAAAATTAGGGTTAGAGCTAAAGTTAGTGTTGGGATTAGGGGTGTGCTAGGGTTAGGTTTGTGGTTAGGGTTGGGATTAGGGTTAGGGGGTGTGTTGGGGTTAGGGTTGGAGTTAGAATTGGGGGGTTTCCACTGTTTAGGCACATAAGGAGCTCTCCAAACGCGACATGATGCCCGCGGACCACTCCATCAAAGTCTACATTTCAAAACGTCACTACTTCCTTTCCGAGCCCCAAATTGGACAACAACTTTTGGGGTCCAATTTCTCGTTACCCTTGTGAAAATAAAAAAAATTGCAGGCTAAAAAAAAATAATTTTTTGAGGAAAAAAAAAAAATATATATTTTCACGGCTCTGCGTTATAAACTTCTGTGAACCACTTAGGCGTTCAAAGTGCTCACCACACATCTAGATAAGTTGCTTTGGAGGTCTAGTTTCCAAAATGGGGTCACTTGTGGGGGAGCTCCAATGTTTAGGCACACAGGGGCTGTCCAAACGTGACATGGTGTCCGCTAACGATTGGAGATAACTATCCATTCAAAAAGTCAAATGGCACTCCTTCCCTTCCGAGCCCTGCCATGCATCCAAACAGTGGTTTATGACCACATATGAGGTATCGGTGTACTCAGGAGAAGTTACCCAACAAATTTTAAGATCCATTTTATCCTGTTGCCCATGCGAAAATGAAAATAATTGAGGCTAAAAGAAAATTTTTGTGAAAAAAGTACTTTTTCATTTTTACGGATCAATTTATGAAGCACCTGGGGGTTCAAAGTGCTCACTATGCATCTAGATAAGCTCCTTGGGGGGTCTAGTTTCCAAAATGGGGTCACTTGTGGGGGAGCTCCAATGTTTAGGCACACAGGGGCTCTCCAAACAAGACATGGTGTCCGCTAACGATTGGAGCTAATTTTTAATTCAAAAAGTCAAATGGCGCGCCTTCCCTTCCGAGCTCTGCCATGCGCCCAAACAGTGGTTTGCCCCCACATATGGGGTATCAGCATACTCGGCACAAATTGGACAACAACTTTTGGTGTCCACTTTCTCCTTTTACCCTTGGGAAAATAAAACAGTTGTTGCTAAGAGATCATTTTTGTGACTAATAAGTTAAATGTTCATTTTTTCCTTCCATGTTGCTTCTGCTGCTGTGAAATACCTGAAGGGTTAATAAACTTCTTGAATGTGGTTTTGAGCACCTTGAGGGGTGCAGTTTTTAGAATGGTGTCACTTTTGGGTATTTTTAGACTCAAACGGACTTCAAATGTGAGGTGGTCCCTAAAAAAAATGGTTTTGTAAATTTTGCTGTAAAAATGAGAAATCGCTTAACCCTTATATCTTCCTAACAAAAGATTTTGGTTTCCAAAATTGTGCTTATGTAAAGTAGACATGTGGGAAATGTTATTTATTAACTTTCTTGCATCACATAACTCTCTGGTTTAACAGAATAAAAATTCAAAATTTGAAAATTGCGAAATTTTCAAAATTTTTGCCAAATTTCCAATTTTTTTCACAAATAAATGCAAAAATTATGGACCTAAATTTACCACTATCATGAAGCCCAATATGTCACGAAAAAAAAATCAGAATCGCTAGGATCCGTTGAAGCGTTCCTGAGTTATTACCTCATAAAGGGACACTGGTCAGAATTGCAAAAAATGGCGAGGTCATTAAGGTCAAAATAGGCTGGGTCATGAAGGGGTTAAATGTCTTCACATTTGCTAAGAAAATAACGGCATATACAGAAATCAAAGGTAACATACAAAGAAGATAAGGAAATTGGGCAGATTCATCATTTGGGATTTATAGAAGTTCCTTTTTTGTCTTGTGGTATTCATTGTGTTTTTTGCGACAAATTCTTCAAACTAGCAAGTGGTTCAAGAATGCAATCCAAAAATCAAAAATGCTCTTTATTTTGGTCTTTAACTGGGTTTTGCATCTTTTCAGCATGAAAAGTCTCAAATACTTTGAAAAGTCACAGAAATGTGCCAAATTTAACCTCCTCCAGTGCCCTACTACAGACGGACTGGAGTATGATGCACCAAGAAAGGTTGCATTTCATGAATCTGTCTAAAACATCTGGATGAGCAAAGATGCGGAGGGAAAAAAAAAAGACAACTTAAAAAGTAGCAAGTTCACTTTACAGGTAGTTCAATGCTTTCGGCAAGAGCACTTGCAGAGCTCCTAATAACTCCAAGATCACTTTTCAGTAATAATATATGTGATATTTACCAGATCCTTGTATTCATTGTGGATCTCTGTGTACGACAACTTATTCTCTTCTTCGTCATCAAATACTGGAATCAGAAATGTTAAAAAAAAAAAAAAAGCTGTCAGCATGGTAGACCCATAAAATATAAACGGACAGTAGAGTACACAAACATTTATTCCCGGTCACAATCTGATCTGATTAGCATTCTAAAGGGAAAGTCAAAAAATCACAGTATTTCTGTCACGCTTTATTACCAACATCTTCCTAATAATTAACTTTTTTGTGCGACTTTCAACAGTGAAAAATCTTGAAGTATTGTATTTTTTTTTTTTTATCCTGGCCACTAGATAAGTCACAAAAGGCTGAAATTTCTGGCTCTCTGTGGCTCACTTGTCAGTTTGCTGTATGGTTGTTATCCTGGACCTGTCACTACAATACGAAATACATACATTTTTAAAGGGAACCTGTCAGCAGAATTATGCACAGTAACCTACAGACAGTGTCAGGTCGGCGCCGTTATACCGATTAAAATGACACCTTGGTTGATGAAATCCGTCTTGTGGTTGTTCTTTAATCTTTATTTTCAGTTTTGAGTTAATGATATGCTCGTGCTCCGGGGCGGCCTGTGGGGGTCCGCATGTGGTGCTCTGATTAGATATTCATAATGCAGACTGCTGACAGGTCACTGATCCCTCACTGACCCGCTCCCTAGTTTACATAATGAATATACCTCCCCTCTAACACTCTCGCACCCCTCCAATCTATTCTAAACTCTGCTGCCCGTCTAATCCACCTGTCCCCCCGCTATTCCCCGGCCTCTCCCCTCTGTCAATCCCTTCACTGGCTCCCCATTGCCCAGAGACTCCAGTACAAAACCCTAACCATGACGTACAAAGCCATCCACAACCTGTCTCCTCCATACATCTGTGACCTCGTCTCCCGGTACTTACCTACACGCAACCTCCGATCCTCACAAGATCTCCTTCTCTACTCCCCTCTTATCTCCTCTTCCCACAATCGCATACAAGATTTCTCTCTCGTATCACCCCTACTCTGGAACCCTCTACCACAACACATCAGACTCTCACCTACCATCGAAACCTTCAAAAAGAGCCTGAAGACCCACCTCTTCCGACAAGCCTACAACCTGCAGTAACCACCGATCAGCCAAACTGCTGCATGACCAGCTCTATCCTCACCTACTGTATACTCACCCATCCCTTGTAGATTGTGAGCCTTCACAGGCAGGGTCCTCTCTCCTCCTGTACCAGTTATGACTTGTATTGTTTAAGATTATTGTACTTGTTTTTATTATGTATACCCCTCCTCACATGTAAAGCGCCATGGAATACATGGCGCTATAACAATAAATAATAATAATAATAATAATAATAATAATATACGCACATATATATTTTTTTTTTAAAAACCTCTTCTGCAGGCAGGTGCCAGCCATGGCCCATGCGCTGCAGCATAATTGCATGTGTACTGTGTTAATAATAAGTGTGGTTGAGGTTATCCTGATCGTAAAAAAAAACATTTGAAAATGGCGCCCACCTGCGCAGTAGCAGCTATCAGTGTATATAGAGGTGGTACGATCGCTAATATTGAGCAGGCGCCATCTTGGAGGAGGAACATTTTTTAGCTCTAGCAAGATGGTGCTGCCGGCGCCTGTGCAGGCATTTTCAAATGGATTTTTTTTTACTACCAGGATAACCTCAACCACAGCATGCGATTATGTTGCAGCGCAGGTGCCACAGCCGGCACCTGCGTGCAGAAGGTTTTTTTTTCTCCAGTATGTACATATATTCATTATGTCAACTAGGGTGCAGGTCAGTGAGGGATCAGCAACCTGTCAGAAGTCATACTGGTCAATACCAAAGCAGAACACAACATAAAGCCCAGCCCAGAGGCCGCCCCGAAGCGCAAACATATTATTAACTGAAAACTGAAAATAAAGAATAAACAACCACAAGACGGATTTCATCAACCAAGAAATTATTTTATTCAGTATAAAAGGCGCCAACCTGACACTGTCTGTAGGTTACTGTGCGCAATCCTGCTGACAGGTTTCCTTTAAAGAGGCTGATGTACTTAGTTGAGCTATGTAATAATGTATGTCGTGTCTATTGTGAAATCTGGAGATACGTCCGCTATAGAGATTATTGAATAAAGAATATTTTTATCTAAGCTCCTGAGTCGCAGTGATCGCATTCAGGTGCCTGCTCAATCTTGCAGCAGGGCACATGGCGTCCCAGGGGTTGGCGACACCCCACGCAACTACGATCGCTGGGACTGACTGTTCAATTCTGAACAACCAATCGCCGCATTTTCTGTGTTTCAGGCAATGAACACTGATGTCCACCCAACAATCAGTGCTGTAAGAGCACCAATCATAGGCTTCACGGCATCACCAGGGCCAGCTGTGAATGGCGTTATCGGACGATGACATCGACTGCACAAATCAGAGTGCGCAGACGCCATCTGACCCCTTAGTGACCGCCCTACACTTCCTCATTCTAGTTGCGGACTTGTACAGGGTGGTCACTGTGCAGTTCTGAGCTCTGTGTCTGACCTTGTGGTGCCATAGACTATTTCAAGCCTGTGCCATCACTGCTGGTGTTCCTGCTGCTGCTAAAGAAATAAGATTTTCCCCATCTTTCCTAATCCACCCCTCCTTTCTGCCCAAATGTGTATGCTCATTATTTTCTAACTGGACCACTGTAGATGCAGTAGAAATTATGACGTTTTGGAGCCTGGTCCTTTTAGGGGCTGGGGTTAGTGAAGAAGTCAGAACTTCGGCAATGTTGGAGTGTTGATGTTTATAATCATTTACGGGCTATAACCCATAAATGATTTGAGTCAATCCAAAAAAAAATGCATTACAATGATAAAGCACAATGTCTTCCCCAAGATGACCCCAACTTTGACCATCTTTTGAAAGTATAGACGGTCACTGAGCCCTTCAGAAACAAGTTTGCTGAGGTGTACATTCCCCAAAGGGACATCTGTGTGGACGAGTCTCTAATACATTTCAAGGGGAGGGTCAAAACTGGCAATACCTGCCCAGGTATGGAATTATACTCCACAAGCTGTGAGTGAGTACCTCAAGGTACACCCACAGGTTTAGAGTTTATGAAGAGAAGGACATCCAGATTGAACCCTTTGTCCTGAGAGTGAGTGGGAAAATTGTGTGAGATTTGGTGCACCCACTGCTGGATCAAGGTTATCCCCTCTAGATAAATAACGTTTATACCAGCATCCCACTCTTGAGTCTTTCTCTGAATGAGCTAAAGCAGCATGCAATACTGTCTGCAAAAATCAGAGAGGCCTCCCTAAGACACTAATTGGGCAGCTGCTCAGAAAGAGTGAGAGCAGAGGCCAATGTGGCAAAAACATACTGGTGGTCAAGTACAAGAGCGATGTCCTTTTCTTGACCACCATATATGGTGATGGCAGCTCACCCATCACTGTACGAGGTATCTCTACACAGGTCACCAAATCAGACTGTGTACTGGGGTACAACAAGAACATGGGAAGAGTTGCTCTCTGATTAAGTCCTCCAGCTGTACAGTGCCATGAGAAATGCCATGGTTTGGTACAAGAAGCTGGTCGTATACATCTTACGGATATGCAAGATGTGCATGTACAACGCTTATGTGCTATCACGATGTGCAGGACAGACCAATACGTTGTACCTTCAGTTGTGTGGGGTAATGATCAGGGCCCGAAAGCACAAGGAAAGTCAAATATGCTATTGGATTTTTACAGGATGAAAAGGGGGAAAGTGGCCAAAAATTATGTTTGTTTTTACTTTTAAATTCCTATTTTGAATCTGTGTTTTCTAAGAAAGCAAATGTAACATCAACTGATCTTCACTGTGCCATTGAAGGAATAAAAGAAACCACACTATCGGTAAACAGAGAGATGGTGAGGGAACACAGCTAAATTAAATGATTTTAAATGTCCTGGTCCAAATGAATTACACCCTGGGCTATTGAAAGAGTTAGCAAATTAACAAATAGCAGAACCACGAGCCAGAATCTTTGAAAAATCCTGGAGAACAGTAGCAGTCCCAGAGATTTGGAGAAGAGCAAATGTTGGCCCACCTACAAAAAAGGAAAGATGGAGCCAGGAAATTACAGGCCAGTGAACCTTACTTTTATACCAGGAAAGATCTTTGAACAAATTATTAAACAGCATGTATGCAAGTACTTGGATAAGACTACATTATTAACCAGAGTCCGCATGGGTTTGTAGCAAACAAGTCATGCCAGACTAATCTATTTTCCTTCTATGATGGAATCACTGACTGGGTGAATCAGGGAAATGAAGTAGATATAGTATATCTCGACTTCAATAAGTATCATATACTATCCTTATTGAAAAAATGACCAAGTATGGGATTGATAAGGCTACAGTTAAAAGAGGATTCATAACTGGCTCAGTGATCGTACTCAAGGAGTGGTAATAGATGGTTGCACACTGGTTGGCCCCAGTGTTGTTCAACATTTTTGTAAATGATCTTGATAAGGGAACTGAAGGTAAACTAATCAAATTTGCAGAAGATGGAAAGCTAGGAGAGATAGCTAACTCCAGAGAAGACAGGGACATGATTTAGAAGGATCCAGATAAGCTTGAACAGTGGGCAGCGACTAATAGAATGGTATTTAACAGGGACATATGCAAGATTCTACATCTGGACAAGAAAATCTAAAATTGCATCTACAGAATGGGAGGAATAGAACTAAGCAACAACACGTGTGAAAAAAACTTGGGTATGCTAATAGATCACAGACTGCATGAGTCAACAGTGTGATGTGATACAACAGCAAAAAAGGCAAACAGTTCTAGGATGTATTAAGAGAAGCATAGAGACTAGATCACGTAACTTAATTATCCCCCTCTACTCCTCCTTGGTCTGGCCTCATCTGGAATACTACATCCTGTTCTGGGCACCACATTTAAAAAAAAGATATTGAAAGTTCAGAGAAGAGCTACCAGGATGGTGAATGGACGTCAAAGTATGACCTGCAAAAAAACAGTCAAAGGATCTGGGAATGTTTAGCTTGCAAAAAAGAAGGCTAAGAGGAGACTTTACAGCCGTCTACAAATATATGCAGGTAAGTCACAGTGTAAAGGGATCGTCATTATTCTCATTTGAACATGGCAACATGGGAAGCAATGGAATGAAACTGAAAAGGGAGAAGATACAGATTAAATATTAGAAAAAACTTTTTGACAGTGAGGGTGATCAATGAGTAGAACAGGCTGAAACGAGAGGTGGCGAGTTCTCTTTCAATGGAAGTCTTCAAACAGAGGCTGGACAGACATCTGAGATAGTTTAGTGAATCCTGCCTGCATTGAGCAGGGAGTTGGACACGATGACCCTTAAGGTTCCTGCCAACTCTTAACATTCTATGATTAATCTTTTGAAGTCAGGAAGGAGCAGGACCCAGTACTTCTGGCACTGAAGGTGCTTGTATTGTACCAGGCCAACATTTCCTGGGGAAATCCTTCAGGGTATTTGTCCACGGGCCGGATTACATCCGGATTACCTGCGGACTGAACGCTGCGTACAACCGCAGCATTCAACCCGCAGTGTCCAGATGTTACAGCATAGTGGAGGGGATTTTATGAAATCCCGTCTCCACTATGTATGCAAATACTCATCCGGTGGCCCGGCGTTTACTGACATGCGGAGCGTCTTTTTAGAATGCAGCATGTCTATTTACCTTTGAGTCGACGCTCCGTCGACGCAAGGAAAATAACAGGGTCCTATGTATGGGGTGCGGCGATTCCGAATGTGTGCAATGAATACATCTGGAATCACCGTGCGTACAGAAGGGGGCGGCGCTTTGGGCTGAGCGGTTTTTCCGCTCCGTCCAAAGCGCCGTCAATCCGGACAGTGGACACGCACCCTCAAACCACAAGGAAAGGAAGGTTGCAAAAAAATGGTGCCAAGTGTTTTACAGAACGGGGATATGCAATGACACTTAATGCGACACCTGCCCCGATAAAACTGGCCTGTGTATAAAAGAATGCTTCACACTGTACCACACATCCACGGACTACTAAATTCATTTCTGACTGGCATAACTCACTATGCCAACCTGATGCACTCTACACAACTTACGTATGCCGCTGCATTATACAATTTACATACCAGGAAACACTAGATCGGGGGGGGGGGGGGTCTAGTTTCCAAAATGGGGTCACTTGTGGGGGGTTTCTACTGTTTATACACATCATTTTGATTCTAGCCAATTTTCATTTTGAAAAAGCAGTGTTGCTTCCCTTTCGAGCCCTGCCGTGCATCCAAACAGTGGTTTTTCCCCCACATATGGGGTAACGGCGTACTCAGAGAAATTTTGGGGTCCATTTTATCCTGTTACCTTTGTGAAAATAAAAAAAAATTGGGTCTACACTCCCTGACAGAAGTTATGTCGCTTATCCATGTAAATAAAAGCTTATAACCTGAAGTTAAATTCATCCATTGGTTGTATAAATTATTCTTTTGAAAGCTGAAACTCTCCGAAATGTGGTTTAGGTTAAGAAAATAAATTGGCATCAACGCAGAAATATTGATCAGTTAATGGACACAGAATGGTCAGATTTTGGAAAGACAAAAGTTTTGTCGCCCGGTCATATAATGCACCCAATCCTAGTTTACATCCTCACCTGTGCTCAGTAAATGATCGGTTAATTAGTGTGTGTCTGTATAAAAAGAAACCGAGCACCCCAGACCTTCACTTGAACTGCAACTTGAGCTCTGACAACATGCCAAAAATCCACCCTGCGACCAAAGCCTGGATTATCAAGAGGCTGAAGACCAGATCCACTACAGAGGTGGCTGGCACCTTTAATGTGTCTTAGCATCAAGTACAAAGAATTAAAAAAAGATTTGAAGAGACTGGAGATGTGTTTGACAAGCCCAGGTCCGGCAGACCCCACAAGACAACTGCTCAGGAGGAACGTTTGTTGGTTAGAAAATCCAAAGCAAGCCCCTCTTCCACTGCAGCAGAGCTCCAACAGTTCTGGTCATCTTAAGTCCCTGTGTCAAGTAGAACAGTTTGTAGGATTCTGTCTCAAAATGACCTCCATGGTCGAATCAGTGCCCAGAAGCCAGCACTAAGCAAAAGGCAAATAAAAAACCGTGTGGCATTTGCAAAGTCCCAGAGCCTGCTAAACAGATGGACGCTGGAAAAGTGGCAGAAGGTGGATTTCTCTGATGAATCTTCAGTAGAATTACACCACAGCCGCCGCAAATACTGCAGGAGACCTACTGGAGTCCGTATGGATCCAAAATACACCCACAAAACAGTTAAATTTGGTGGTGGAAAGATCATGGTCTGGGGTTACATTCAGTATGGGGGTGTGCGAAACATTTGAAAGGTGGAAGGCAATATCAATAGCCTAAAATATCAAGAAGTATTTACTACCTCTTATATTCCAATTCATAAAAGGGGTCAAATTCTGCAGCAGGATGGTGTTCCATCTCATACATCCATCTCTACAACAAAGTTCCCCCAGGCAAAAAAGATCAAGGTGCTCAAGGACTGGCCAGCCCAGTCACCAGACATGAACATCATTGAGCATGTTTGGGGTAGGATGAAAGAGGAAGCTTGGAAGACAAAACCAAAGAATCTAGATGAACTCTGGGAGGCATGTAAGACTGCATTCTTTGCTATCCCTCATGACTTCATTAAGTATGAATCATTGTTGAACCGCATGGATGCAGTCCTTCAAGCTCATGAAAGTCACACAAAATATTAAATATGACTAATAGCACCACAACTTCATTCACCAATGTTATGCAACATATATTTGTATTTTAAGTTAATTATTTGTTTGAATATCACATTACTTTCTGTGGGCAACAAAACTTGTCTTGCCAAAATCTGACCATTCTGTGTCCATTAACTGATCAATATCTCTGCATTGATGCCAATTTATTTTCTTAACCTAATCCACATTTCGGAGGGTTTCAGCTTTCAAAAGAATAATTAAATTTTATGCAACCAATGGATGAATTTAACGTCCGGTTATAAGCTTTTATTTACATAACATGGATAAATAAGCGACATAACTTCTGTCAGGGAGTGTAAAATAAGATTTTTTTGTGAAAACAAAGTTAAATGTTAATTTTTTCCCACATTCCAGTAATTCATGTGAAGCGCTTGAAGGGGTAATCCACAGTCAAGAAGTTTTTTGAGCACCTTGAGGGGTGCAGTTTTTGGTGTCACTTATGTGCATTTTCTGTCATATAGGCCCCTCAAAGTCACTTCAAATGTGATGTGGTCCCTAAAAAAATGGTCTTGTAAATGCTGTTGTAAAAAATGAGAAATTGCTGGTTAACTTTTCTCCCCTTTTAACTTCCTAGCAAAAAAACGTTGTTTCAAAAATTGTGCTGATGTAAAGTAGACATGTGGGAAATGTTATTTATTAACTATTTTATGTGACATATTTCTCTGATTTAAGGGCATAAAAATTCAAAGCTAGAAAAATTGCCAAATTTTCCCCAAAGTTCAATTTTTATCACAAATAAACAAGTCATATCGAAGAAATGTTATATTGTCATGAGTACAATATGTCACAAAAAACAAGCTCAGAATCAGTGGGATCCATTGAACCGTTCCAGAGTTATTACCACACAAAGTGACACTGGTCAGATTTGTAATATTTGGCCTGGTCATGAAGGTGAAAACAGGCTTAGGTTATGTGCACACGTTGCAGATTTTGATGCGGATCCGCAGTGTTTTTGGACACGCAGAATGGCATCAAATCCGCAGTGTAGTGCACAAGCAATAATAGTCAATGTGAAATTGACATTTGGTGTGCACATGCTGCGGAAAAAAATTTGAGGAATCACAGCTTTTTTTTTCCGCAGCATGTCAATTCTTTTTGCGGATCTGCAGCGTTTCCGCATCCATTGACTTCCATTGTGTCAGGGCAATCCGCAGCAAAACCGCAGGTTTAAAAAAGATCTGCGGTTTTGCTGCGGATGTGCCTGCGAGAAACTCTGCAGATCGGGAGGAGGAAGTGTGTGGGCGGATACTGTGTGTGTGGGTGGAGAATGTGTGTGTGTGCAGAGAAGATGTGCGGGGCTGTGTGTGTCTGTGTGTGTGCGCTGGGCTGTGTGTGTCTGTGTGGGGCTGTGTGTGTGTGTCAGGCATTTTCCAATGGGACTACTAGTCCCATGCGGCTATGCCTGCTACAGTGACAGCTAGCCGGATGATGGGACAGTAGTAGTCCCATCATCCGGCTACTGTGTTCAAGTGTAGAAAAAAACAAACAAAAAAAACACATACACATATAGACATACAGTACATACAACATACAGTATATACTCACCATACAGCTAATCCCCAAAGTTCTTGATCACCCGTAAAAAAAATAAAAATAATAAACAAACAGTATACTCCCTGATGCAATGTAATCCATGTAATAATGAGTCTCCCATAACGATCTCCCGTAGTGAGCTGTCACATCGGCAGATGCTACCGCTCTCCAGGGGCTCCGGTGTTGTGAATTCTGTTCTCGAGCTCCCTCCTGTGGTTATGAATGGTACTTCGGTGAGTTCTGTTCATGGACTCCCTCTTGTGGCTGAGTGGAGCTGCTGGTTCTGAGATTCCTTCTCCAGCTGATCTCGTTCAGGCCTTGGCTGGCTGCTCTATTTAACTACACTCAGATCTTTACTTGATGCCAGCTGTCAATGTCCTAGTACTGGTTCAGTTCTTTTGGATCTTTCAGATGACCTGTCTATCTCAGCAAAAGCTAAGTCCCTGCTAGCTTATTTGTTACCACTGTGTTTTTGTCCAGCTTGCTATTATGATTTAATCTTATTAGCTGGAAGCTCTGGGATGCAGAGTGGCACCACCGCGCCGTGAGTCGGTGCGGTGGTTTCTTTTGCACACTCTGCGTGGTTTTTTGTTAGTTTTTTATGCTGACCGCAAAGATACCTTTTCTATCCTCTGTCTGTTTAGTTAGTCTGGCCTCCTATGCTGAAATCTATTTCATTCCTGTGTTTGTGACTTCCATCTTAACTCACAGTCAATATATGTGGGGGCTGCCTATTTCTTTGGGGAATTTCTCTGAGGCAAGGTAGGCAGAATTTTCTATCTTTAGGGGTAGTTAGCTCTTAGGCTGTGAAGAGGCATCTAGGCAGAGTCAGGAACGCTCCACGGCTATTTCTAGTTGTTGTGATAGGATTAGGGGTTGCGGTCAGCAGAGCTCCCACTTCCCAGAGCTCGTCCTGTATTGCTAGTTTGCTCATCTGGTCATTTCTAGTGCTCCTAACCACCAGCCAAACATAACAGTACAGCTGGCCAACAAAGTGTTAATGCATCTCAATAGAGGGATAAGAGAAGTTCTGAGACCATTTTTTTTTCTCTGCAGTGTGTTTTGTATTTCTTTTCCCCTTAACCTCTGGGTGGTTCAGGACACAGGTGTAGATATGGACATTCAAGGTCTGTCCTCTTGTGTGGATCAACTCACTGCACGGGTACAAAGCATACAAGATTATGTAGTTCAGAACCCGATGTTAGAACCCAGAATTCCAATTCCTGATTTGTTTTCTGGGGATAGATCTAAGTTCCTGAATTTCAAAAATAATTGTAGACTGTTTTTTGCTTTGAAACCCCGCTCCTCTGGTGACCCCATTCAGCAAGTAAAAATCATTATTTCTTTGCTACGTGGCGACCCTCAAGACTGGGCATTTTCCCTTGCGCCAGGAGATCCTGCATTGCGTAATGTAGATGCGTTTTTTCTGGCGCTTGGATTGCTTTATGATGAACCAGATTCAGTGGATCAGGCAGAGAAAATTTTGCTGGCTTTGTGTCAGGGTCAGGATGAAGCGGAGGTATATTGTCAGAAGTTCAGAAAGTGGTCTGTGCTTACTCAGTGGAATGAGTGTGCCCTGGCTGCAATTTTCAGAAAGGGTCTTTCTGAAGCCCTTAAGGATGTTATGGTGGGATTCCCCACGCCTGCTGGTCTGAATGAGTCTATGTCCTTGGCCACTTAGATCGATCGACGCTTACGTGAGCGCAAAAATGTGCACCATTTGGCGGTGTTAGCAGAAGCTTGAGCCTATGCAATGTGATAGGACCTTGACCAGAGCTGAACGGCAAGAATACAGACGTCAGAATGGGCTGTGTTTTTACTGTGGTGACTCCACTCATGCTATCTCTGATTGTCCTAAGCGCACTAAACGGTTCGCTAGGTCTGCCACCATTGGTACTGTACAGCCAAAATTTATTTTGTCCGTTACTCTGATTTGCTCTTTGTCATCCTATTCTGTTATGGCATTTGTGGATTCAGGCGCTGCCCTGAATTTGATGGACTTGGAGTTTGCCAGGCGCTGTGGTTTTTTCTTGGAGCCCTTGCAGTATCCTATTCCATTGAGAGGAATTGATGCTACACCTTTGGCCAAGAATAAGCCTCAGTACTGGACTCAATTGACCGTGTGCATGGCTCCTGCACATCAGGAGGATATTCACTTTTTGGTGTTGCATAATCTGCATGATGTGGTCGTTTTGGGTTTGCCATGGCTACAGGTCCATAATCCTGTATTGGATTGGAAATCAATGTCTGTATCCAGTTGGGGTTGTCAAGGGGTACATGGGGATGTCCCATTGTTGTCTATTTCGTCTTCCCATCCTTCTGAAGTCCCTGAGTTCTTGTCAGATTACCGGGATGTATTTGATGAGCCCAAATCCAGTGCCCTACCTCCTCATAGGGATTGCGATTGTGCTATTAATTTGATTCCTGGTAGTAAGTTTCCGAAGGGTCGACTGTTCAATTTATCTGTGCCAGAACACGCTGCAATGCGGAGTTATATAAAGGAGTCCTTGGAGAAAGGGCATATTCGCCCGTCGTCGTCACCGTTGGGAGCAGGGTTCTTTTTTGTGGCCAAGAAGGATGGTTCTCTGAGACCTTGTATAGATTACCGCCTTCTTAATAAAATCACCGTCAAATTTCAGTACCCTTTGCCGCTACTGTCTGATGAATGGAAAACAACATTTAATACGCCCGAGGGCCATTTTGAGTACTTGGTGATGCCATTAGGGCTTTCTAATGCTCCATCTGTGTTTCAGTCCTTTATGCATGACATCTTCCGAAAGTATCTGGATAGATTCATGATTGTATATTTGGATGATATTTTGGTCTTTTCGGACGATTGGGAGTCTCATGTGAAGCAGGTCAGAATGGTGTTCCAGGTCCTTCGTGCTCATTCCTTGTTTGTGAAGAGTTCTAAATGCCTCTTTGGAGTTCAGAAGGTTTCATTTTTGGGCTTCATTTTTTCCCCTTCTACTATCGAGATGGACCCTGTTAAAGTTCAGGCCATTTATGATTGGACTCAGCCTACTTCTGTGAAGAGCCTTCAGAAATTTCTGGGCTTTGCTAATTTTTACCGTCGCTTCATCGCTAATTTTTCTAGTGTTGTTAAACCATTGACTGATTTGACCAAGTAAGGTGCTGATGTGGTCAATTGGTCCTCTGCGGCCATTGAGGCTTTTCAGGAGCTGAAGCGTCGTTTTTCTTCTGCCCCTGTGTTGTGTCAGCCAGATGTTTCGCTCCCGTTTCAGGTCGAGGTGGATGCTTCTGAGATTGGAGCAGGGGCTGTTTTGTCTCAAAGAGGTTCTGATGGCTCTGTGATGAAACCATGTGCTTTCTTTTCTAGAAAGTTTTCGCCTGCTGAGCGCAATTATGATGTGGGTAATCGAGAGTTGTTGGCTATGAAGTGGGCGTTCGAGGAGTGGCGACATTGGCTTGAAGGAGCCAAACATCGCGTGGTGGTCTTGACGGATCACAAGAATCTGACTTATCTCGAGTCTGCCAAGCGGTTGAATCCTAGACAGGCTCGATGGTCGCTGTTTTTCTCCCGCTTCAATTTTGTGGTTTCGTACCTTCCGGGTTCTAAGAATGTGAAGGCTGATGCCCTTTCAAGGAGTTTTGTGCCTGATTCTCCGGGAGTTCCTGAGCCGGCTGGTATTCTCAAAGAGGGGGTAATTTTGTCTGCCATCTCCCCTGATTTGCGGCGGGTGCTGCAGGAGTTTCAGGCTGATAGACCTGACCGTTGCCCAGCGGAGAAGCTGTTTGTCCCTGATAGATGGACTAGTAGAGTTATCTCTGAGGTTCATTGTTCGGTGTTGGCTGGTCATCCTGGAATCTTTGGTACCAGAGATTTGGTGGCTAGATCCTTTTGGTGGCCTTCCTTGTCACGAGTTGTGCGTTCTTTTGTGCAGTCCGGTGGGACTTGTGCTCGGGCTAAGCCCTGCTGTTCTCGTGCCAGTGGGTTGCTTTTGCCCTTGCCAGTCCCGAAAAGGCCCTGGATGCATATTTCCATGGATTTTATTTCGGATCTCCCTGTCTCTCAGAGGATGTCAGTTATCTGGGTGGTTTGTGATCGCTTCTCTAAGATGGTCCATTTGGTACCTTTGCCTAAATTGCCTTCCTCCTCTGATTTGGTTCCATTGTTTTTCCAGCATGTGGTTCGTTTACATGGCATTCCGGAGAACATCGTGTCGGACAGAGGTTACCAGTTTGTTTCAAGATTTTGGCGGTCCTTTTGTGCTAAGATGGGCATTGATTTGTCTTTTGCTTCAGCTTTCCATCCTCAGACAAATGGCCAAACCGAACGAACCAATCAGACTTTGGAAACATATCTGAGATGCTTTGTTTCTGCTGATCAGGACAATTGGGTGTCCTTCTTGCCTTTGGCTGAGTTCGCCCTTAATAATCAGGCCAGCTCGGCCACTTTGGTTTCACCCTTTTTCTGTAATTCTGGTTTCCACCCTCGTTTTTCTTCAGGGCAGGTTGAGCCTTCGGACTGTCCTGGTGTGAATTCCGTGGTGGACAGGTTGCAGCAAATTTGGACTCACGTAGTGGACAATTTGACATTGTCCCAGGAGAAGGCTCAACGTTTCGCTAACCGCCGTCGCTGTGTTGGTCCCCGACTTCGTGTTGGGGATTTGGTTTGGTTGTCGTCTCGTTTTGTTCCTATGAAGGTTTCGTCTCCTAAGTTTAAGCCTCGTTTCATTGGTCCTTATAAGATTTCTGAAATTATTAATCCTGTGTCATTTCGTTTGGACCTTCCAGCTTCTTTCGCCATCCATAATGTGTTCCATAGGTCGTTGTTGCGGAGATATGTGGCTCCTATGGTTCCCTCCGTTGATCCTCCTGCCCCGGTGTTGGTTGAGGTGGAGTTGGAGTATGTGGTGGAGAAGATTTTGGATTCTCGTATTTCGAGACGGAAACTTCAGTATCTAGTCAAGTGGAAAGGTTATGGTCAGGAGGATAATTCCTGGGTAGTTGCCTCTGATGTACATGCTGCCGATCTTGTTCGTGCCTTTCATTTGGCTCGTCCGGAGCGGCCTGGAGGCTCTGGTGAGGGTTCGGTGACCCCTCCTCAAGGGGGGGTACTGTTGTGAATTCTGTTCTCGAGCTCCCTCCTGTGGTTATGAATGGTACTTCGGTGAGTTCTGTTCATGGACTCCCTCTGGTGGCTGAGTGGAGCTGCTGGTTCTTAGATTCCTTCTCCAGCTGATCTCGTTCAGGCCTTGGCTGGCTGCTCTATTTAACTACACTCAGATCTTTACTTGATGCCAGCTGTCAATGTCCTAGTACTGGTTCAGTTCTTTTGGATCTTTCAGATGACCTGTCTATCTCAGCAAAAGCTAAGTCCCTGCTAGCTTATTTGTTACCACTGTGTTTTTGTCCAGCTTGCTATTATGATTTAATCTTATTAGCTGGAAGCTCTGGGATGCAGAGTGGCACCACCGCGCCGTGAGTCGGTGGTTTCTTTTGCACACTCTGCGTGGTTTTTTGTTAGTTTTTTATGCTGACCGCAAAGATACCTTTTCTATCCTCTGTCTGTTTAGTTAGTCTGGCCTCCTATGCTGAAATCTATTTCATTCCTGTGTTTGTGACTTCCATCTTAACTCACAGTCAATATATGTGGGGGCTGCCTATTTCTTTGGGGAATTTCTCTTTATGGGTAGTTAGCTCTTAGGCTGTGAAGAGGCGTCTAGGCAGAGTCAGGAACGCTCCACGGCTATTTCTAGTTGTTGTGATAGGATTAGGGGTTGCGGTCAGCAGAGCTCCCACTTCCCAGAGCTCGTCCTGTATTGCTAGTTTGCTCATCTGGTCATTTCTAGTGCTCCTAACCACCAGCCAAACATAACACTCCGGGATACAATGACGGAAGGTATCCCTCTGCCACTGTGAGTACAGTATAGTTCATACTGTCACTTGCAGCACCGCTGCGTGGGACAATTCTCACGCAGCAGTGCTGTAAAGTGAGAGGCCATTGTACCCAGTGATAACACAGGAGCCACTGCAGCTCCCCCCCACACACAGTATAGTGCAGATTCCCCCAATACACAGTACAGTGCAGCTCCCATCAACACACAGTACAGTGCAGCTCCCCATCAACACAGTATAGTGCAGGTGCAGCTCCCCAAAACACAGTATAGTGCAGACATACACACACTCACTCACTCCTCCTCGTTCCCCGCGCTGCTCTTGGCTCTGCTGCTCCGGTCTCATTGGCTCCACTCCTAATACAGACCGGCGCATGATGAAGTGACGTCATCGCGCGCCGGCTGAGTCACAAGCAGAGGGGAAGTGATGGGAGAGGGAGCATCTGGCGCTCTCTCCTCCATCACTGATTTTCAACTGTATCGGCGTCTATGATGGGGCGGCGACGGGCCACAGAGCGGTCGTCCACATGCACCTCTGCAGAATTAAAGAACCCGCGGCCAATAAAAGTGGCTGCACGGACATTCCCCATCCCTGCTGTAAAGGCTCAAATGGATTTTTGGTCAATGCTTTCAGTACTAAGTTTAAATCCCATGAGGGAATCTCTGGAATTGGGACTGGCCTGGATCTATCACAGGATTTTATAAACCTTGATACCCACTTATTAGCCGTGAGATTATAGCTGTATAATGTACCCAAGGCTGAATCCTCAAACTTGAGGGTAATAGTAGCCAACTCCAGCTCAAACCCCTCTGAAAGAACTCTAAGATGGAACCGACTGGAGCCTTCTTTCCTAAAGCTGTCCCTGAAAATTCCAGACATTTTGTCCACGTCCTGCTGTAAATTTTTGGTGTTAAAGGCTTTCTGCTCTTTAGCAAAGTGGAGACTAACCCTAAGAAAAAAAAAACCTTTCCGACTAAACACTGCCCTCTCACATTCATTGCTGCTACAAGGAAGCCCTTCACTTGAGTGTGGCATACTGGACCCTGAGTGACAAGGTCTGAGATCTCTGGCAGGATCCATGGATCTGACATTGACATTATCCTTAATAGGGAAAACCATGGTATTCTTGGCCAGAAAGGTGCAATCAGAATCACTCTCGCCTGATCCTCCGTGATCTTCTTCTAGACTGCTGGGATCATAGCTATGGGAGGAAAGGTATAGGCAATCATGATGTTCCAAGGGATGTGAAGGGCATCTACTGCATAAGGGTTTTCCCTTGAGTTCAGTGAACAACATTTTTTCACCTTCCTGTTCTGTTTGTCGGCAAACAAGTCTATTTCTGGCAACCCCCACAAGTGAACTATCTGCTGAAACATCTGGGAGTTTAGGCTCTATTCCCCATGTTTCAGTCTCGTGCAGACTAGGCAGTCTCCCTTGGTGTTATATGCCCCTTTATGTGCAGCGCTGTTAGGGACAGAAAGTCTTGCTCTGGCAGCTGGAAGAGTTTGTCTGCTGCTTTCATTAGGGAGTGGGACCTTGTTCCCCATGGTGGTGGATATACGTCACTGTAGCTCGGTTCTCTGACTGGACACGGACATAGTGAGCAAGGAGGAAAGAAAGCCATTTAGAGCTCTTTCAACAGCCCCTACTCTTTCAGGTTTGACGATTGACCCCTCTCGGAAAGTGACTGCGAATTGTGTGATCTTTCAGGTGTTCCCCCCCACCTGAATTGCTCGCATCGGTTGTGATCATGTCACTCACTGGCTTTATCTATCTGACCCCTGATGTTAGGTTTGCCCTGTCTGTCCACCACCAGAGGGAGTTTCAGGTTTCTAAAGTTCCACCTTCTCTTCTAAATATCCTTTTAGCAACCTCTGTGTAGACAAAATTTACCACTGAAGCTGCCTCATGTGGAGCTGAGCCCACATCAACCCCTGGGATGCAGGATGTTAGAGTTCCTAACAGGAACATTGCCTTATTTAGGGTCATTTTTGGAACTTCAATTGCTGTGAGGCAAGGTCTACTACCTTGTCTATTCTGTTTTCAAAAGACAAATCTGAAGTTTGGAGTTTAGAATGAGGCCCATGAATGATTGTATTCTTGTGTTTAAAATCCAGCCAAGAACTTCTAAGATGACTCTTACATCTTCCAGTTGTGTTGCACAGCGCTCCTCTGATTTCCCCACTATCAGGAAGTCATTTAGGTAAGGAACAGTAATGGTGTTACAGACACGAAGGTAGACAATCACCTTGGCTATTACTTTGGTGAAGATTCTTGGAGCCACTGACAGACTGGCAACTCTCAGGCACTTTTGATGATCTAGATGAATCTGAATGTGATAATAAGCATCCTTTAAGTCAATGACCACCATGACACAATCGTGAAACAGTAGCTTTATGGCCGTGCTTACCGATTCCATTTTGAAGGTCTGATTTTTTATCCACTGGTTAGGTTCTTCAGATTGATGACAGTTCTGAATGAACGGTCTGTTTTTGTTTTAATTTAAAAAAAAAAGGGGGGGGGGAATAAACCCCCCTGTGGCGGTTAGAGATATGCAACAAATCTTATTAAAGTGCAAAAAGGAGAAAACTGGGAGCAGATAGGTATAAATATAATATGATGGCCATCCTTTCAGCGGGCGAAACGCGCGTCGGGGGTTGCGTCTTGTGGATCCCACCCGGTGTGCCCTGCATTGGAGATTCCTCTTTGGGTAAGTGCTGCTAGCTAAATACCTTTCCAACCGCCACATGGCGTCTTTATGCTACTATTGCTTTGGATATACAGCAGCATACCCTTTATACACTGTATGTTAGCATGTGGTGATCTCCTCTAACAGCGCACACCGGGGGTGTCTCCCTCCTTTTATTCCCATCCTTGGGCATTCTATGCGTTGCTAATATGTTTTTATGTATCTTGCTATCAAGCATGTAACTTGTGTGTTATCTAATAAAGTACTTTGTATTATATTTATACCTATCTGCTCCCAGTTTTCTCCTTTTTGCATGTTATTCATGGAGTTGGTTTTGCTTTAGGCAGGGGGTAGTTTTGCACTATTTTGTGCTTTCACCCCCATCTGTGTATCTGATATGTTGCCTGGTTTTGTTATCAAATCTTATTAAAGGTACCGTTACACTAAACGACTTACCAACGATCACGACCAGCGATACGCAGGGCCGCGCTAGTAACCCGATATTTACCCTGGTTACCATTGTAAAAGTTAAAAAAAAAAAACCACATACTCACATTCCGATGTCTGTCACATCCCCCGCCGTCAGCTTCTTGCACTGACTGTGTCAGCGCCGGCCGTAAAGCAGAGCACAGCGGTGACATCACCGCTGTGCTCTTCTTTACGGCCGGCACTGACAGTCAGTGCGGGAAGCTGACGGCGGGGGATGTGACAGACATCGGAATGTGAGTATGTAGTGGTTTTTTTTTTTTAAACTTTTACAATGGTAACCAGGGTAAATATCGGGTTACTAAGCGCGGCCCTGCGCTTAGTAACCCGATGTTTACCCTGGTTACAAGTGAACACATCGCTGGATCGGCGACACACACGCCGATCCAGCGATGACAGCGGGTGATCAGCGACCAAAAAAAGGTCCTGATCATTCCCTACGACCAACGATCTCCCAGCAGGGGCCTGATCGTTGGTCGCTGTCACACATAACGAGATTGTTAGCGGGATCGTTGCTACGTCACAAAAAAGCGTGACGTTGCAACGATATCGTTAATGAAATCGTTATGTGTGAAGGTATCTTAAGTCTCTGCCGCCCCCACGTACACTGGAGCCCACTGTGAACGGTGCTTCCAGAGACCTGAAGTCCAGGGCCACAGTCATGTAGCCTTCTTTCCCAAATGCCGTGATATGGCTGGATAAGACTTTTACCTTCTATCATCACCGCAGGAATTCAGTACAAGGTTTCGCTCAAGGACAGGAAACCAACTGATGCGGGGGAATGATGTCATCCTTTTATTCCGTAGGTTTCTGTCTTTGGTGGGCCGATCCCTTTCTCAGGTGTGCTATCATGGGTGAAGGGAACGTATGAACAGCTCCATAGATTATACTGAGTATGTGTTCTATCAAGGATATCGGAGTAAGGCCTAAATTGACAACTGGTTGTTATCACTTGGGTGTCCGTCCTGCACACTCTGACATTGTCCAATCACTGCTAACATTGTCCGGCTGTGTGGTAGATTGGATTCGAACTCAGAAAACTTCAGCTACTCCCAGCGTACAGCACATCTCGAGTGGGTCGCCATTATTAATTTTTATCACTTTGGGACCAGAGCACTGAGGACACATTACCCAATCAGGCATTACACGGCGCTCACAACATCTCCGCTATAAGATATTAACCGGTTCATGCTCTGCAGCCACTCTTTACTCTTCCTGATAAAGGGGACCCCCATATTTCCTCTGTGTGACCAAATTGTCCCCTGTTAATAACCCATTCAAATGCCACATGATAATGATCCAGCATCATAAATTACGGCACTTGGTCCCGGGCTTTAATCACATATCATTGTAAGTTTTCAGCACAGAATTAGGTCAGCACCCAAAAGCAGTTGTTACCAGGTATTACGGCTTCTGCGGTCTCCTTTACTGTGCACTGAGCTCTCGGTGAGCGTTATGTAGTGTACAGAAGCATCAGTAATGCCGGAGACCTATGACCACTGGACATCTGCTCGCCAGCTCTGCCAGTGACGTGGGGCTGGTTTACCTTGTGACTAGGGTCATATGGATGCCTTAGCTACAATGGAAAAATGCACAACAAGGACAAAGAAAGAAATAGAAAAAATGAGTTGTCCCAGAGATCTTTATGATGCTCAGGGAGTCGAAAAAAGGAAAAGTAAACAAAAGTTACAGACACACAAATGTAAGGACCTAAAACTAAAGAGATTCTTTTTTTTTTTTTTTTTTAAACAATAATAAAAAAAGACAAAAGTGGAAAAAGGAGCATGGGTTCGGCGAACACGGAGCATGGGGTGGGTGATCAGGGCGCATAGGGTCGGCGATCACGGAGCATGGGGTTAGTGAATACGGTGCATGGGGTCGGCGAACACGGAGCATGGGGTGGGTGATCACGGCGCATGGGGTCGGCGATCACGGAGCATGGGGTTAGTGAATACGGCACATGGGGTCGGCAAACACGGAGCATGGGGTTGGTGAATACGGTGCATGGGGTCGGCGAACACAGCGCATGGGATTGGCGAACACGGAGCATGGGGTTAGTGAATACGGCGCATGGGTTCGGCTAAGGCTACTTTCACACTAGCGTCGGGAACAACCCGTCGCTGTGCGTCGGGCCAACGTTCCCGACGCTAGCGTGGTCTCCGCCGCACAACGGGGGCAGCGGATGCATTTTTCCCACGCATCCGCTGCCCCATTGTGAGGTGCGGGGAGGTGGGGGCGGAGTTCTGGCCGCGCATGCGCGGTTGGAAAAAGCGGACCGTCGGGAGCAAAAAACGTTACATGTAACATTTTTTTCTCCTGACGGTCCGCTACCACACGCCCAAGCGTCGCAAAACGGACGCAACGTTTGGCAATGCGTCGCAAATGCGTCGCTAATGTTAGTCTATGACGAAAAACCGTATCCAGCAAGAACTTTTGCTGGATGCGTATTTTCGACAAAATGACGCATTTGCGACGTATTGCAGTTAACGCTAGTGTGAAAGTAGCCTAACACGGAGCATGGGGTTGGCGATTATGGCGCATGGGGTTAGTGAATGCACGTTTGGTGGTTGTTCCCACTTACAAGCTCAAGGACTAGAGAGGGTTCACTTACTTTCCCGTGTCACCGCCCACACCCCCGCACAGCGCTGTACACCGGGCACACAGCTGTATTCAGGCACAGATTACAGCAATGCATGACGGGAGAGGGGCGCCCGGTACCTGAGCATTTGTGTTCTATGAAGCCGCTGACTGGCGCAGTCCAGGCCGGGCAGCCGAGGAAGGCCAGCACGCTCTCCAGCACCCACTCTGCGTCCTCGGCCATCGGGAGCCGCTCTCCGGCCGCACACACCGGCCACCTCCTCTGGGTCTCGGCTGCGTCGTTAGAGTCAGGACCCCGGATGGAGTGTGAGGGGCCGTGCGCGCGCAGGGGCTGAGGGCGGAGGCGTCTCCTGGACAACCGGCGTCACGGCGAACGCTAAACAGTCGGGAGCGCGCGTCCTGCACGGTGAACGGCTCCGCCTGAGGATGTGGGAGACCTGAGCGTGTCATCAGGTGATAATATGGGAAGTCTCCGCTCTGCTGCATCCGTGCACCGTGCAATACAGCTGCTCGCATGAAGTGCCGCAAAAATGCTTGTAAAATAACAGTAAAGGGAACCTGTCACCCCCAAACTCGAGGGTGAGCTAAGCCCACTGCCATCTGGTTCTTATCTACAGCATTCTGGAATGTCTGATGCCCCGATGTATCCTGAAAGATGAGAAAAACAGGTTAGATTATACTCACCCGGGGCGGTCCCGGTACGATGGCCGTCGCGGTCCGGTCCGGGGCCTCCCATCTTCTTACGATGACGTCCTTTTCTTGTCTTCACGCTGCGGCTCCGGCGCAGGCGCACTTTGTCTGTCCTGTTGAGGGCCTCTCTGACCTTTCCAGCGCCTGCGCACTGCAGTACTTTGCTCTGCCCTCAACAGGGTAGACAAAGTACGCCGGAGCCGCAGCGTGAAGACAAGAAGAGGACGTCATCGTAGGAAGATGGGAGGCCCCGGACCGGACCGCAACGCCCATCGGACCAAAACTGGACCGGGACCACCCCTGGGTAAGTATAATCTAACCTCTTTTTCTCATCTTTCAGGATACAGAATGCTGTAGATAAGCCCCTGATACCGGTGGGCTTAGCTCACCTTCGATTTTGGGGGTGACAGGTTCCCTTTAATGTGTCCCGGGGCCTGCAGACATCTGTGCGGCCACCAAAGAGAAGCCATTTATGTGACTGGACTTAATTTTCTTCTGTAGAAACTTTTCCAAAAACCCACGGTGCCTAAACACATCTGTACGGGGTCTCTTTCTCATATTCTGTCGGGATTTTATGGGATCATGTGCTGGCACCTGACAACTGCTCAGTGTGTATGGGGCTGAGACAGCGGAGAATGCACCACAGAGACAGCGGAGGACGCAACACTGAGATGGCGGAGAATGCAGCACGGAGACGGTGGAGGATGCCGCACAGAGACGGCGGAGGGTGCAGCACGGAGACAGTGGAGGATGCAGCACGGAGATGGCGGAGGATGCAGCACAGAGACGGCGGAGGGTGCAGCACGGAGATGGCGGAGGATGCAGCACGAAGATGGCGGAGGATGCAGCACAGAGACGGCGGAGGGTGCAGCACGGAGATGGTGGAGGATGCAGCACGGAGATGGTGGAGGATGCAGCACAGAGACAGCGGAGGATGCAGCACGGAGATGGTGGAGGGTGCAGCACAGCGGAGGGTGCAGCACGGAGACGGTGGAGGATGCAGCACGGAGATGGTAGAGGATGCAGCGCAGAGACGGCGGAGTGTGCAGCATGGAGATGGCGGAGGACGCAACACTTAGATGGTGGAGGATGCAGCACAGAGACGGCGGAGGGTGCAGCACGGAGATGGTGGAGGATGCAGCACGGAGATGGTGGAGGATGCAGCACGGAGATGGTGGAGGATGCAGCACAGAGATGGTGGAGGATGCAGCACGGAGATGGTGGAGGATGCAGCACGGAGATGGTGGAGGATGCAGCACGGAGATGGTGGAGGATGCAGCACGGAGATGGTGGAGGATGCAGCACGGAGATGGTGGAGGATGCAGCACGGAGATGGTGGAGGATGCAGCACGGAGATGGTGGAGGATGCAGCACGGAGATGGTGGAGGATGCAGCACGGAGACGGCGGAGGGTGCAGCACGGAGACGGCGGAGGGTGCAGCACGGAGACGGTGGAGGATGCAGCACGGAGATGGCGGAGGATGCAGCACAGAGACAGCGGAGGATGCAGCACGGAGATGGTGGAGGGTGCAGCACAGCGGAGGGTGCAGCACAGCGGAGGGTGCAGCACGGAGACGGTGGAGGATGCAGCACGGAGATGGTAGAGGATGCAGCGCAGAGACGGCGGAGTGTGCAGCATGGAGATGGCGGAGGACGCAACACTTAGATGGTGGAGGATGCAGCACAGAGACTGCGGAGGGTGCAGCACGGAGATGGTGGAGGATGCAGCACGGAGATGGTGGATGATGCAGCACGGAGATGGTGGAGGATGCAGCACGGAGATGGTGGAGGATGCAGCATGGAGACGGCGGAGGGTGCAGCACGGAGTCAGCGGAGGATGCAGCACGGAGACAGCAGAGGATGCAGCATTGAGATAGCGGGGCACGGTGCCCTGACACTGCACAGGATGGCGCCTCATGCAGCACGGAGATGGTGGAGGACGGTGCCCCGAGACGGCGGTGCATGCAGCACAGAGACGGTGGAGGATGCAGCATGAATACGGCGGAGCATGTAGTATGAAGACGGCGGGGCACGGCACCCCAAGACAGCGCAGCATGGTGTCCCATGACAGCGGATCTTGCAGCACTGAGCATAGGACGCACCCCGAGATGGCAGAGCATGCAGCTGGTGATCACGGTGCCTGGAGACAGCAGAGCCCTGTGCTGGAAACGCCCATTTTTATAACTCTTTGTAAGGGCTCGTAGAGAAGTATTTTCGGTCAGAATGCAATTCAACAAAACATCAGATCACACTCGGACCAATGGAGCCGATCAGAGGAAAACATTGCAGCATGTAGGATTTGCAGAAATGTTTTTCCAACTTCTCACATCAGAAAATCATAGCACATTATGGTCTCGGTCTGAGCAAGCTTTGATCAGAGTGTGATTACCATAATCAGACCAATTTTCTCAAATGAGAATAAAAACAGTAGTGTGACCCCGGCCTGAGGGTACCCTCACATTGCATTTTGTATCCTCGTCGGGGCATATGTCTGAAGTCCCCCTCAAAACTGGGCCTGGACACATACGCTGAAGGGGCCATAGACTAATGGTGTCTGCAGGGTGAATGTGCTCTAACGTGCACTTTATTCGGGTGTGTCCGCCTCCTGTAGGAGCAGGGCCGGCAATAGGGGCATGCACACCAGGCAGCTGCCTGGGGCTCCTGCTCCCCCAGGGGCCCCCAGCTAGCGGCAAGTCACACAGCCGCTATAGGGCCCCTGTGAGGCAGGGGGGCCCGCCTGCCACCAGCACTTACTCCCCCGCCGCATTGAACTATACCGGCGTCTGCCGGTACAGTTCAAAGCAATGATGGAGGAGAGAGTGTCAACTGACGCTCCCTCTCCCATCATTCCCCGCTCTGCCTCCGACACAGCGGGAGCACGTCATCGCGTACCTACTGTGCGGCGGCAGCCGCCGACACAGGAGCAGGGAGCAGCGCGGGCTCGGGGAGAGGTAAGGAGCTTGTGTTTTTTTTTGTTTTTTTTACTGGACTGTGCGGCCATTCTCGGCAGGAGAGAGGCGGGGAGGGAAGTGGGGATGTGTGCAGTGCTGTATACTACTGTGGGCAGTGCTGTATACTCCTGTGGGCTGTGCTGTATACTACTGTGGGCAGTGCAGTATACTACTGTGGGCAGTGCTGTGTACTACTGTGGGCTGTGCTGTATACTACTGTGGGCAGTGCTGTATACTACTGTGGGCTGTGCTGTGTACTACTGTGGGCTGTGCTGTATACTACTGTGGGCAGTGCTGTATACTACTGTGGGCTGTGCTGTATACTACTGTGGGCTGTGCTGTATACTACTGTGGGCTGTGCTGTATACTACTGTGAGCAGTGCTGTATACTACTGTGGGCAGTGCTGTATACTACTGTGGGCAGTGCTGTATACTACTGTGTGGGCTGTGCTGTATACTACTGTGTGGGCTGTGCTGTATACTACTGTGTGGGCAGTGCTGTATACTACTGTGTGGGCTGTTCTATATACTACTGTGTGAGCTGTGCTATATACTACTGTGTGGGCTGTGCTATATACTAAGTGGCTGTGCTATATACTACTATGTGAGCTGTGCTATATACTACTATGTGGACTGTGCTATATACTATGGGAGTATATTATATTATTATTATTATTTATTTATATAGCACCATTGATTCCATGGTGCTGTACATGAGAAGGGGTTACATACAAGTTACAGATATCACTTACAGTAAACAAACTAACAATGACAGACTGATACAGAGGGGCGAGGACCCTGCCCTTGCGGGCTTACATTCTGCAGGATTATGGGGAAGGAGACAGTAGGTTGGGGGTTGCAGGAGCTCCGGTGTTCGTGAGGCAGTAGCTTCTATGGGGGAGGCTGTGTTACTGTATATACTATCTGGCTGTGTTATATATTTGGGGGGTACATTATATTCTATGGAGGAGGCTGTGTTATATACCATGGGGGGCTGCATTATATTCTGTGGGGGGCTTTATTAGATTTTATGAGGGATGAATGCATCATACCCTTTGATGGGGCTACATTATAGTCTATGGGGAGGTGGGCTGTATTATATCTTGTTCAGAGCTACATTATATTCTATGGGGGGGGCTGGGGGCTGTATTATATTTATATTCTATGAGGGGTGATTGCATCATACTCTATGAGGGGGGCTACATTATACTATATGGGGGGGCTGCATTATACTCTGTGGGGGGGTTACATTATACTCTGGGGTGGCTGCATTATACTATATGTGGGCTGAATTATACTGTATCGAGGACTATGGGAAATACATTATACTATATGAAGAACTATGGGGTGCATTATACTATGGGAAGTGAATTGTACTACATGGATGACTATGGCGGTGCATTATACTATATGGAGCACTGTGAGGAGTGTATTATGCTATATGGAGGACTGAGGAGTATATTTTAATATATGGAGGACTATGAGGAGTGTATTATACTATATGGAGGACTATGGGAAGTGTATAATACTATATGGAGGACTATGAGGAGTGTATTATACTATATGGAGGACTATGGGGCACATTATATTATATGGAGGACTATGGGGTATGCATTTTACAATATGGAGGACTGTGTTGCACATTATAATATATGGAGGACTATGGGGTGTATTATACTAAACAAGCAAAATGCTGCATATTCATTGGGTGATTGGATTGTTTATGCCGGAATAAAAATCCTTGTTCTCAGCAAGACGTCGCCGGTGTAAACTGTGGATGTGCTGCTGATAACATGATCCTGTATGGTGATCTGTTAGTGATCGTTCTGACCCCATCATTCTTTCTCAGACGGTGGAAAGAGGCCGGGAAACAAGCGTCCAACGACTTCAGTATTGTCGATCACACTCGTTTAGCGGCCTGAGATCAGCGCATGTAAATACAACCAAAATGCTTCTGTGTGATGTGCAATATGTTAGCATTTGTGGCCCCATTCTAAACTTTGCCTAGGGCCCCACTTTGCCTAAAACTGGCTCTGTGTAGGAGCACATTTGCTCGGTTGTCACCATTACAATCTATGGCTGCGTTGGCACATGTGTCCGGACCCTGTTCTGCAGGGGTATTTCAATGTATGTTCCGACAGGGATACAGAATTCAATGTGAACACTCCGCAACAATGTAGCTTTGCTTTGGCAATTTCCCTATATTGTCAATAAAATTTATAGAACATACAAATTCCCGGAATATCCGTAAGCCTCCCGGAAATTGAGTACAGCTCCTGGACTCCGGCAAGAGTTTGCAAATCTCCCAGAGAGAAACTGCTTTCAACTATATTTGTGTCCTCAGGTCAGGGATGCAGTAAATAGATATGGGGAGCCCTCTGCTCCGCAACTCACCTCGGTAGCCCGGTCATCATGGAAGCAGGCGGATGTAATTAATATTTATTTATTCTTCATTGGGCATAGAAGAATCAAATGGGAACACAAATGGAGGAGATTATTCTGTGGGGGTGCATTTAGAATTCACATGAACTGTGGAGGTACAGAAAGGGGCACTACTACTGCACGAAGGAACAAAGAGGGGCGCAATTACAGTATGGAGGCACAGAGGGGTCACAACCTTTTTTCTCATTTGAGAAAATTGGTCCGATTATGTTAGTCACACTCTTATCCTGCTTCCGACACTCTGATCTGATAAGAGAACTATACTTCTCAACCTTGGGATGGCAACTGCAACACTAAGAAGGAAAAGTTATGGAAACCACAGGAAGGATAGATATATTAATGATTTGCAAATGGTGAAAAAATGGGAACAACATTTAAAAAACATCTCAACTTATTCAGAATAGATTATGAGTGCCATGCGAACAAATACCCACACTTAGATACCTTAGCATAATTAATAGTTATCTGAGATGCCACTCTAAAGAAATTTGGGCATGTAAATCATCAAGCTCCGCTGCTGGCAGTTCCTTTTGCAATTGCCGAGCAGTGAGGCATTGATGTCCTAGATGTACATGATGGGAGACAAGCCCAGAGTCTCTACTGAATGTCCGTGTGTCTGCCATGTTTGTAACCCTGTGAAGCCCAGCCCTGGCAATTATACAATAGACTGCAGTCCTATGGTATTACAGTGTATTTTATAATGCTAAGGTAGGAAAAAAGCGCATTAGTCTTATCTTGTGTTAAAATTCAAGCGAATAAAGGTTATGCTAACCTGATTATGTTGAGATCAAACAACATTAAGAAGGTATATAATCCCAGCTGCGGGAGGTCCAAAAACCAAGGTGAATTACGTAAAAAGGATAAAATGTGGAAAATCCACGCTGCTGGTGAATAAAGGTAAATCCAGGTCCACGCTGGGATATTTAAGCGGTTTTTATTGTGTCTACTCGTTTGGAAACGCCATACTTCTTCAGGACAAAACCTTATGTCTGTTAACAAAATGCAGTCACATTTATACTGGTGAACAAACATGGGACACATGATGTGTCAAAGTTCGTCATGAACATTTAAACATTACAGATGGTTGGGAAGAAATAATGGTGATAAAAGGTTAAAAAGAAGAAATATCATTGCATATAATACAATAAAATATTACCCGAATGAAAAAATATAAAATAAAAATATAAAATAAAACCATGACGGACATATATATGTTGCAGTGATTCATTTAATCGATTAAAATATATACTGTTCATCGTGGTATGAGAACGCCAATGTACAAATGGGCTAGAACTCAAGGAATTTGTAAGAATTGGTGTGGATGATATGATGCTGGTGTGCCACAAAGATGAGAGAGTGATCAGAAAAAAGAACTGAAGATAGATAAGAAGAGAAGAGCAGGCGAATTTATTAAAATTCTAGAATATAGTGAAAAAAATGATCTGTATGTGTGTGTTATCACATTAAGGCTATGTGCACACGTAGGAAATGTGGTGCAGAATTTTCTGCACTAAATCTGCATCTCCTGGCAGAATCCGCAGGTGCGTTTTTTATGCGTTTTTTTGTGCAGATTTTACCACTGCGGATTTCTATTAATGAAGGGGTGCAGAAACGCACAAAAGAAGTGACATGCACTTCTTTGAAATCTGCAGCGTTTCTGCGCAGATTTTTCTGCACCATGTGCACAGCTTTTTTTTTTTCACATTGATTTACATTGTACTGTAAATCACAGTGCAGTTCTGCAGCAGAGAAATCTGCTGCAGTTCTGCACCAATTCTGCACTAAATCTGCATCGTGTGCACATACCCTAAAACATTGAATCTTTTATGCAGCGGGAGACGAGATCTTGGTGCCGAGATCTCAATCTGTGCATGCACCGCCTCTGGCGGCCATTTCCCCAGAGTCCACCACATTGAAAAGCATGGAAAGTGCGGGGGCTCTGGGCTTTCACAAAATGTTAGCTGAGCCCCCACACTGCCAACCATCCCCTCCTACCAGCTTGGGACCCACAGCATCGCTCCACTCCTGCCCCCAACGGATGTTTCTTTCAGCAGCGACCCTGGGACCCCGCTCCACCGCAGCCGGTAAGCTACATTCGGATTATAAAACGCACCCCCAAAATTGTTTGGGAAAAAAGTGCATCTTATAATCCGAAAAATACAGTATATAAATTTGATATCAGCATAACTACCTATACCATCTTATAGCAAAAAATGTACACTAGAACCAGAAAAGTCCAAACATAAATTTGATTGAATATCAAAAAGGATACGCATACATAGACTAAACATTAAAAAAGCGAGAAACCACAAGGTGGTGCCATAATGCCAACAACCTATACACGGAGCTTACAAAGTCATTGGTATGTCATTGGTATGTCGTCAGTGGAAATGGGAAGATAGAGCAGATAAATAGGGTGGGGCGTATCTAAAACTCAGGGAGTAAGTACCTAGGTTAGATGTGAAACCTTACATGGCTAGACACGGACTGCCACTAGAACAGACCCACACTCAAAATAGAACAAGAGACCCAAGCCACTTCAATGACAGTAAACGTAATACAAGTGAAGCAATGATAAAATAATGGGTGATTTTTTTTAGTAATACATTCCTTTTGAAGAGCCATCATTACTCTTTTTAAAGAGCCAGTATGCAGAATATTTTATCGCATTATTAGTTATATCCTGCAATACAGTTAAAGGATATATTTGAGTGCAGCATCCCTTTTTCTAATCAACTCCCTTCCAAGAGGTACTAGAAAAAAATTTTTTGTATTTTTCTGGATTGTCTTTTGAATGTAGAAAATACTATAATTTCTAGATTTTGAGCTGTAAACGGGAAGTCTCCACAAAAACATAACGTATGGAATCCAGGGTCGCCATCAGGGCACTACTGCCCTTACAGGCATATGGGGCCCAGTGAGCAGAGGAGGGCCCAGACCAGGCCCTTCCACTTTTTGCTTCTCACAGGGCCCCAGCACCAGGTTTCTGCCAGTCCAGCAACTGAGGATGCACGTTAAGTTGAAATACTTTGCCGTGTGGCAATGGTTAACAGCCGCCAGCCAATCACAGGCCAGCAGCTGATCTTGGCGTGCACGTCGCCGGCATATGATGTCACTGTCATGCACCGGTTCGTAAGTGCCTCAAATAGATTAGGGAGAGGATTCTGCTGGACTACGACCAGGTAAGGCAAAACTTTTCTAATTTTTTTTGTTTGTAAAGCCGGACTATGAATGCAGGATGGAAGATCATATGGGGCAGAATGAAGAGACATGGGGTCAGAATGAAGATAAATGGGGGTAGAATGGAGACATGGAGGATGAATTTAGACAAATGGCAGAATGGAGTCACGTGGGCAGGATGGAGACACATGGGGGAAGAATGGAGACACATGGGGGAAGAATGGAGACACAGGGCATGATGAGGTAAAATAGGGCAAGTAATAGAAGACACGGGGACAGTAATGGGAGAACACAAGGGGCCAGGAATGAGACATGGGGGCAGAATGGAGATGACATGGGGACACAATGGAGACAAATAGGTGCAGAATGGAGACATGGGGCAGAATGGAGACAAATGGGGCAGAATGAAGACATGGGGCAGAAAGAGATACACATGGCAAATTGGAGACACATGGGGGCAGGATGAAGTAAAATGGGGTCAGGATTGTAGAACACAAGAGGCCAGGAGTGGGAGAACACACAGGGCCAGGAATGGGAGAACACAAGGGTCCAGAAATGAAACATGGGTCCAGAATGGAGTACTTATGGGACCAGGATGTGGGATATTATCACTGTAGGGGCTAATTAAGGGATATTATTACTGCTTATGATGTATTTTATTTTTTACCATACTGTTTTCATTGAGGGGGAGAGGTCCTGTTACTTTTCAGGGTGACACTATGTCGCTTTTTTCTTCATCTGGTGTAGTGTAGAAGTTGGAGAATTTGCACTAGAGCAGTGTACTAGATGACTTATTTTCTGGAAGAAGTCCTGGGTGGAAGAAGTGATGGCAGTCTGTACTGGATGAAGAAGAAAAGCGAAGATAAAGGACTTCAACTAGAGAAAACACCGGTGAGTCAGTGTGTTATCTGTATATACTTTAATATAGTATGTGCAGAGCTCCTGTGAAGAATGCCACTGGTGATCACTGTATTACCTGAACACTGAGACTATATACAATGCTCCTGTGTATAATGGCACTTATAGTATATAGTATGTACTAGTATAGTATTAGTATTGTGTTTTTTTATTGTATTTCAGTATTCTGTCACTATGTGGTTGGTAATATGTGGTCTCTTCATAGTGTGGTGGTATTTGTCCCCTGTTTGTGGTATTATTCTGTCACTATGTGATGGTAATATGTGGTGTGGCCATGGTGTGACAGTATTTGCCTCGTTGTATGTGGTATTATTTTGTCACTGGTGGTAATTTGTAGTGTGGTCATGGTTTTTGCGGTATTTGTTTCTTGTATGTGGTATTATTCGGTCACCTTGTGGTGGTAATATGTTATCTGGTCATGGTGTGGCGATATTTGTTCCTTGTATGTGGAATTATTCTGTCACTATATGGTGGTAATATGGTAATATGTGGTCTGGTCATGGTGTGGTGGTATTTGTTCTTTGTATGTGCTATTATCCGGTCACTATGTGTTGGTAATATGTGGTCCGGCCATGGTGTGATGGTATTTGTCCCTTGTATGTCGCATTATTGGTTTTAAAAAATGTATGTGACACATTCCCTTAAAGAAAAATAAAAATATACCTCAAAGAGTATTGGATATTTTATATGTTTTGTAGGTTAGAGTAGGGCCCTGCCAGAAGGGTCTCCTTGTTGTGTGGCTGACAAATCTTTTGGCCAAAACAAAAGCTGCTGGCTATGTATTTGATATGGTGCTCATTGGGAACTGTTAATGTGTAATTGGTGAGGATGTGGTGTTTTTCCAAGAGTGGGCGGTGGGACTCTGGAAGGTTCGAGGCGTGAAGGCAGAGCTGTGGTGAAGCCTGGGTGGAGTCTCAAGGGGGCCCAACAAAACGTTTGACAGTATGGGTCCCTGAAATTCCTGGTGGCAGCACTGATGGAACCATTTTTAGGAGCATGCGCTGCTTTTGCCAGGAGGCGCACCCTCATGTACTTTCATGCATACACAATACCTACTAATGTTTGAAGAACTAAAACATTGAACTACATTGCTTAGTTACAAAATGCAAGCTCTCAATTGTACTATGGAAGCCAGTACAATGATCACAGAAATCTAGTCCCTGTGCTTTCCTGTGATTATAAGTATACGTACATACCGTATATACTCGAGTATAAGCCGACCCCTCTAATTTTGCCACAAAAAACTGGGAAAACTTAATGACTCGAGTATAAGCCTAGGGTGGGAAATGCAGCAGCTACCGGTAAATGTCAAAAGTAAAAATAGATACCAATAAAAGTAAAATTAATTGAGACATCAGTAGGTTAAGTGTTTTTGAATATCCATATTGAATCAGGAGCCCCATATAATGCTCCATAAAGTTTATGATGGCCCCATAAGATGCTCCATATTAAAATATGCCCCATATAATCCTGCATAAAGGTTAATAATGACCCCATAAGATGCTCCATAGACACATTTGCCCAATATAATGCACAAATGTTGATTATGGCCCCATAAGATGCTCCATAAAGATATTTGCCCCATATAGTGCTGCACAAACCTTGATTATGGCCCCATAAGATGCTCCATACAGACACTTGCCCCATATAATGCTCCACAAACGTTAATTATGGCCCCATAAGATGCTCCATAAAGATATTTGCCCTATATAGTGCTGCACAAACGTTATGGCCCCATAAGATGCTCCATACAGACACTTGCCCCATACAATGCTGCACAAACGTTGATTATGGCCCATATAGTGCTGCACAAACGTTGATTATGGCCCCATAAGATGCTCCATAAAGATATTTGCCCCATATAGTGCTGCACAAACCTTGATTATGGCCCATAAGATGCTCCATACAGACACTTGCCCCATATAATGCTCCACAAACGTTAATTATGGCCCCATAAGATGCTCCATAAAGATATTTGCCCTATATAGTGCTGCACAAACGTTATGGCCCCATATGATGCTCTATACAGACGCTTGCCCCATATAGTGCTGCACAAACATTATGGCCCCATATGATGCTCCATACAGACAACTGCCCCATATAGTGCTGCCCCCATATAGTGCTGCACATGGCCCATATGATGCTCCATACAGACACTTGCCCCATGTAGTGCTGCACAAAGGTTATGGCCCCATACAGACATTTGCCCCATTCAATGCCGCACAAACGTTATGGCGCCATAAGATGCTCCATACAGACATTTGCCCCATATAGTGCTGCACAAACGTTATGGCCCCATAAGATGCTCTATGCAGACACTTGCCCCACTATAGTGCTGCACAAATGTTATGGCCCCATAAGATGCTCTATACAGACACTTGCCCCATTATAGTGCTGCACAAACGTTATGGCCCCATAAGATGCTCTATACAGACACTAGCCCCATATAGTGCTGCACAAAAGTTATAGCCCCATAAGATGCTCCATACAGACACTTGCCCCATTTGCTGTTGCTGCTATAAAAAAAATCACATACCTCTCCTTTGCTCAGGCCCCCGACACTTTCAATATTCACCTTCTCCTTGTTCCGGCGCCGCTCCATCTTCAGCGTATCCTGCACTGACATTCAGGCACAGGGCGCAGACTAACCATGTCACCGCGCCCTCTGACCTGAGCGTCACTGCAGAAGACGCTAAAGACGGAGCGGCGCCTCTCCCCATTATACTCACCTGCTCCTGGCGCGGTGCAGTCCCTGCTTCCCCGGCGCTGCAGCTTCTTCCTGTATTGAGCAGTCACCGTTACCGCTCATTACAGTAATGAATATGCGGCTCCACCCCTATGGGAGGTGTAGGCGCATATTCATTACTGTAAAGAGCGGTACCACGTGACCGCTCAGTACAGGAAGAAGCTGGGGCGCCGGGAACCCATGGACGTGCAGGGACCGCGCCGGGAGCAGGTGAGTATAATTAGACAGCCCCCGCTCCCCCTCCCCTGCCGACCCCTGGGTATGACTCGAGTATAAGCCGAGAGGGGCACTTTCAGCCCCCAAAAATGGGCTGAAAATCTCAGCTTATACTCGAGTATATATGGTATGTACCGAAAGTGGTTCTCACTTCACTGCTGCCTTTTTACTTTTGATTTATATAAAGGGTTAGTTACTCCATTTTAGACTTCCTACTTTCGGCCACGATCAGTATTTAGTCAGCATTTTACATCACTATTTGTAAGCCAAAACCAGGAGTGGGTGATAACCACAGAAGTGGTGACGTGTTTCTATTATACATTTCCTCTGATTGTTCCACTCCTGGTTTTGGCTTACAAACACTGATATAAAATACCAACCAAATACTCAATGTGTAAACGTGGCCTTATTCTGAAGATAGTTCTCAAATAAATTGGTTGTATGGTTGGGGTGGTTGTCCTGCTGCAGAACAAAATTTATGTTATCGTCGAGTAAAGAAGAACAAGCAGTTCTACAAGAGATATGTCCCTCACAGAGCCCTGATCTCAACATCATCGAGACCGTCTGGGCTTACATGAAGAAACAGAAGGATTTGCGCAATCCTACATTCACAGATCTGTAGTTATTTCTCCTAAATGTTTGGAACAACCTCCCCGCCAAGGTCCCTCACAAACAATGTGTGAGTGTGACCAGAACTGATGCGGTTTTGAAAGCAAAGGGCAGTCACACCAAATGCTAATCTGAGTAGATTTCTCTTTTATTCATTCACTTTGTATTTTGTTAATTGATAAAAATAAACTAGTAACACTTGCACATTTGAATGCATTCTTATGTTGCAGAATTGTTTGCACACCTGCCTAAAACTTTTGTACGGTACTGTATATAGTTCCACCAAATTTTCCGTGATTTGATAGGCACAACAATGCCAGGATGTCATTTATAATATCCAGTGCATAAATGTTGCCAGTCTTATTAGTAGAACAATTATCCACTATATTTAATATATATGTTATATGTGAAGGTATATGTTATATTAATTTTTTTTATTTGTATTTTATATGATATACAACACAAAGTAGTAAGTATTTGTGATGTGTAAAGGAAATGATACATGGTTTTCTAAAAATTCAAAAAATATAGATCTGAAAATTGTGATGTGCATTTGTATTCAGCCCCCACGAGTCAATACTTATTAGTACCATCTTTTGCTGAAAAGTCTTTTGGGGTCTGACACGACCAGCTTTGCACATTTACAGGCTTACATATTTGCCCATTCTTCTGTGCAAACTGACTGTAGCTCAATGAGATTGGATGGAGGCGTCTGCGAACAACAATTTTCAAGTTTTGCCATAGATTCTCAATGGGATATAGTCCTGGATGGTAACAGGGTCATTCACACACATGAATATGCATTGATCCGAGTATACTCGTTTGTCGGGTTTTCCCGAGCACGCTCGGGTGACCTCCGAGTATTTGTTAGTGTTCGGAGATTAGGTTTTCATCGCCTCAGCTGAATTCCCTAGCAACCAGGCAACCCCCACATGTAATCAGCCTGGTTAATAGCTGTAAATCATTCAGCTGCCGCGATGAAAACTAAATCTCCGAACACTAACAAATACTCGGAGGTCACCCAAGCGTGCTCGGGAAAACCCGTGCAATGAGTATACTCGCTCATCACTAATCTTAACCCTTCCATTGTAGCTCTGGCAGTATGTATAGGGTCCTTGTCCTGCTGTAAGGTGAAACTATGCAAGTCGCAAGTTTTTTGTTGCCTCTATCAGGTTCTCCAGGATTGCCCTGTACTTAACTCCATCCATCTTCCCATCAACTCTGACCAGCTTCCCTGTCCCTGCTGAAGAAAAGCATCCTCACAGCATAATGCTGCCAATACCATGTTTGACGGTGGGGATGATGTTTTCAGGGTGATTATTATAGCGACGTTTAGTCCATGGAGCTTTACATGTCAAAAGGGTATACATAATAAAAAACGTACAATAATCTTGAGCAAAACAAGTCACCTACCGATACATGAGAAGAGAGGACCCTGACCACAAGGCCTCACAGCCTACAAGGGATGGGTTAGGCTACAGTAGGCGAGGTTAGAGGTGGTCGTGCAGTGGTTTGGTAGAATGAGGCTTACAAGTGATGTGATGTGCAGTGTTAGTTTTGTGCCATAGTGTTTTGCATTTACCCCAAAAAGTTCTACTTTGGTCTCATCTGGTCAGAGCACCTTCTTCATGCTACATGTGTCTCCTACATGGCTTTTTGCAAAGTGCAAATGGGACTTCTTATGGCTTGCTTTCAAAAATGGCTTTCTTCTTGCCTCTTCTCCATAATCCAGATTTGTGGAATATAGGACTAATAGTTATTTTGTGGACAGATTGTCCACCCTTAGCTGTGTATCCCTTCAGCTCCTCCAGAGTGAGTACTCTCTTTGCTTGTGATGTCAGTTTAGATAGACGGCCATGTTTTGGTAGGTTTGCAGTTGTGCCATAATCCATTTTTGGATGATTGATGAACAGTGCACTGTGAGATGTTCAGAGCTTGGGTTTTTTTTTTTTTATAACCTAACCCTTCTTTGCTCTTCTCCACAACTTTATCCCTGACCTGTCTGGTGTGTTTCTTGGTTTTTATGGTGCTAAATGATCACTAATGTTCTCAAACAAACCTCTGAGGCCTTCACAGAACAACTGTAGTTATACTGAGAATAGATTACACACAGGTGGACTCAGTCCTCGAATTACGTGACATCCGGAGGCAATTGGTTACTCACAATTTTCCTTTTTGGGATATCAGACTTCAGAGGGCTGAATACAAATGCATGTCACAGTTTTCAAATTTATGTTTTTAAAATAATTAGAAAACCATGCATCATTTCTTTTACACGTCTCAAATACTTGCTACTGTGTGTGGGTATATCACATAAATTCCTAGTAAAATACATTTAAGTTTGTTGGTATAGCGTGAAAAGGGAAAAGTTCATGGGGTATGAATACTTTTCCAAGGTACTGTACATGTAGATGGATAGATAAACCTTATAATACGCTATCATACAGTACTCTGGCATTCAGTTGCTCTTTATTTGGGCCTTTGCCAAGCACTTCTAATATTAACTTAAGGCATCTAACGACTAATCTTATTACTTACAAGTGGATAGTAAAATAATCTTATTGCCTGGTGGCCTGACTCTATGACTCTATGGTGCATTATAGTATTATCATCTCAGCATCCTCTACCTGACTTACTAAATAGTCCTTAAATGGGTTGACCATATTGGGTCCGATTCATTACTTACAATTTTGAGAAGTCACTTTTCTTTTGTTGTCTTGTGGTATTCGCTGAATTTTTTTGCACCAAATTTTTCAAACTGGTATATGTGGTCCATGAAATTTGCATTAAGTCCAAAATCTTTTTTTGTCTTTAACGTTTTTCCAACGATTTTTTGTACAAAAAAGAAATGCGCAAACATTTTCTGGCATACATAAAATCACTCCACACGGGGACTGAACTTTTTGAAAAGTCGCAAATGATGATTTAGGCAACAATGTCAGGAACCCCTAAATTCTGCCCACAACGGCGAACAGAAAAACAAAATGCCAATGCACTTTTGCCATATGTGGTGGGAACATGTTTGATTGATATATTCAGTTGTGCTCAAAAGTTGACATACCCAGGCAGAATCCATTTGGATGTTTTGGGTTGTGGTTATGATTTAAAAAGAGAAAACCCAGTAGTTGGACAATAAATCGCTTCACCCAACCACTAACCATGAGTGGAGGAAAAGTTTTGGTGTTATCATTCATATTCTCTGAAAAAAATGGCAAGAAATCAAAAATTCTGATGGGGTATGTAAACTTTTGAGCACAACTGTAAGTATGAGGGTGCAGTCAAGCACCGTACAATTCGGACCGAGATCGGAACACATTGCATAGACTGGACGGTGGCGCTCCTGACCTAAGCATGACAGCTGCACAGAAATACATGAAGGTGTCATGCTCAAGCCGAGAGAGCTGCCGGTCAGTTTGTGCATAGTGTTCAGATATTGGTCCAATTTATACAGCTGTATGGTTGTGTCCTTACAGGTTCTCTTCCTGCATTTCTTAGTCCAGCTTTATTCAATGGCTTCACAGCTTTTCTGGTCTCAAAATAGCCACTGGTGGAGATGCATGTGACCGGACCTGTCCATCAGCCTCCTACAACTGAAAAACACTGTACAAAGCAAAGCTCTTATTCTTTTGGAGGACACTACTGCAGCTGCCAAAATTAGTGTGTCTATGGAAAAGGTGCATGACTAGGAAAAATACCTAAAGTTTATTAAAACTTAATCAAATCAGAACTTTTATTAAACCAAAAACAGTGTATGCTCACCTCCTTCCAGTGATGCTAGCTCCGCTATTACCAAAGTGTGAGGTGACTTGTGTCAAGTGTAAACTGGATCCAAATCCTTCATTATTTTATCATAGCGGACGTAAATTCTGACGGAACGTTGTTGAGCTGCTGCTGATCATCGGCCGCTCATTAGCTGCAGCCTGCATGTGACACAACGTGTCATGTCACACTCGCCGACATCACTAGAATGGCATAGTTGTAGGAAATTAGTTTTCATTTTTCTTACTTTATTAAGCTGCAGTTGTCCAGTAGCGGACAACACCTTTAGGGTTCACTCACATTTGTGTATATAAAATCGCTCATAGATCCTCAGCCAGAAAAGTTGGCGAGTGTCATGCGTATGTCATTCCGTATGTGATGAGAGTGCTATGCGAGTGTGCGTTTTTTTTCTCGTCTAGCATCCATATGCGAATGCAATGCATTTTTAACATAATCTTTTAACATATGATAATAATCTATGTAAATTACATCTAGTTGTCTAAATAACAAAGCAATCTTATATAAAAAAAAATACCGTATGTAGATAGATAAATATATGATAGAAATATGTTAGATATATATGATGGATATATAATAAATAGAGAGATAGATAAGTAGATATAAAGGAAAACCTGATCAGCACTTCCTAAGTGTAATTAGGTGCAAGCTGGGATGACTGCATTATATAGAAAAAGGAAACAGAGCAGCACTCTGTATGAGCCAAGATATATGTAAACAGTGAAAACATTAAATCTAAACTATGTTACTACTCAGTAAGATGTACTTACAAAAAATTAAGGTTCTTAGCGCATAAATTTTGATCGGTTCTACTTACCCATTAAAATTGTAGGCTCACAGCCCAGGAAAGACATGTTTGTCCATTTAACTGTAGGTTCATAGCCCAAGCGTGGCATGTATGCTAGGATAGGACCCATCAGAGGGCGGTCACCTTGCCATGGTTGATGGGAATACATGGATTGGCCAATTTAGGTGCTAAGAACCTTCATTTTTTTGTAAGTACATCTTACTGAGTAGTAACATAGTGTATGTTTAATGTTTTCAGTGTTTGAAAATATCTTGGCTCATACAGTGTTTTGCTGTGTTTCCGTTTTCTAGATAGATAGATATATGATTTCACAAGTCCTCTACATATACTATAATAAGCTTGCACCCTTTAGTGCCTTTCATGTGGCACTAAAGGGTGTTCAGCCTTGTTTAAAGTAATAAATAATTTAGAAAAGAACATGGGGCCCCTCCTATTTTTGATAGCCAGCAAAGGTAAGGCAGGGTCACAGAAGAGCATACCTCACAACTTTGATGCCTTTACAAAGTAATTTTCCTCCTACTTAAGCCCTAGATTCCCTTGTCATTGCCGCCATAAAGTATAATGACAGCGCTGCTGTTCCCAAAGTGTGACGTGACTTGTTGTGTCAAGTGCAAACTTGATTCAAAGCCTTTATTAATTCTTCAGAGCAGACGTCAATCAAAACAAACGAAATCAAGACGTCAAACGAAAGTGCCACATAAACACTGATAGGATAAGAATACAGTAATTAACCAGAGGGTTTGTAGCAAACAAGTCGTGTCAGACTAATCTAATTCTGTGATGAAATCACTGATTGGGTGGATCAGGGAAATGCAGTAGATATAGTATATCTCGACTTCAGCAAAGCATTTGATAAAGTATCTTATACTATCCTTATTGAAAAATGACCAAGTATAGGATTGATAAGGCTACTGTTGGTGGATTCATAACTGGCTCAGTGATCGTACTTAAAGAGTGGTAATAAATGGTTGCACATCCAATTGGAAGAGTGTTTCAAGTGGGGTACCTCAAGGCTCTGTCCTGGCCCCAGTCTGTTCAACATTTTTATGAATGATTTAGATAAGAGAACTGATGGTAAACTAATCAAATTTGCAGATGCTGCAAAGCTAGAAGGGATAGCTAACACTAGAGAAGACGAGAAAGGATTCAAAAGGATCTAGAGAAGCTTGAACAATGGGCAGCGAATAGAATGGTATTCAACATGGAGCAATGCAATAGGATAGGTCCCAGCAATGAGAATTGCCTTATCGCGGCTGCCGGGTACACATTTATTGGACAATTAATGCGCTAAGTATTCTATTTTTTTCCTATTTTTTAGAGCAGTAATGTAATTCAAATTTCAATTTTTTCATGTTTGCATGTGTAGTGCAGCGGTGTTCACACCATGCGGCAATGAGGCAGTGACCCAGTAATGTTCAAACCAAAATGTCTTTAATGTCCATAAGCTTACAAATGAAAAGCAAACGGTATCCTCCAAATCGCAGCTGAGGCATCAAAAACAGTCCGTATCCGAGACCGATTGCCTTGGGCGACTGCACCATCGTGTCAGGCTGAGGGGGCTCCACGTGTTTGCATCCCTTGGATTTGTGTTAACTGCATACATAAGCCGGATGTTGCAGAGCCGCCTGCTCTGCAGCTTGCAAACCAACAATGACGCATCCAAACCTTTGCTGCAGGGTTTTTAAATGGAATCTGTGGCCATGAGCCACTTGCAAGACCCAGCTGGAGGGAGTGATCTGCCCCACTACCATCCTGTAGTTCACTCCAAAAATAAAAGCCCTTAACGGGTTTTCCTACATATCTGAGGCACTACTTGGACCCAATCTACTTTTTCTTTTATTTTGCCTTGTGACTCACAGGCATCCTGCTGTGAACGCAAGGCACTTCAGCGGGTTTAATAGGTCTCCGTCCGCTTCCTGGGGGGCACATATCAACCCTCACATGTGATCCCCCTCACTACCTCACACATGCTATAGCACTAGAGAGTGCCATTTTATTTTGTTAGTTATATATGGAGATGGCTACTCTTAGTTTGCACCTGTACACACCTGATTTCTGTTTGGAAGCTATGGTGAGTCTTTTGAAATTTGTATACGTAGGCTCTCTAACTGAGCCCTCCACCCCTCAGCCTCTGGTGGTTTTAATTACAGCAGAATCCTACCTTACCATATAAATGTAGGCTATCCATATAGTATAATGCACTCCCCATAGTCCTCCATATAGTATAATGCACTCCCCAAAGTCCTCCGTATAGTATAGTGCACTCCCCGTAGCTCTCTATACAGTATAATGAACTCACCATAGTCTTCCATACAGTATAGTGCACTCCCTATAGTCCTCCATATAGTATAATGCACTCCCTATAGTCCTCCATATAGTATAATGCACTCCACATTGTCCTCCATATGGGTCTAAGGGGGTGATGTATGGTCATTGTCAGAGGTATTGCAGGATTTGCCTCCCATGCTGCTTGTTCCCCATGTTGGCTGCCCTAGCACATTTTCTCAGTGCACAAAGCATATGATGTGTGCAGTGGTGCTACAAAACTGGTGCTCCCCAGTTTTCACGAATGTGGTTACAAAGTATGTCTCGTTTGTGCGAAACATAGCCCCGATAGGCCTATTCGAATTCCAAAGAAATGCGCACCAAAACCAGATTACCCGTTTAAGAACCTGCAAGTGGACTACATACAGCCACCTAAGGTGGCTACTTATTAATATTTCCTGGTATGCATTGATCTCTTCCCAAGCTAGACTGAAGCTTGGGCCATGACCAAAGTTAGAACAAAATATAAAAATTACCAGTGAGGGGTTTGTAGATATGGGGTGCTGAAAACTATAGTGAGGAAAACAGGCACCCACTTTACTGGGGAATTGATTAAACAAATCATGGTCACTTTTGGGATAGAACAGGTTTTCCATGTTCACCATCACGCACAAAGTAGTGGGTAGCTGGAACGCCTTAATGGCACTCTGAAATTAAAAATCCAAAAATGCATGGAAGAAACACACTGAGTAGATTACCTGCCATTCCATTCAGTGAGCATGGCCCTGAGAGGTAGAAATAAGCTGTTCCTGTATGAAATACTGTTTTGTAGTGTCCCTAAAACAGGGTTGTATTTCCCGCAGCAGCTGCAGGTCTCCTACGTTCACTTCATTGAATTTGGCTTGGAGTTGCACAAGCATCTTACTGTTTCTCATAATTGTGTTTTTTACTCCATCCCAGACATACCAAGAGACTGGGTCGTGGTCAAGAGACATATGAGAAGACCACTGCAAAATGGTCCTGAACCCTGGCAGCAGTAGTGATGATCCTGCTTCTTTAGACTATGCATTCCTTATCCTAACTCTCAATAAGTGTCCCTAGCCTAACATGAGGCTTTCAACTACAGCTGTTCCAAGAGACTTTTGATTCAGCCCATTTACAATGGAAGAAACCTCACCACAATCCATGTGGTTCTGGTTCAGATTGTGGGGTGGGCAGAGTGTCCATTGTTACAGATAAATCTTATTGGTAGCTTACAATGTTCGTATGAGTTGGGTAAATTCATAACACACAAGGCTAAGAAGTTTCCAGTAGGTGAGATTCCAGTAAAAGAACTTAAAGTTGTCCCCTATTTGTACAACTTCTTCTCATACCCCTCGCTTGGCCCCAATAAAATAATAAAACTTATAGTCACCTCCCGTGCCATCACCATTCCATTGTCGGCACTCATTCTGCGGTGGTTCCCGTGCTGTTTCCGCTTTTGGACAAAGCAAACATGAAGAGGAACTCCAAGATCAGCTGCAGCCCAGACTTCCTCTTCATGTTAAATTTGTCTAAAGGCAGGAACAGTGATGACAGCACTGATTGGGTGCTGTCGACATCTGCCACAACAGCGCATGAGAGCCCCGGGGAGAGCGATTACCGACACCATAGGAACGGCACGGGAGTTGAGTATAGGCTTTATTATTTTATCGGGGCAAAACATTTTGATCAAGAAGGGTTCCTAGTAGTGGACAACCCCTGTAAGTTAGGCCTGCAATGCCCACTCCCAGAGGACTAGAAAAGGTGTGAGAGCACTTCTGTGCTTCGTGATGATTGATGTAGTCAGAATAATAACCATGGATATTTGGACAATAGTGCATTGTAGTATACAGATACCCAGGGCTGCAACTAAGAATTTTAGGGCCCCATAGTGGCAATATTTTTGCGTCCCCCTTGAGATTCTGCCCAGGCTCCACCCTAGCTCCTCCTCCACCCCTCAAACCTCCCACAGTTCCACCATCCTTTCTTGGAAAAACATCACTTCTGCACCACATCCTCACTAATTACACATTACCAGTTTCGCCACCACAACAAGTTAGACTTTTTGGCAGGTCCTACTCTATTCTAATCTATTAAATATTTCTTAAATATCCAGTACACTTTTTAGGTATATTTTTATTTATTTTTCTTTAAAGGATTGTGTAGCATACATTTTTTAAAATAACCAATAAAACCACATACAAGGGACAAATACCGTCACACCATGGCCAGACCACACATTTCCACCACCCAGCGACTGAATAATACCACATACAAGGGACAAATACCACCACACCATGACTAGATAACACATTACCACCACATAGTGACGAAATAATACCACATACAAGAAACAAATACCAAAAAAACCATTACCACGCCACACATTACCACCACATAGTGACAGAATAATACCACATACAAGAAGGAAATACTGCCACACCATTCCGAGACCACATATTACCACCACATAGTGACCAAATACTTCAATACAAATCATTAATAAAAAAACAATACTAATATTACCATAACTGCCTTTATACACAGGAGGTCTGTACATAGTATACAGTGTATAGTGTAAGTGTACAGGTAATACAGTGATCACCAGTGAGATTATGCACATGAGCTCTGTATATAGTAAATAGTGTACAGGTGATACAGTGATCACCAGTGTCATTATACACAGAAGCTCCGTATATAGTGTCAGTGTACAGGTAATACAGTGATCACCAGTGATGTGATACACAATAGCTCTGTATATAGTATATAGTGCACATGTAATTCAGTGATCACCAGTGACATTATACAGTGTATAGTGTCAGTGTACAGATAACACATTGACTCACTGGTGACGTCTCTAGTTGAAGTCCTTCAACTTCGCTTTTCTTCTTCATCTAGTGCAGACCGCCATCACTTATTCCAGCCAGGACTCGTCTCTACATAAAATAGCACTCAGTTATCTAGAGCACCGCTTCTAGAGCACATTCCCCATCTTCTACACTTTGCAGCTGAATAAAGACGTGCACCCACCATTAATATATCATTTGTTATTATGCAACCCACCATTCTACTGTATATATGAATTGTAATCCTCCAATGTGCCCCTACTAACTATAAATAATCACTTTCCACAACTAATAAATAAATTAATTAGCACCTGTTCTCTTTCCCCAAATCAGTGCCAGTCACACTCCATCATCCTCAATGTCCTCCGCTCTGTACCTCCCGTTTCCCTGATTCATTATATTTATTTGCCCCTTCCACCCTAATTCATTATGTCATGTCTTCTCTCTCACTCGCTCCCACCTTCTTTTCATCATGATTTACTCTCCCCCACCCCAATTCATCATTTGTTGTCCTCCACCCTCAATTCATCATTTACTCTCCCCCACCCTCAATTCATTATCATTTGCTCCCCCCACTCTCAATTCATTATAATTTGCCCTCCCCACCTCCCACCTCTAATTCATCATTTGCTGTCCCCACACTCAATTCATCATTTGCTCTCCCCACCCTCAATTAATTTGCTCTCCACCGTCCCCCACCCTCAATTCATAATTTGCTCCCCGACCCCCACTCCCAACTTGCCATTTGCTCTCCCCCACTCTCAATTCATCATTTGTTCTCCCCACCCTCACTCCCATTTCAGAATTTACTCTCCCCACTCCAAATTCAATATTTGCTCTCCTACACTACCAATTCATCATTTGCTCCCCACTCCCAATTCATCATTTGCTCTCCCCACCACCACTCCCAATTCATCATTTACTCTCCCCCCACTCCCAATTCGTCATTTTCTCTCCCCCACTACCAATTCAACATTTGCCCTCCCACCTCCAAATCCCAATTCATCACTTGCTCTCCCACCCCCACTCCTACTACGTCATTTGCTCTTCCCACCTCCTGCTCTGAATTCATTATTTGCTTTCCCCACTCCCAATTTATTATTTGCTCTCCCCACACTCCCAATTCATTATTTGCTCTCCCCAATCCCAATTCATCATTTGCACTCCCCCCACTCCCAATTCATCATTTGGTCTCCTGTTGTGGATTCTGTTTGTGGGCTCCCTCTGGTGGTTACTGCTGGTACTGGGTGACTTTGGTGGGTTGCGGCCTTTGGTTTCCACCTGTCCATCAGAGGCTGGGTGTTTCCTATTTTACCTGGCCTTTCTGTCATTCCCTTGCCGGCTATCAATGTATTCAGATGTGCTCTGTTTGGTTCCTGCCTACCTGCTCCCAGATCTTTCAGGATAAGCTAAGTGCTGATTTTCAGTTGTTGGTTTTTTTGTCCAGCTTGCTTATTATGTCTCTATGCTAGCTGGAAGCTCTAGTGGACTGAGGTTCTCCCCATGTGCCATGAGTTGGCACATGGGTTCTTGTAATCTCAGGATGGTTTTTTGATTAGGGTTATTTGCTGACCGCTCAGACCCCTTTTGTATCGTTCTGCTTTCTAGTTTACAGCGGGCCTCAATTTGCTGAACCTATATATATCATCTCTATGTGTGTGCCTTCCTCTCATTTCACCGTCAATACATGTGGGGGGCAACTATACCTTTTGGGTTTCATTCCTCTGGAGGCAAGTGAGGTCTTTATTTTCTCTGCAGTACTAGTTAGCTCTTAGGCTGGTGCGTGGCGTCTAGAACCAACGTAGGCACGCTCCCTGGCTATCTCTAGTTGCGTTTGTCAGGCGTAGGGCAGCGGTCAGCCCAGGTTCCATCACCCTAGAGCTCGTCCGATATTTGGTATTACTTTGCTTGTCCCTTGCTATCCCTAGCCATTGGGATTCATGACAGTATAGCCGGCCCACAAAGTGTTAATTGTTTGGGCTGAAGCAGGAGAAAAAGAAGTGTTTAAGGGAAATTTTTTTTTTTTTTTCCTTCAGAGTTTTGCTGCCTAGCCCTTAATTGCTGTCTAGCTGCTTCTTACCTCCTCTTAACCCTTGAATGGCTCTGATATTAGCTGTTTAACATGGATGTCCAGAGTTTGGCTTCCAGCCTGAGTAATCTCGCGGCAAAAGTTCAAAACATACAGGATTTTGTTGTTCACACTCCCATGTCTGAACCTAGAATTCCTATTCCAGAGTTCTTTTCTGGAGATAGATCTACCTTCCTGAATTTCAGGAACAATTGTAAATTGTTTCTTTCTTTAAAATCTCGCTCCTCTGGAGACCCTGCTCAACAGGTCAAGATTGTAATATCTTTCCTGCGAGGCGACCCTCAGAATTGGGCATTTGCATTGGCACCAGGGGATCCTGCATTGCTCAATGTGGATGCGTTTTTTCTGGCATTGGGATTGCTCTATGAGGAACCCAACCTGGAGATTCAGGCTGAAAAGGCTTTATTAGCCCTCTCTCAGGGGTATGATGAAGCGGAAATATATTGTCAAAAATTTCGGAAATGGTCGGTGCTTACTCAGTGGAATGAGTGCGCCCTGGCTGCAAACGTCAGAAATGGTCTTTCCGAGGCCATTAAGGATATTATGGTGGGGTTCCCTACGCCTACAGGTCTGAATGAGTCGATGGCTATGGCCATTCAGATTGATCGGCGTTTACGGGAGCGCAAACCCGTGCACCAGTTGGCGGTGTCTTTTGAACAGGCACCTGAGACTATGCAATGTGATAGAATTCAGTCCAGAAGTGAACGGCAAAATTATAGGCGGAAAAATGGATTGTGTTTTTATTGTGGTGATTCAGCTCATGTTATATCAGCATGCTCTAAACGCACAAAAAGGGTTGATAAATCTTTTGCCATTGGTACTCTGCAGCCTAAGTTCATTTTGTCTGTGACTCTGATTTTTTCACTGTCTTCCATTTCTGTCGATGCCTATGTGGATTCGGGCGCTGCCCTGAGTCTTATGGATTGGTCATTTGCTAAACGCTGCGGTTTTAGTCTGGAACCTCTGGAAGTTCCTATTCCTCTGAAGGGAATTGACTCTACACCATTGGCTATGAATAAACCGCAGTATTGGACACAAGTGACCATGCGCATGACTCCCATTCATCAGGAGGTGATTTGCTTCCTTGTACTGTATAATTTACATGATGTACTAGTGCTTGGTCTGCCATGGTTACAAACTCATAATCCTGTCCTGGACTGGAAAACAATGTCTGTGTTAAGCTGGGGATGTCAGGGGGTTCATGATTATGCACCTCCGATTTCAATCGCTTCATCTACTCCTTCTGAGATCCCTGCGTTTTTGTCTGACTATAGGGATGTTTTTGAGGAGCCTAAGCTTAATTCGCTCCCTCCGCATAGAGATTGTGACTGTGCTATAGAATTGATTCCTGGCAGTAAGTTCCCTAAGGGTCGTTTATTTAATCTGTCACTGCCAGAGCATACTGCTATGCGGAATTATATTAAGGAGTCCTTGGAAAAGGGACATATTCGTCCATCTTCGTCCCCTCTGGGAGCAGGTTTTTTTTTCGTGGCAAAAAAAGATGGTTCCCTGAGGCCTTGTATAGATTATCGCCTTCTGAATAAGATTACAGTCAAGTATCAGTATCCATTGCCATTATTGACTGATTTGTTTGCTCGCATTAAGGGGGCTAGGTGGTTCACTGAGATAGATCTTCGCGGTGCGTATAATCTGGTGCGGATAAAACAGGGTGATGAGTGGAAAACCGCATTTAATACGCCTGAGGGCCATTTTGAGTATTTGGTAATGCCTTTTGGACTCTCCAATGCTCCGTCAGTCTTTCAGTCCTTTATGCACAATATTTTCCGTGAATATCTGGATAAGTTTATGATTGTGTATTTGGATGATATTTTGGTGTTTTCTGATGACTGGGAGTCTCATGTTCTACAGGTCAGGAAGGTGTTTCAGGTTCTGCGGGCCAATTCTCTGTTTGTGAAGGGCTCAAAGTGTCTCTTCGGAGTCCAGAAGATTTCTTTTTTGGGGTACATTTTTTCTCCTTCTACTATTGAGATGGATCCCGTCAAGGTTCAGGCGATTTGTGACTGGACACAACCTACATCTGTTAATAGCCTTCCGAAGTTCTTGGGGTTTGCTAATTTTTATCGTCGGTTCATTGCTAATTTTTCCAGTATTGTTAAACCTTTGACTGATTTGACTAAAAAGGGTGCTGATGTTGCTGATTGGTCTCCTGCGGCCGTGGAGGCCTTTCAGGAACTTAAGCGCCGGTTTTCTTCTGCTCCTGTGTTGTGTCAACCAGATGTTTCACTTCCTTTTCAGGTTGAGGTTGATGCTTCCGAGATTGGAGCGGGGGTGGTTTTGTCACAGAGAAGTTCTGATGGCTCGGTGATGAAGCCATGTGCATTCTTCTCTAGAAAATTCTCGCCCGCCGAGCGCAATTATGATGTGGGTAATCGGGAGCTTTTGGCCATGAAGTGGGCATTTGAGGAGTGGCGTCATTGGCTTGAGGGATGTGCGTACCTTTGTGCAGTCTTGTGAAGTGTGTGCTCGAGCTAAGCCTTGCTGTTCTCGGGCCAGTGGGTTGTTGTTATCCTTGCCCATCCCGAAGAGGCCTTGGACGCACATTTCCATGGATTTTATTTCTGATCTCCCGGTTTCACAGAAAATGTCCGTTATCTGGGTTGTGTGTGACCGCTTTTCTAAGATGGTTCATTTGGTGCCCTTGCCTAAGTTGCCTTCCTCCTCTGAGTTGGTCCCTTTATTTTTTCAGATCGTGGTTCGTTTGCATGGGATTCCGGAGAATATCGTTTCTGACAGGGGATCCCAGTTTGTGTCTAGATTTTGGCGGACGTTTTGTGCCAAGATGGGCATTGATTTGTCTTTCTCGTCTGCATTCCATCCTCAGACGAATGGCCAGACGGAGCGAACTAATCAGACCTTGGAAACTTATTTGAGGTGTTTTGTTTCTGCTGATCAAGATGACTGGGTTGCTTTTTTGCCACTGGCCGAATTTGCTCTTAATAATCGGGCTAGTTCTGCCACGTTGGTCTCTCCTTTTTTTTGTAATTCGGGGTTTCATCCTCGTTTTTCCTCTGGTCAGGTGGAGTCTTCGGATTGTCCTGGAGTGGACGTGGTGGTGGACAGGCTGCATCAGATTTGGAACCAGGTGGTGGACAATTTGAAGTTATCTCAGGAGAAGACTCAGCAGTTTGCTAATCGCCGTCGCCGCGTGGGTCCCCGACTTCTTGTTGGGGATTTGGTGTGGTTGTCTTCTCGTTTTGTCCCTATGAAGGTCTCTTCTCCTAAGTTCAAGCCTCGGTTCATCGGTCCTTATAGGATCTCGGAGATTCTTAACCCTGTATCTTTTCATTTGGATCTCCCAGCATCGTTTGCTATTCATAATGTGTTCCATCGGTCGTTGTTGCGGAGGTATGAGGTGCCCGTTGTTCCTTCGGTTGAGCCTCCTGCTCCGGTGCTGGTGGAGGGAGAGTTGGAGTATGTTGTTGAGAAGATCTTGGATTCTCGTGTTTCCAGACGCAAACTCCAGTATTTGGTTAAGTGGAAGGGTTATGGTCAGGAGGATAATTCCTGGGTGGTCGCCTCCGATGTTCATGCGACTGAATTGGTCCGCGCCTTCCATAGAGCTCACCCTGATCGCCCTGGGGGTTCTCGTGAGGGTTCGGTGACCCCTCCTCAAGGGGGGGGTACTGTTGTGGATTCTGTTTGTGGGCTCCCTCTGGTGGTTACTGCTGGTACTGGGTGACTTTGGTGGGTTGCGGCCTTTGGTTTCCACCTGTCCATCAGAGGCTGGGTGTTTCCTATTTTACCTGGCCTTTCTGTCATTCCCTTGCCGGCTATCAATGTATTCAGATGTGCTCTGTTTGGTTCCTGCCTACCTGCTCCCAGATCTTTCAGGATAAGCTAAGTGCTGATTTTCAGTTGTTGGTTTTTTTGTCCAGCTTGCTTATTATGTCTCTATGCTAGCTGGTAGCTCTAGTGGACTGAGGTTCTCCCCATGTGCCATGAGTTGGCACATGGGTTCTTGTAATCTCAGGATGGTTTTTTGATTAGGGTTTTTTGCTGACCGCTCAGACCCCTTTTGTATCGTTCTGCTTTCTAGTTTACAGCGGGCCTCAATTTGCTGAACCTATATATATCATCTCTATGTGTGTGCCTTCCTCTCATTTCACCGTCAATACATGTGGGGGGCAACTATACCTTTTGGGGTTCATTCCTCTGGAGGCAAGTGAGGTCTTTATTTTCTCTGCAGTACTAGTTAGCTCTTAGGCTGGTGCGTGGCGTCTAGAACCAACGTAGGCACGCTCCCTGGCTATCTCTAGTTGCGTTTGTCAGGCGTAGGGCAGCGGTCAGCCCAGGTTCCATCACCCTAGAGCTCGTCCGATATTTGGTATTACTTTGCTTGTCCCTTGCTATCCCTAGCCATTGGGATTCATGACAGTCTCCCCACCCACCACTCCCAATTTGTCATTTGCTCTCCCCCACTCCCAATTCATCACTGTCCCACAAGACCATTTAATTAATTGGATTTAAAAAGAAGTTTTCTATACTTACCACTCATACAATCCACTGCAGCTCCACTCCTGGACTGGCATGCTGGCACTCGTACATGAGGGCGTGTACGCTATTATGTCATTGCGAATGTACCGTCAGCGCGACAATTATCTGTGGTTTATCACATCTTTAAGATGCTGAGTTCAAATACCTTAGCTACACCCAGGCCTGATTACTGCCACACCCAATCAAGAAATCACTTAGCTAGGGTCTGACTGACAAAGTGAAGTAGACCAAAATACCCTCAAAAGCTAGACATCATGCCACAATCCAAAGAAATTATGGAACAAATGAGAAACAAAGTAATTGAGATCTATCAGTCTTGAAAAGGTTATAAAGCCATTTGTCAACCACAGTGAGATCCATGGGAACCATGGTCACCCTTCCCAGGAGTGGCCAGCCCAACCAAAATTACCCCACAAGCACAGCGACGACTCATCCAAGAGGTCACAAAAGACCCTACAACAACATACAAAGAACTGCAGGCGTCACTTGCCTCAGTTAATGTCAGTGTTCATGACTCCACCATAAGAAAGAGACTAGGCAAAAATGACCTGCATGGCAGAGTTCCAAGATGAAAACCACTGCTGAGCAATAAGAACATAAAGGCTTGTCTCAGTTTTGCCAAAAAACATCTTGATGATCCCCAAGATGTTTGGAAAATACTCTGTGGACATACTAGGCAAAAGTTGAACTTTTTGGAAGGTGTATGTCCCACTACATCTGGCGTAGCACAGCATTTCAGAATAGAAAGATCATACCAACAGTAAAATATGGTGATAGTGTGATGGTCTGGAGCTGTTTTTGCTGCTTCAGGACCTGGAAGACTTGCTGTGGTAAATGGACTCATGAAATCTGCTACCAAAAAATCCTGAAGGAGAATGTCCGGCCATCTGTTCGTGACCTCAAGCTGATGCGCATTTGGGTTATGCAACAGAACAATGATCCATCCAAAGTACAGAAGTAAGTCTACCTCTGAATGCTTTAAAAAAACAAAATTAAGACTTTGGAGTTCCCTTGTCAAAGTCCTAACCTTAATCTGATTGAAATACTGTGGCATTGAGATGCATGCAGTTCAGGATCGAAAACCTCCCATGTGGCTAAATTACAACAATTCTGCAAATATGAGTGGGCCAAAATTACTCCAGAGCGTTGTAAAAGACTCATTGCCAGTTATCACAAACAATTGCAGTTGTTGCTGCTAAGGGTGTCTCAACCAGTTATTAGGTTTAGGGGTAATCACTTTTTCACACAGGGCCCTGTAGGTTTTGATTTCTTTTTCCCTTAATAAGAAAGATCTACATTTTACCAAACTGAATTTTGTGTTTAGTTGTGTTATCTTTGTCTAGTATTTAAAGTTATTTGGTGATCTGAAACATTTAAAGGAAACCTGTCACCGTTATAAGATATGGTCACCACCTTTCAGGGCCGATATACAGCATTCTATAATGCTGTATGTATGCCCCCTACCCAACTTGAAAGACAAGAAAAACAGCTTTCATTATACTCACCTGGGGTGGCAGTCCGGTCCGAAGAGAGTCGCTGGTCTTGGTCCAGTGCTTCCCTTCTTGCGATGCAGTCCTCCTTCTTGCTTCATGTTGTCCCTATATCATGCACACAGTCTCCCCGGCATTGCACTCCTGCGCAGGCGTACTTCTCTGCCCTGTTGAGGGCACAGCAAAGTACTGCAGTGTGCAGGTGCCAGGAAAGGTCAAAAAGGCCTAGTCAGGGCAGAGAAGTACACCTACTCAAGAGCACAATGTCGGGCAACACTGTGTGAATGACATAGGACATGTCATCCACACATCGCAAGAAGAAGGACAGTATCGCAAGAAGAAGGGAGGTGCTGGATCAAGAACAGCGACACACATCGGACCGGACCGCCCCACAGGTGAGTATAATAAAAGGTCTTTTTCTTGTCTTTCAGGCTGGGTTGTGGGTATATATACTACATTATATAATGCTGTATATCAGCCCTGAAAGTTGGTGGCCATATCTCATCCGTCAAACCTGGTGACAGGTTCCCCTCAAGTATGACATATATGCAGAACAATAGGAAATCAGGAAGTGGGCAAACACTTTTTTCACACCACTGTATATATATATATATATATATATATATATATATATATATATATATATATATACAGTATATATATATATATATATATATACATATATATCTAGGGGTGCAGTGATTATATTGACACTACAGGTGTGTCACAGACTTTTATACCATTGGGCAGTGAAGAAAAAATAATTTACATTTTTACCACTAAGATTGTGTGTTAGCCTCAAGTTTTACACTTTCACTCTGGGAAATGGGTAAAAATGGCCCCATACTTTTGTCCCACAATTTCTGCTGAATGTAGAAATGTGGATGTATATTACTACTTTTCCAAATGGAGTGACTCGGGAGGGATGGAGCGCTATTTGCCTCTTGGAGCGCAGATTTTCCTAGACTAGTTTGCTGATTCCATATAAAGAGCACCTAAGTGTTAGAAAAGTAGAACCCCTCCTCAAGTGACCAAATTTTAGAAATTATACCCCTTTGGGAATTTATCTCCAGATGTAGTGACGATTTTGACTCCATGTGTGTTTTCAAGAAACAGGCAGCAGTGGATGTTGCTGAGTGAAAATTGCAAACTTCCGTTGTAGTGACCAGTACGTTTCAGTCACCAGAACATTATGCCCAGCTTATGCTTCTGGACACATGCACCTGTAAATTAGGCGGGCTCTCATCGAACAGAAATGCCAAACATGTGGGCGCTAAATGTGGTTTTGGCACAGTGGGGCTCAGAAGGGAGGGGAGCATTTGGATTTGGGAGTGGAGAATTTGCTGAATTTCTTTTGGGGAGCCCTTTAGCTTTCCAGAGCCATTGTGCTAGAGGTGCTTCTCACAAAATTAGAATATTATCAAAAAGTTAATTTATTTCAGTTCTTCAATACAAAAAGTGAAGCACATATATTATATAGAGTCATTACAAACAGAGTGATTTATTTCAAGTGTTTGTTTCTGTTAATGTGGATGACTATGGCTTACAGCCAATAAAAACCCAAAAGTCATTATCTCAGTAAATTAGAATACTTTATAATACAAGGCTTGAAAAATGATTTTAAAATCGGAAGTGTTGGCCTACTGAAATGTATGTTCAGTAAATGCATTCAATACTTGATCAGGGCTCCTTTTGCATCAATTACTGCATCAATGCGGCGTGGCATGGAGGCGATCAGCCTGTGGCACTGCTGAGGTGTTATGGAAGCCCAGGTTGCTTTGATAGCAGAGTTCAGCTCGTCTGCATTGTTGGATCTGGTGTCTCTCATCTTTCTGTTGACAATACCCTATAGATTCTCTATGGGGTTAAGGTCAGGCGAGTTTGCTGACCAATCAAGCACAGCGATACTGTTGTTTTTAAACCAGGTATTGGTACTTTTAGCAGTGTGGACAGGTGCCAAGTCCTGCTGGAGAATGAAATTTCCATCTCCAAAAAGCTTGTCGGCAGAGGGAAGCATGAAGTGCTCTAAAATTTCCTGGTAGACGGCTGCACTGACTTTGGTCTTGATAAAACACAGTGGACCTACACCAGAAAAGCAGTCTTCTCCATGATTGTGGAGCCTACAGAAACAGAGTTATAAGGGACCCTTTTAAATGCTTAGGAAGCCTTTGCAGGTTTTTTTGTTAATTATTCTAATTTACTGAGATAATGACTTGGGTTTTCATTGGCTGTAAGCCATATTCATCAACATTAACAGAAATAAACACTTGAAATATATCACACTGTAATGACTCTATACAGTATATGAGTTTCACTTTTTGTATTGAAGAACTGAAATAAATTAACTTTTTGATAATATTTTAATTTGGTGAAAAGCACCTGTACCAATAACGTGGAAGTCCCTATATTTCTGTAAACAGATAACAGAGTGAGGACTTGCTTTTTTTGTGGATTGAGTTGAAGCATTTATTGGGAACATTTTACATAGCGTTTGGGATCGCATTTATCCGGCGCTCTACGCTGACCACTTACTTTGGGGTTTCCATCTAAATCTCTGAGTGAAGTGATTCAGATGAAACTCCTGAGGGATCCATTCACTATAACGAGGCAGCAGAGTTACTCTGGACTACATCTGTCCTCTGTTCAGCAATGTCCTATTCAGAAGCACACAAAACTGGCCGACGGCACTTTTATGCAATCCTAAAAAGTCAGACACTGCAGGATCACAGGTTCTATGGTGTCCACAGTGCTACCATCTGCCTCATTATAGGGAATTTTTTGCCGGGGGTTCTGTCTGAATCACGTATTTCAGAGATTTACATGGAAACCACGGTGTAAGCACCCAGCATAGAGCATAGGATAAATGTGCGCTGAGCCTTACTGCGATCTTCGGGAGGCAGAATGAAAAAATCAACAGCATGTGAAGAATTGATTTTATTTATTTTTTACACCGTTCGTCGTGCTGTATAAGTGATTAGGTGACTTTATTCTTCACGTCGGTGCAATTACAGCGATACCAGATTTATATCGGGTTTTTATGTTTGGTTGCTGTCACACACTAATACATGCTTTTTATTGCGAAAACTAGTTTTTACATCACCTTATTTTGAAAGCTATAATTTTTTTCATATTTTGGCCCACAGAGTCATGTGAGGGCTTCTTTTTTGCGAGATGAGCTGACGTTTTTATTGGTACCATTTTCAGGCACATGACATTTTTTGATCGCTTTCTATTCTGATTCTATTCTATTTTGGGAGACAGAATGAACAAAAAACAGGAATTAAGGATTTGCTTTTTTTTATATACCATTCCGCATGTGGTAAAATTGGTAAGGCAGCTTTATTCTTCGGGTCAGTACGATTACAACTATACCTGATTTATATCTGTTTTATGTTTTGATGGTTTTACAAGATAAAAACTATTTTATAGAAAAAATAATTCTTTTTGCATCGCTTTATTCTAAGAACTATAACATTTTATTATTCTGCTAATGGAGCTGTATGGTGGCTTGTTTTTCGCGGGACAAGATGCCGTTTTCAGCTGTACCATTATTATTTACATTTGTCTTTTTTATCGCATTAGATTGCACTTTTCGTTTGGCGGTATGATGATAAAGCATTGTCTTTTGCCTCATTTTTTTTTTTTACGGTATTCACTGAAGGGATTAACTAGTGGGACAGTTTTATAGAGCGGGTTGTTACGGACGTGGCGATACCAAATATGTATACTTTTGTTTTGTTTTTTTATTTACATAAATAAATGTATTTATTGGAAAAATATTTATTTCCTTTTTTTTTTTTATATAGGGATTTAAAAAAAATATATTTTTACACTTTTTAATATTTTTTTTAACTTTTTTACATTGTCCCAGAATGGGACATCACTGTATAGCGTCAGATCGCTGATCTGACACCGCACAGCAGAGTGTCTGACAGGCAGGGAAGGAGGCATGCCAGCGCACAAGGCACCTTTCCTGCAGGACCCGAAAGGACCCCGCGGTCTCGCATTGCGTTGTCCAGGTGGAAGCGCGCAGGGAGCCCACTCCATGCGCGATGCCCTTCTATGTTGCTGTCACTACTGACAGCAGCATCAGAGGGGTTAAATGCCCACGATCAGTGCTAGCACTGATCTTGGGCATTGCTGAAGGGTGTCAGCTGTCACATACAGCTGACACCTGCACCCGATCGCTGTGACGCTCAGCATGAGGCCTCGCGATCGGTGCACCATACTAGTACTGCTGTTTGTACTAGTATGGCGCATATCGGGAAGGGGTTAAAGGGGTTCTCTCAAGTTTGGTAGTTATCACCTAGCCCCAGGTTTCGGGCTATGCGGTGATGTGGTGAAGAGCATGACCAAATAAAGCAAGCTTCACCGCACCTTGAGGGGTAAGGAGTGTTCTAGTGAGTGGGCTGATGGGGTTTGCGTGCCAGGGTTGCTTTTTTGTCCCATTCCGGCTCTGGCTTCAGTATAATAGTAATGATAAAGTGGATTATGTGCTACTGCTCTGGCAAAAGTGTTAGCAGTATTTTAACTGTTGTGATCTATGGAGAATTAAAATCATAACTGAGCATCTCATCAGTTTAGTAAGTTTGGCATGGCATTTTAAAGCAGGTGTTCTCAGGGCTTTGCTTGGATATCTGTTTTCTTAAACCTGATATATCTGGCTGTGTTTAGGAAGTCATATATAAATCCTAAATATATATATATTAATCCCTTTCCGACATTGGGCATACATTTACGCCAATGTCGGACTCCCTTCCTTTGATGTGGGCTCCGGCGGTGAGCCCACACCTTTCCCGGGACATGTCAGCAGTTTTGAACAGCTGACATTTGCCCACAATGATCGCGGGTCACCGGTGTGCTGGCATGACAACTGGAGGTCTCTTGGAGGCCTCTATGGTTGTCCGTGCTGGCTTGATGTGAACGCCACCCAGTGGTCAGCGCTCATAGCAAGTGAGTAATTTTGCTATATAGAGGCGATCTGATCATCACCTGTATGTAGCAGAGGTGATCGGGTTATGGCAGCTTCTAGTCTCCTATGGAGACTATATTGAAGCATGCCAAAAGTGAAAAGAAAATGTTTTTAAAAATATTAAAAAAATAAAATAAATAAAAGTTCAAATCATCCCCCATTCAAAATAATAATTAAAAAAAAATCAAACCTACACATATTTGGTATCGCTCGATCTATCAATAAAAAAAGGATTAACCTGATCACTAAACAGCGTAGCGAGAAAAAAAGTCAAAACGCCAAAATTACGGTTTTTTGGTCGCCGTGACATTGCATTAAAATGCAATAACGGGTGATCAAAAGATCATATCTGCACCAAAATGGTATCACTAAAGACGTCAGCTCGGCACTCAAAAAATAAGCCCTCACCCAACCCGAGATCAAGAAAAATGGAGACGCTACGGGTATCATAAAATGGTGCAATTTTCAATTTTTTTTTTAACAAAGTTTGGATTTTTTTTTCACCACTTAGATAAAAAATTACCTAGTTATGTTAGGTGTCTATAAACTAGTAATGACCTGGAGAATCATAATGGTTTTAGCATTTAGTGAACCTAGCAAAAAATCCAAACAAAAAACAAGTGTGGGTGTCACGATTCACACCGTGACTGTCAAGATCCCTTAGCCGCTGCCCACAATATGTCACGGATCGGGGTGACTTTAGACCAGCAGCCGGCTGTCACATGTGCAGGGGGCTTATCCTAGTTATCCCTCCACTGCCACAATGTGATGAAAAAAACACACACGAGGCTATTGACCTCTTGTTTACAGCAGGGGCTTATTTTAGGTATCCCACTGCTCTTCAGTATACCATGAACTGCAGGGATTTGTGTATATCCCGCTTGCAGTTCCACTTAAACCTTGCAGCTCTCTGGCGCCCCCCTTTCTCTCAGGTCAGATTAGGTACTGCACCTAGGGTGATTAGTCGCCAGAAACGCTGCCTGCTATGTACTGGCTATTGGGTGCACTGCAGCGACGCGATAACTACTCCCACTCAGGCAGGAACAATAATTATCAAGCCGCAGTCGCTACAGGGACCCCCAAAAGCCGGCACACGGTCGCTGCCACCAGCTCCAATTGAACGGGTCTGGAGCAAACCCTAAAAAAACAGCGTAATTCCCTTCAGAGACAGGGTACGTTTTTAGAGCATGGAGAACGAACTAGTAATAAATATGATACCCCATAAATGATTTTTAGGCAGTGTTTATAAAATATTTCACAAAGATGTTACAAATGAGACAATTGCAAATATGTACAAGGTAATTATAAAAATAAAAGGATTAAATGAAGAAAAGGTAACACTCACATATTCTCAGATCATTGCATTGCAGGCTAGGCTAGGAGAGCTTTCCATCTATCCCAGTGCATTGGCACTCGCAGTCTGGTCGCTTCAGGTAAAAACTCACAACTCTGCTCTCTTGGATGCCTGCCAGCACTTAAAACCTACAGTCTGTGACCTCACAGAAAGGGCCTGGTTTTCCAACTCCTCCTACCTCTTCGGTTTCACTAACTGGGCATTAAATATATCTGATGCCCGTAACTTCGCTACAGAACATAAAATAATCGCACCATACCCATCGTTCATCTCATAGTATCGTGGGCATTCCGATGAGATCAAATATGTCCTATTTGTCACGCACACTGACAGAGAAATCCCTACCTCTGTACCAGATGGAGCTACAAGCCTGTGATTAGAGTGATGCGTAGATCCTCCGAGTGTGATTATGACGATATATTTTGGTGTTCGTAACTTAAACGGTTTGCATAATATCTTCCAAAAACAGAACAAAGACCTTCCATGCGTTCTAGAAGTTTCTCTAACAGTTCCTGCTAACACAAATTTCTCTTGCAGCTATGCTAGTCGTAAATACCTTTCGTCAATAAAACTCCCCCACAAGGCAAGCTCTTCTACACAGACAGATAGAAACACAGGGAAGGAAAGAGAACCAGAGAGAGGGGGGGTTTTAGCCCCCGCATGCTAGCAAGAAAACTAACTTATGATATTTCATACCATATCGTGACACCTCCCCCTTTTGGCGTGCGCTACGGCGGCAGGACCTCTCGGTATGCCTCCATGCGCACCTCCGTGGGTTCACCCTGGCGGGAGAGTCCATCTGCATTACCATGCTCTTTGCCCGCTTTGTGTTTAACGGTGAAGTCAAATTGCTGAAGGGCAAGGCTCCAGCGTAGCAACCTGCCATTGGTTCCACACATGGTGCTTAGCCAGCGCAGAGGGTTGTGGTCGGTCACCACGGTGAAGGTGCGACCGTACAAGTAGGGCTGCAAGTGCTGCAGGGCCCAGACTATGGCCAGGCACTCCTTCTCAATGGTGGAGTAGGCCACTTCCCTCGGCAAAAGTTTCCGGCTCAGGTACAACACGGGGTGCTCTTGGTCCTCCGAGTCAACCTGGCTGAGCACAGCACCAAGGCCAAACTCACTGGCGTCAGTCTGTACCAAGAACGGTCGACTGCTGTCGACGGCTTTCAACACAGGGGCGTTGCACAGTGCTGTTTTTCAACGCCTGGAAGGCCCCCTCACAGCCATCTGTCCAGTTGACGATGTGGGGTAGCTTCTTCCTGGTGAGGTCCGTCAAAGGTTTTGCCAGGCTACTATAGTGCTGCACAAAGCGCCTATAGTACCCTGCAGTGCCCAGGAAGGACATCACCTGTTTCTTGTTCCTGGGAGTGGGCCAGTTCACGATCACGCCCACTTTGTCAGGCTCTGGCTTTAGGGTGTTTCCACCTACCCGGTGCCCCAGGTAGTGAACCTCCCTCATGCCCATCTGGCACTTTCCCGGCTTGATAGTCAGTCCTGCTCGGTGAATTCGCCCGAGCACCTCTTCGAGATGCTGCAGGTGTTCATCCCAGGAGGGACTGAAGATGGCAATGTCATCTAAGTACGCCACAGCGTACTTCTCCAGTCCCTGAAGCAGGAGATTGACCATCCGCTGGAAAGTGGCAGGGGCATTCTTCATGCCGAAGGGCATGACCGTGGACTCGTACAGTCCAAAGGGTGTGATAAAGGCGGACTTCTCCTGCGCCTCGGGGCTCAGGGGAATCTGCCAGTATCCGCGACTCAGATCCATTATTGTCAGGTATTCTGCGCCAGCTAACTTCTCAAGCAGTTCCTCGATGCGCGGCATTGGGTGCGCGTCAGAGGCTGTAATGGCGTTGAGCCCCCTGTAGTCCACGCAGAACCGGGTGGTCCGGTCCTTCTTTGGCACGAGAACTACAGGTGAGGCCCACGCGCTCTTTGACCGTCGAATCACCCCCAGCTGTAACATCTCATCGATCTCCTGGCGCATAATCTGCTGCACCTGGTCAGAGATTCGATAGGGTGTTCGCCGTAGTGGGGCGTGATTCCCGGTGTCCACCTCGTGGACGGCTAACTCAGTCCGTCCAGGCCGGTTGGAGAACACGACCCGGAAGGGTTCCAGCATGGTTTGCAACTGCAACCGCTGTGGTTCATCTAGCGAGGCGCTTACCTCCACGTCCTCAATGGACCCACGGGCCTTGGCTTGGGCCAGCATGTCCAGGAGGGTGTCTTCCTCCCCGTCTTCGGGTAAGCTGCAGACCGGTAGGACGAAAGGTTCACGTTCGTGATGAGCCTTCATCATGTTGACGTGAAAGGCCTTTCGCCTACCCCGAGTGTGGTCAAGCGTGACCACATAGGTGACCGGGTTGAGCTGTTGGTGGACGACGTACGGGCCCTCCCAGGCTGCCTGAAGCTTATCCGTTGGTACAGGAACCAGCACCCACACCTTTTGACCCACGTGGTAGGTCCGCTCCCGGGCGTTCTGGTCGTACCAGTGCTTCTGTTCAGCCTGAGCCTGCGTCATGTTGTCATGCACCAACTGCGTCAAGGTCTGCATCTTGTCACGGAAGCGCATGACATACTCCACTATGGACACTTCAGAAGGGTTCGGCTCCTCTTCCCAGGATTCTCTTATCAACCCAAGGGGTCCCCGGACTCGCCTGCTGTACAGGAGCTCGAAGGGGGAGAACCCCGTCGAGGCCTGCGGAACCTCTCGGTAAGCGAATAGCAGCTGTGGGAGGTACCGCTCCCAGTCGCGCCCTTGTGTCTCAACCAGCATGCGTAGCATCTGTTTGAGGGTACCATTGAAGCGTTCACACAAGCCATTGGTCTGTGGGTGATATGCACTCGATACCAGGTGCTTCACCTGCATTTTCTTACAGAGAGCCTCCATTAGGTGAGACATAAATTGGGTCCCTCGATCAGTAAGCATTTCCCTGGGAAATCCTACACGTGAAAAGATGGCCAACAGGGCATCCGCCACCTTATCTGCCCTAATTGACGACAGAGCTACTGCCTCTGGGTACCGGGTAGCGTAGTCTACCACAGTAAGAATATATTGCTTTCCAGAGCTGCTGGTGACGGCCAGCGGGCCCACAATGTCCACCGCAATCCTCTGGAAAGGCTCCTCTATCACTGGCAAAGGGATCAGGGGAGCCTTAAGAGCAGGCCCCGCCTTCCCCACTCTTTGACAGGTGTCACGATATGGTATGAAATATCATAAGTTAGTTTTCTTGCTAGCATGCGGGGGCTAAACCCCCCCCCCCTCTCTCTGGTTCTCTTTCCTTTCCTGTGTTTCTATCGGTCTGTGTAGAAGAGCTTGCCTTGTGGGGGGAGTTTTATTGACGAAAGGTATTTACGACTAGCATAGCTGCAAGAGAAATTTGTGTTAGCAGGAACTGTTAGAGAAACTTCTAGAACGCATAGAAGGTCTTTGTTCTGTTTTGGGAAGATATTATGCAAACCGTTTAAGTTACGAACACCAAAATATATCGTCATAATCACACTCGGAGGATCTACGCATCACTCTAATCACAGGCTTGTAGCTCCATCTGGTACAGAGGTAGGGATTTCTCTGTCAGTGTGCGTGACAAATAGGACATATTTGATCTCATCGGAATGCCCACGATACTATGAGATGAACGATGGGTATGGTGCGATTATTTTATGTTCGGTGGCGAAGTTACGGGCATCAGATATATTTAATGCCCAGTTAGTGAAACCGAAGAGGTAGGAGGAGTTGGAAAACCAAGCCCTTTCTGTGAGGTCACAGACTGTAGGTTTTAAGTGCTGGCAGGCATCCAAGAGAGGAGAGTTGTGAGTTTTTACCTGAAGCGACCAGACTGCGAGTGCCAATGCACTGGGATAGATGGAAAGCTCCTAGCCTGTTGCCTGCAATGCAATGATCTGAGAACATGTGAGTTATCTTTTCTTCCTTTAATCCTTTTATTTTCATAATTACCTTGTACATATTTGCAATTGTCTCATTTGTAACATCTTTGTAAAATATTTTATAAACACTGCCTAAAAATCATTTATGGGGTATCCTATTTAATACTAGTTCGTTCTTCCTGCCCTAAACCGTACCCTGTCTTTGAAGGGAATTTACGCTACTGTTTGGGTTAGCAGCCGAACCCGTTTAATCGGCGCTGGTGGCAGCTTACCGTGTACTGTGCAGGCCTTGGGGTTTCACTGTAGCGACTGCGGCTTGATAATTATTGTTCCTGCCTGAGTGGGAGTAGTTTATCGCGTCGCTGCAGTGCACCCAATAGCCAGTACATAGCAGGCAGCGTTTCTGGCGACTAATCACCCTAGGTGCAGTACCGAATCTGACCTGACAGAAAGGGGGGCGCCAGAGAGCTGCAAGGTTTAAGTGGAACTGTAAGCGGGATACACAAATCCCTGCAGTTCATGGTATACTGAAGAGCAGTGGGATACCTAAAATAAGCCCCTGCTGTAAACTAAGAGGTCAATAGCCTTGTGTGTGTTTTTTTCATCACATTGTGGCAGTGGAGGGATAACTAGGATAAGCCCCCTGCCCATGTGATAGCCGTCTGTTGGTCTAACGTCACCCCGATCCGTGACATATTGTGGGCAGCGGCTAAGGGATCTTGACAGTCACGGGTGGAATCGTGACAAATTGGTGGCAAGGCGGTGGGATATTAGAGCATTAGTGATTTGGTTTGAGTAATCATTCCTCTCACTAAAAACTTGCAGGAAGTTCTTGCGAGAACTCTGCGCAAATAAGTTTGGAGAACGAACTCAGTGTTTATTAGTCTTGAGACAATTGTGTGTACTGGTGATTATCCCCTCCCTTTTTCTTCGTTTTTCTATCCTATCTTTTATTTGGCAACCATGGCAACGAAAGGAGAAGCCTGGTACACCCAGCAGAAGAGGGACACTCTTGCTGTGATATGCATGTACCATGGCCTGAAACCCCAGGACAAGTCCAAGGCTCAAATGGTCGCTGAACTGGTGCAATTTGAAGCAGACCAAGCCAGGCCACAGAGCCCAGAGGCCGCAGAAGCCGGCACAAGCGAGCATGGTGCTGCAGCCGAGGTCCAACCACAGAATACGGGCCCTACTGGCAACCAGGGGGGCGCAGACCTCCGCCTGCAGCTGGCTCTGCAACAATACTCTGCAGATGACCTAGAGAGACGTCTGCAGCTGATCCAGCAATACCAGGAGCAAGCCGAGCGAGAGGCCCAGCGAGAGGCAGAGAGAGCCGAGCGAGAGGCCCAGCGAGCCGAGCGAGAGGCCCAGGCCCAGCGAGCCGAGCGCCAAGCCCAGCGAGAACATGAACTGGAGATGCTCCGGCGGGGGGGGAACCCTTCCACTGCCCAGAGCCGTGAGCCCAGCAGCGCTCAGACACCAAAGCCCCGGCCCGACCACTTTCCTGTTATGGAAAAGGATGGGGACTTGGACACTTTTCTGCGGGCCTTTGAGAAAGCCTGCAGACAGTACCAGCTGCCTACACAAGAATGGGCACGATACCTGACACCAGGGCTGAGAGGAAAAGCTCTGGAGGCGTTTGCTGCACTCCCTCAAGAACAAGATGGTGACTATGAGGCCATCAAGCAGGCTCTCATAGCTAAGTACCAGCTTACACCCGAGGTGTACCGTAAAAAGTTTCGGACCCTCCTACGTGGCCCACACGACAGTTACAGTGATGTGGTGCATAGACTGGGGACCCACTTTGACCAGTGGACCCAAGGACTGTCAGTGACCACCTTTACACAGCTGCGAGACCTGATGATCAAAGACCAGTTCATCCGTCTTTGCCCAACTGAAGTGCGACAGTTCGTGATGGACAGAGAACCCAACGATGTGACGAAAGCAGCGCAGATTGCCGATGCCTATGAGGCCAACCGTAGATCGGAAGTGCGGAAGCCAGTCACCACCAGCTGGAGAGGGGGTAAGCCTGCAGCCAACGCCAGTACCCCTGCCAGCCAACACACCAGAGGTCCTGTCCCCGTGGCCAACAGCACCAGACCTACCACCGAACTTCGCCAGTGTTACCACTGCAGGCAGACTGGACACCTCAGTCACCAATGTCCAGCCAGGCAGAAGAACCCCTCATCCCAGGCCCCAGGGCCTAATGCAGCCGTTCTTTTGGTGGGTGGTGTGGTTGGGAGGGGGTGTGATAACGTACAGCATGTCACTGTGGGAGGTCGTGTTGCTACAGGCCTCAAGGACACCGGGGCTGAACGAACCCTCATCCGACCCGAACTGGCGGCCCCTGAAGAAATCATTCCGGGGAAAACCCTAACTGTCACTGGGATTGGGGGCATCAGCTGTCCCTTACCGATGGCCCGGGTTTTTATTGATTGGGGTGCCGGGAGCGGGGTGAAGGAAGTGGGGCTGTCTGATAATTTGCCCACTGATGTTTTGTTGGGGACTGATTTGGGGAGGTTGGTTGCATACTTCGTGGATGACCCTCCTCCCCAATCTACTAATGAGGGTAAAGTTAACCCTGGGGATGATGATGATGATGATGATGATGGGAAATCGCATGTGTTATCTGACCATGCTTTATCTTGTAGTGATGCATCTGCTAACCATTTTTTCCCTAGGATTGATGGTGAAAATGTTGTACCTGTGCCAACTGTATCTGATAATGATGTTTCTGTAAAAGTTGATGTGTCCATAGGTACAGGAGTGCTCAGCCACGTTGCTCTGCGGAGTGAGACGGCTGAGGAACCCCTAGCAGGGGCAAGTGTCGGTGCTACAAGAAATGGGGAGATACATGGGAACCGTGAGACAGGTGACGCCATGAAATTGACCAGTGCCACCGAGGAAGGTAACTGGCCCATAAGTAGCAATGCTCCTGAGGTAACGGGGGTGGATGGGGAGGTAGAGCCCATAGCAGCGTCGGCTGTTGGGTCTGTAGAAATCCCCGGGGAGACAGCCTACGTAGCTGCTGTCACCCGCAGTCAGAGTGCCCGGAACACAGATACCTGTCTGCCTTCCGGACCCTCCTCAGTCATCAGTATGACTGAACCAGAGGTGGACCCAGTGCAGGTCCCAGAGGGCTCCCGTGGGGAAGGGACCCTGACGTCGCTTCTGGCTTCCCCTAGCCAGGAGTTTCAGGCCGCTCTGCACACAGATGCGAGCCTAGAGAGTTTGAGACAACTCGCCGAGACGCGCTTCTCCGAGACTGATAAGGAGAAGGTGTTCTGGGAAGGAGGAAGGTTGTACCGGGAGACAGTACCCGGAGAATCACAAAAGGAGTGGTTGAGGGAAAGACAGCTGGTCGTCCCGCAGCAATTCCGGGGTGAGTTGTTGCGGATTTCCCATGAGATCCCGCTAGCTGGACACTTGGGGATCAGCAAAACTAAGGCCCGGCTGTCTCAACACTTCTATTGGCCTAAGATGGGGACAGATGTGTCAAACTACTGCCGCTCTTGTGTCACCTGCCAAAGAGTGGGGAAGGCGGGGCCTGCTCTTAAGGCTCCCCTGATCCCTTTGCCAGTGATAGAGGAGCCTTTCCAGAGGATTGCGGTGGACATTGTGGGCCCGCTGGCCGTCACCAGCAGCTCTGGAAAGCAATATATTCTTACTGTGGTAGACTACGCTACCCGGTACCCAGAGGCAGTAGCTCTGTCGTCAATTAGGGCAGATAAGGTGGCGGATGCCCTGTTGGCCGTCTTTTCACGTGTAGGATTTCCCAGGGAAATGCTTACTGATCGAGGGACCCAATTTATGTCTCACCTAATGGAGGCTCTCTGTAAGAAAATGCAGGTGAAGCACCTGGTATCGAGTGCGTATCACCCACAGACCAATGGCTTGTGTGAACGCTTCAATGGTACCCTCAAACAGATGCTACGCATGCTGGTTGAGACACAAGGGCGCGACTGGGAGCGGTACCTCCCACACCTGCTATTCGCTTACAGAGAGGTTCCGCAGGCCTCGACGGGGTTCTCACCCTTCGAGCTCCTGTACGGCAGGCGAGTCCGGGGACCCCTTGGGTTGGTAAGAGAATCCTGGGAAGAGGAGCCGAACCCTTCCGAAGTGTCCATAGTGGAGTATGTCATGCGCTTCCGTGACAAGATGCAGACCTTGACGCAGTTGGTGCATGACAACATGACGCAGGCTCAGGCTGATCAGAAGCACTGGTACGACCAGAACGCCCGGGAGCGGACCTACCACGTGGGTCAAAAGGTGTGGGTGCTGGTTCCGGTACCAACGGATAAGCTTCAGGCAGCCTGGGACGGCCCGTACGTTGTCCACCAACAGCTCAACCCGGTCACCTACGTGGTCACCCTTGACCACACTCGGGGTAGGCGAAAGGCCTTTCACGTCAACATGATGAAGGCTCATCACGAACGTGAACCTTTCATCCTACCGGTCTGCAGCGCACCCGAGGACGGGGAGGAAGACGCCCTCCTGGACATGCTGGCCCAAGCCAAGGCCCGTGGGTCCATTGAGGACGTGGAGGTAAGCGCCTCGCTAGATGAACCACAGCGGTTGCAGTTGCAAACCACACTGGAACCCTTCCGGGTCGTGTTCTCCAACCGGCCTGGAAGGACTGAGTTAGCGGTCCATGAGGTGGACACCGGGAACCACGCCCCACTACGGCGAACACCCTATCGAATCTCTGACCAGGTGCAGCAGATTATGCGCCAGGAGATCGATGAGATGTTACAGTTGGGGGTGATTCGACGGTCAAAGAGCGCGTGGGCCTCACCTGTAGTTCTCGTGCCAAAGAAAGACCGGACCACCCGGTTCTGCGTGGACTACAGGGGGCTCAACGCCATTACAGCCTCTGACGCACACCCAATGCCGCGCATCGAGGAACTGCTTGAGAAGTTAGCTGGCGCAGAATACCTGACAATAATGGATCTGAGTCGCGGATACTGGCAGATTCCCCTGAGCCCCGAGGCGCAGGAGAAGTCCGCCTTTATCACACCCTTTGGACTGTACGAGTCCACGGTCATGCCCTTCGGCATGAAGAATGCCCCTGCCACTTTCCAGCGGATGGTCAATCTCCTGCTTCAGGGACTGGAGAAGTACGCTGTGGCGTACTTAGATGACATTGCCATCTTCAGTCCCTCCTGGGATGAACACCTGCAGCATCTCGAAGAGGTGCTCGGGCGAATTCACCGAGCAGGACTGACTATCAAGCCGGGAAAGTGCCAGATGGGCATGAGGGAGGTTCACTACCTGGGGCACCGGGTAGGTGGAAACACCCTAAAGCCAGAGCCTGACAAAGTGGGCGTGATCGTGAACTGGCCCACTCCCAGGAACAAGAAACAGGTGATGTCCTTCCTGGGCACTGCAGGGTACTATAGGCGCTTCGTGCAGCACTATAGTAGCCTGGCAAAACCTTTGACGGACCTCACCAGGAAGAAGCTACCCCACATCGTCAACTGGACAGATGGCTGTGAGGGGGCCTTCCAGGCGTTGAAAACAGCACTGTGCAACGCCCCTGTGTTGAAAGCCGTCGACAGCAGTCGACCGTTCTTGGTACAGACCGACGCCAGTGAGTTTGGCCTTGGTGCTGTGCTCAGCCAGGTTGACTCGGAGGACCAAGAGCACCCCGTGCTGTACCTGAGCCGGAAACTTTTGCCGAGGGAAGTGGCCTACTCCACCATCGAGAAGGAGTGCCTGGCCATAGTCTGGGCCCTGCAGCGCTTGCAGCCCTACTTGTACGGTCGCACCTTCACCGTGGTGACCGACCACAACCCTCTGCGCTGGCTAAGCACCATGTGTGGAACCAATGGCAGGTTGCTACGCTGGAGCCTTGCCCTTCAGCAATTCGACTTCACCGTTAAACACAAAGCGGGCAAAGAGCATGGTAATGCAGATGGACTCTCCCGCCAGGGTGAACCCACGGAGGTGCGCATGGAGGCATACCGAGAGGTCCTGCCGCCGTAGCGCACGCCAAAAGGGGGAGGTGTCACGATATGGTATGAAATATCATAAGTTAGTTTTCTTGCTAGCATGCGGGGGCTAAACCCCCCCCCCCTCTCTCTGGTTCTCTTTCCTTTCCTGTGTTTCTATCGGTCTGTGTAGAAGAGCTTGCCTTGTGGGGGGAGTTTTATTGACGAAAGGTATTTACGACTAGCATAGCTGCAAGAGAAATTTGTGTTAGCAGGAACTGTTAGAGAAACTTCTAGAACGCATAGAAGGTCTTTGTTCTGTTTTGGGAAGATATTATGCAAACCGTTTAAGTTACGAACACCAAAATATATCGTCATAATCACACTCGGAGGATCTACGCATCACTCTAATCACAGGCTTGTAGCTCCATCTGGTACAGAGGTAGGGATTTCTCTGTCAGTGTGCGTGACAAATAGGACATATTTGATCTCATCGGAATGCCCACGATACTATGAGATGAACGATGGGTATGGTGCGATTATTTTATGTTCGGTGGCGAAGTTACGGGCATCAGATATATTTAATGCCCAGTTAGTGAAACCGAAGAGGTAGGAGGAGTTGGAAAACCAAGCCCTTTCTGTGAGGTCACAGACTGTAGGTTTTAAGTGCTGGCAGGCATCCAAGAGAGGAGAGTTGTGAGTTTTTACCTGAAGCGACCAGACTGCGAGTGCCAATGCACTGGGATAGATGGAAAGCTCCTAGCCTGTTGCCTGCAATGCAATGATCTGAGAACATGTGAGTTATCTTTTCTTCCTTTAATCCTTTTATTTTCATAATTACCTTGTACATATTTGCAATTGTCTCATTTGTAACATCTTTGTAAAATATTTTATAAACACTGCCTAAAAATCATTTATGGGGTATCCTATTTAATACTAGTTCGTTCTTCCTGCCCTAAACCGTACCCTGTCTTTGAAGGGAATTTACGCTACTGTTTGGGTTAGCAGCCGAACCCGTTTAATCGGCGCTGGTGGCAGCTTACCGTGTACTGTGCAGGCCTTGGGGTTTCACTGTAGCGACTGCGGCTTGATAATTATTGTTCCTGCCTGAGTGGGAGTAGTTTATCGCGTCGCTGCAGTGCACCCAATAGCCAGTACATAGCAGGCAGCGTTTCTGGCGACTAATCACCCTAGGTGCAGTACCGAATCTGACCTGACAGAAAGGGGGGCGCCAGAGAGCTGCAAGGTTTAAGTGGAACTGTAAGCGGGATACACAAATCCCTGCAGTTCATGGTATACTGAAGAGCAGTGGGATACCTAAAATAAGCCTCTGCTGTAAACTAAGAGGTCAATAGCCTTGTGTGTGTTTTTTTCATCACATTGTGGCAGTGGAGGGATAACTAGGATAAGCCCCCTGCCCATGTGATAGCCGTCTGTTGGTCTAACGTCACCCCGATCCGTGACATATTGTGGGCAGCGGCTAAGGGATCTTGACAGTCACGGGTGGAATCGTGACAACAGGTGACACAGGAGCGGCAGTAGTTTGACACATCTGTCCCCATCTTAGGCCAATAGAAGTGTTGAGACAGCCGGGCCTTAGTTTTGCTGATCCTCAAGTGTCCAGCTAGTGGGATCTCATGGGCAATCCGCAACAACTCACCCCGGAATTGCTGCGGGACGACCAGCTGTCTTTCCCTCAACCACTCCTTTTGTGATTCTCCGGGTACTGTCTCCCGGTACAACCTTCCTCCTTCCCAGAACACCTTCTCCTCATCAGTCTTGGAGAATGACGTCCCGGCGAGTTGTCTCAAACTCTCTAGGCTCGCATCTGTGTGCAGAGCGGCCTGAAACTCCTGGCTAGGGGAAGCCAGAAGCAACGTCAGGGTCCCTTGCCCACGGGAGCCCTCTGGGACCTGCACTGGGTCCACCTCTGGTTCAGTCACACTGATGACTGAGGAGGGTCCGGAAGGCAGACAGGTATCTGCGTTCCGGGCACTCTGACTGCGGGTGACAGCAGCTACGTAGGCTGTCTCCCCGGGGGTTTCTACAGACCCATCAGCTGACGCTGCTATGGGCTCTACCTCCCCATCCTCCCCCATTACCTCAGGAGCATTGCTACTTAGGGGCCAGTTACCTTCCTCGGTGGCACTGGTCAATTCCATGGCGTCACCTGTCTCACGGTTCCCATGTATCTCCCCATTTCTTGTAGCACCGACACTTGCCCCTGCTAGGGGTTCCTCAGCCGTCTCACTCCGCAGAGCAATGTGGCTGAGCACTCCTGTACCTATGGACACATCAACTTTTACAGAAACATCATTATCAGATACAGTTGGCACAGGTACAACATTTTCACCATCAATCCTAGGGAAAACATGGTTAGCAGATGCATCACTACAAGATAAAGCATTGTCAGGTAACACATGCGATTCCCCATCATCATCATCATCACCATCATCCCCAGGGTTAACTTTACCCTCATTAGTAGATTGGGGAGGAGGGTCATCCACGAAGTATGCAACCAACCTCCCCAAATCAGTCCCCAACAAAACATCAGTGGGCAAATTATCAGACAGCCCCACTTCCTTCACCCCGCTCCCGGCACCCCAATCAATAAAAACCCGGGCCATCGGTAAGGGACAGCTGATGCCCCCAATCCCAGTGACAGTTAGGGTTTTCCCCGGAATGATTTCTTCAGGGGCCGCCAGTTTGGGTCGGATGAGGGTTCGTTCAGCCCCGGTGTCCTTGAGGCCGGTAGCAACACGACCTCCCACAGTGACGGGCTGTACGTTGTCACACACCCTCCCAACCACACCACCCACCAAAAGAACAGCTGCATTAGGCCCTGGGGCCTGGGATGAGGGGTTCTTCTGCTTGGCTGGACATTGGTGACTGAGGTGTCCAGTCTGCCTGCAGTGGTAACACTGGCGAAGTTCGGTGGTAGGTCTGGTGCTGTTGGCCACGGGGACAGGACCTCTGGTGTGTTGGCTGGCAGGGGTACTGGCGTTGGATGCAGGCTTACCCCCTCTCCAGCTGGAGGTGACTGGCTTCCGCACTTCCGATCTACGGTTGGCCTCATAGGCATCGGCAATCTGCGCTGCTTTCGTCACGTCTTTGGGTTCTCTGTCCTTCACGAACTGTCGCACCTCAGTTGGGCAAAGACGGAAGAACTGGTCTTTGATCATCAGGTCTCGCAGCTGTGTAAAGGTGGTCACTGACAGTCCTTGGGTCCACTGGTCAAAGTGGGTCCCCAGTCTATGCACCACATCACTGTAACTGTCGTGTGGGCCACGTAGGAGGGTCCGAAACTTTTTACGGTACACCTCGGGTGTAAGCTGGTACTTAGCTATGAGAGCCTGTTTGATGGCCTCATAGTCACCATCTTGTTCTTGAGGGAGGACAGCAAACGCCTCCAGAGCTTTTCCTCTCAGCCCTGGTGTCAGGTACCGTGCCCATTCTTGTGTAAGCAGCTGGTACTGTCTGCAGGCCTTCTCAAAGGCCCCCGCAGAAAAGTGTCCAAGTCCCCATCCTTTTCCATAACAGGAAAGTGGTCGGGCCGGGGCTTTGGTGTCTGAGCGCTGCTGGGCTCACGACTGGACTGGGACGACCCCTGCATTTGCAGTCGGGCCATCTGCAGCTGGTACTCCCGCTGCGCTTGGGCCTCTCGCTTCTCGCTGGGCCTCTCGCTCGGCTCGCTGGGCCTCTCGCTGGGCCTCTCGCTCAGCTCGGGCCTCAGCCTCCTGCCGGTATTGCTGAATCAGCTGCCGACGTCCCTCATGGTCGTCAGTGGGGAATTCTTTCAAGGCCGCCTGCAGGTGGGGGTCCAATTCGCCCGGATTGCTAACAGGGCCAGCATTCAGTGGTTGGACCTCTGCTGCAGCACCATGTTCGCGGGTGCTGGCATCTGCGGCTTCTGGGCCCTGTGAGTGGTCTAGAGCGGCTTCCCATTGCATCAGGGCTGCGACCAGTTCGCTTTTGTTTTTGCTTGCATAGTCAATGTGCTGTGACTTGCATAAGGCAACAAGGGTGTCTCTGGTCTGCTGTTCATAAAAGGCTTCTCCCAGCCCAACCATGGTTGCCAAATAAAAGATAGGATAGAAAAACGAAGAAAAAGGGAGGGGATAATTACCAGTACACAATTGTCTCACAACTAATAAACACTGAGTTCGTTCTCCAAACTTATTTGCGCAGAGTTCTCGCAAGAACTTTCTGCAAGTTTTTAGTGAAAGGAATGATTGCTCAAACCAAATCACTAATGCTCTAATATCCCACCGCCTTGCCACCAATATGTCACGATTCACACCGTGACTGTCAAGATCCCTTAGCCGCTGCCCACAATATGTCACGGATCGGGGTGACTTTAGACCAGCAGCCGGCTGTCACATGTGCAGGGGGCTTATCCTAGTTATCCCTCCACTGCCACAATGTGATGAAAAAAACACACACGAGGCTATTGACCTCTTGTTTACAGCAGGGGCTTATTTTAGGTATCCCACTGCTCTTCAGTATACCATGAACTGCAGGGATTTGTGTATATCCCGCTTGCAGTTCCACTTAAACCTTGCAGCTCTCTGGCGCCCCCCTTTCTCTCAGGTCAGATTAGGTACTGCACCTAGGGTGATTAGTCGCCAGAAACGCTGCCTGCTATGTACTGGCTATTGGGTGCACTGCAGCGATGCGATAACTACTCCCACTCAGGCAGGAACAATAATTATCAAGCTGCAGTCGCTACAGGGACCCCCAAAAGCCGGCACACGGTCGCTGCCACCAGCTCCAATTGAACGGGTCTGGAGCAAACCCCAAAAAAACAGTAGCGTAATTCCCTTCAGAGACAGGGTACGTTTTTAGAGCATGGAGAACGAACTAGTAATAAATATGATACCCCATAAATGATTTTTAGGCAGTGTTTATAAAATATTTCACAAAGATGTTACAAATGAGACAATTGCAAATATGTACAAGGTAATTATAAAAATAAAAGGATTAAATGAAGAAAAGGTAACACTCACATATTCTCAGATCATTGCATTGCAGGCTAGGCTAGGAGAGCTTTCCATCTATCCCAGTGCATTGGCACTCGCAGTCTGGTCGCTTCAGGTAAAAACTCACAACTCTGCTCTCTTGGATGCCTGCCAGCACTTAAAACCTACAGTCTGTGACCTCACAGAAAGGGCCTGGTTTTCCAACTCCTCCTACCTCTTCGGTTTCACTAACTGGGCATTAAATATATCTGATGCCCGTAACTTCGCTACAGAACATAAAATAATCGCACCATACCCATCGTTCATCTCATAGTATCGTGGGCATTCCGATGAGATCAAATATGTCCTATTTGTCACGCACACTGACAGAGAAATCCCTACCTCTGTACCAGATGGAGCTACAAGCCTGTGATTAGAGTGATGCGTAGATCCTCCGAGTGTGATTATGACGATATATTTTGGTGTTCGTAACTTAAACGGTTTGCATAATATCTTCCAAAAACAGAACAAAGACCTTCCATGCGTTCTAGAAGTTTCTCTAACAGTTCCTGCTAACACAAATTTCTCTTGCAGCTATGCTAGTCGTAAATACCTTTCGTCAATAAAACTCCCCCACAAGGCAAGCTCTTCTACACAGACAGATAGAAACACAGGGAAGGAAAGAGAACCAGAGAGAGGGGGGGTTTTAGCCCCCGCATGCTAGCAAGAAAACTAACTTATGATATTTCATACCATATCGTGACAGTGGGATTGCACTTTTTTTGCAACTTCACCGCACTTTTCTAGTACACAACATGGTTAAACCAATGGTGTCGTTCAAAAGTACATCTCGTCCTGCAAAAAATAAGCCCTAACACCATGATGCCATATTGATGGAAAAATAAAAAAGTTATGGCTCTAAGAAGAAGGGTAGCAAAAAACGAAAACGCAAAACGGAAAAAAGCTCCGGTCATGAAGGGATTCAGCCATTAAATCAGCTATGTCTTTTTCTGGCTATTTAGAGCAAAGGCAGAGATTGCACTGTTACGTCACCAATGATGCTAAATTAGTCAGTAGTAATATTGTGTTTGTCCAGTAGATGGCACAGTAAGCTTTATAAAAACAAATTAGACAGACATAATTGTAGATCAGGGGTGGGCAAGCCTCATGAGAGACTGTGACTGTTATGGAGGGCAGAGCCAACTGACTGAACTTAAGCTTGCTCATTATTATTGTTTTATATTAATTTTTATCACTTAATATTGAGCAGAACTATGTCTGTTGACTCACAGTTACTGACAGTACATGATACAATAGGGCTTATTGTAATGTGTATTCTTACCTATAGCAGCTAATCAAAATCATATAATTTACTGCTTTTTATATAGTTTAGAAATCCTACTGCTTCCATTTTTCAGCCATTGTGCCTTGATCAACAGCCCCCAACGCCATATAATGCCCCAACAGCCCCCCACACAGTATGATGTTCACACAAAGTTCCTCAAGCAGTATGATGTCCCCACACACACTATGTCACCACAAAGCCCCAAGCAGAGTATGACGTCCCCACACAGCCCTCTTAAATAGTATGATGTCCCCACACCGCCCCTACACAGTAAATTGTCACCGCAAAGTCTCTACACAATATGTCCCCACCAAGCCCCGTACACAGTATGGTATTCCCTCACATGCTATGTCACCACAGAGCTCCCCTATGCAATATTATGTCCCCACACAGCCCCTTGCACAGTATGACATCCCCATTCAGCCCCTTACACAGTATGACATCCCCACACTGCCCTCCTGCACAGTATAATGTCACCACAAAGACCCCTACACATTACGTCCCCACACAGTCTCTCACACAGTACAAAGCCCCCCTACATAGTATGTCCCCACTTAGTACCCCTACATAGTGTATAATGTACACTGTACATGGGAGGAGGGTTTACGTACATATAATGTTGCAAGAAAGGAGAATAAGGGAGTATATACTGTAGGTATAAAAGATTATATTTTATTAACAATACATTATACAGTAAAACACAAAAGTACAAAACCAGTAAAGTGCACAAGGATGGAATAAGGAAGAGTCCCCCGGTGTGAGTGGCCGGCTCAATCACTACGTATCAGGGCAGAGAGCTGCTCCATGTAGTATTAATGCAAATCAAACAAGTAAATATCACCACAAAAGCCCATTGGGCATAAAGAGCAGCGCTTACCAGTATGTATAGCAGGCAACAGACACCGGGTTGGATTTCAAATAGACCCCAACGCACATTTCGCTTCTTTTATTACTTGCTTTCTCAAGGGGAAGTGCATAACAGAGAGTCACAAGGACCTTAAAATATCATTGGTTGCCAGTCACGTGACCCGATCACATGCTATGTCTCGACCAATGAAAACGGTTCTATTGGCGCATGCGCATTTCAATTGCCATGTCCTGTGTTAGAAATCAGCGTTAAACATCGCCACACATGCACAGGGGAGGAACAAGTCCAAAAAATCCCCCCGGTCATGTGTGGGAGGCATAACTGACGCTGCATCAACACAGAAAGAGGCAGATGTACAAGCTGCATGCACGCGACCGCTAGAATGTGTCAGAAACACCAATAAATTATGGCAGACACCAATATAATAAATGACTGGTAAATATATCCAATGAATTAGCAGAATTAGGTGTGTGCTGCCATGATGATACATTGCAAATATACAGAAAAAAAATCTCAAAATTTCATAAGGAGACACTATATACAGTGCCTTGTGAAAGTTTCGCCCCCCTGGTACTTTTCAACCTTTTCCCACATATCATACTTCAAATATAAAGAAAGATACCAAATGTAAATTTTTGGTGAAGAATCAACAACAAGTGGAACACAATTGTGAAGTTGAACGAAATTTATTGGTTATTTTAAATTTTTGTGGAAATTCAAAAACTGAAAAGTGTGGTGTGCAATATTATTCGGCCCCTTTAACTTAATACTTTGTTGCGCCACTTTTTGCTGCGATTACAGCTTCAAGTCACTTGGGGTATGTCTCTATTAGTTTTGTACATTGAGAGACTGAAATTCTTGCCCATTCTTCCTTGGCAAACAGCTCGAGCTCAGTGAGGCTTGATGAAGATCGTTTGTGAACAGCAGTTTTGAGCTCTTTCCACAGATTCTTGATTGGATTGAGGTCTGGACTTTGACTTGGCCATTCTAACACCTGGATACGTTTATTTGTGAACCATTCCACTGTAGATTTTGCTTGATGTTTGGGATCATTGTCTTGTTGGAAGAAAAATCTCCATCCCAGTCTCAGGACTTTTGCAGACTCCAGCAGGTTTTCTTCCAGAATGGTCCTATACTTGGCTCCATCCATCTTCCCATCAATTTTAACCATCGTCCCTGTCCCTGCTGAATAAAAGCAGGCCCAAACCATGATGCTGCCACCACCATGTTTGACAGTGGGGATGGTGTGTTCAGAGTGATGAGCGGTGTTGCCTTTACGCCAAACATATCGTTTGGCATTGTTGCCAAAAAGTTCGATTTTGGTTTAATCTGACCAGAGCACCTTCTTCCACATGTTTGGTGTGTCTCCCAGGTGGCTTGTTGCAAACTTTAAATAACACTTTTTTGGGATATCTTTGAGAAATGACTTTCTTCTTGCCACTCTTCCGTAAAGGCCAGATTTGTGCAGTGTACGACTGATTGTTGTCTTATGGACAGATTGTCCCACCTCAGCTGTAGATCTCCGCAGTTCATCCAGAGTGATCATGGACCTCTTGGCTGCATCTCTGATCAGTCTTCTCCTTGTTTGAGATGAATGTTTAGAGGGACGGCCGGGTCTTAGTAGAATTGCAGTGGTATGATACTCCTTCCATTTCAATATGATCGCTTGCACAGTGCTCCTTGGGATGATTAAAGTTTTAGAAATCTTTTTGGATCCAAATCCGGCTTTAAACTTCTCCACAACAGTATCACGGACCTGTCTGTTGTGTTCCTTGGTCTTCATGATGCTCTCTGTGCTTCAAACAGAACCCTGAGACTATCACAGAGCAGGTGCATTTATACAGAGACTTGATTACACACAGGTAGATTATATTTATCATCATTAGGCATTTAGGACAACATTGGATCATTCAGAGATCCACAATGAACTTCTGGAATGAGTTTGCTGCACTGAAAGTAAAGGGGCCGAATAATATTGCACGCACCACTTTTCAGTTTTTGAATTTCCATAAAAATGTAAAATAACCAATACATTTCGTTCAACTTCACAATTGTGTTCCACTTGTGGTTGATTCTTCACCAAAAATTTACATTTGGTATCTTTATGTTTGAAGCATGATATGTGGGAAAAGGCTGAAAAGTTCCAGGGGGCCGAATACTTTTGCAAGGCACTGTACAATGAATAAATGCACGGGATAACAATGAAAGATGATAAGTTCAATATATTCAATTGATGAATTCAGATGTCACTTAGGATGATATACGGTCCAATCCAGCCGCCAATGATAGGATGTAAAATAGGTCAGCGGTGACTTGAAGACGGATATTAAAACTAAAATGAACAATATAACAAATTATAAAGACATATCAATAAAAATAAAACCAACAATTAAAAAGATCCAAAAGAATGCCCACGAATATAGGCAAGATGGGAAAAGTTTACTCCTTGCATATATTGAACTTATCATCTTTTGTTGTTATCACGTGCATTTATTCATTATATACACTCACCGGCCACTTTATTAGGTACACCATGCTAGTAACGGGTTGGACCCCTTTTGCCTTCAGAACTGCCTCAATTCTTCGTGGCATAGATTCAACAAGGTGCTGGAAGCATTCCTCAGAGATTTTGGTCCATATTGACATGATGGCATCACACAGTTGCCACAGATTTGTCGGCTGCACATCCCAAAGATGCTCCATACAAGGCAGGATGGATCCATGCTTTCATGTTGTTTACGCCAAATTCTGACCCTACCATCCGAATGTTGCAGCAGAAATCGAGACTCATCAGACCAAGCAATGTTTTTCCAATCTTCTACTGTCCAATTTCGATGAGCTTGTGCAAATTGTAGCCTCAGTTTCCTGTTCTTAGCTGAAAGGAGTGGTACCCGGTGTGGTCTTCTGCTGCTGTAGCCCATCTGCCTCAAAGTTCGACGCACTGTGCGTTCAGAGATGCTCTTAGGCCTACCTTGGTTGTAACGGGTGGCGATTGGAGTCACTGTTGCCTTTCTATCAGCTCGAACCAGTCTGTCCATTCTCCTCTGACCTCTGGCATCAACAAGGCATTTCCGCCCACAGAACTGCCGCTCACTGGATTTTTTTTCTTTTTCGGGCCATTCTCTGTAAACCCTAGAGATGGTTGTGCGTGAAAATCCCAGTAGATCAGCAGTTTCTGAAATACTCAGACCAGCCCTTCTGGCACCAACAACCATGCCACGTTCAAAGGCACTCAAATCACCTTTCTTCCCCATACTGATGCTCGGTTTGAACTGCAGGAGATTGTCTTGACCATGTCTACATGCCTAAATGCACTGAGTTGCCGCCATGTGATTGGCTGATTAGAAATTAAGTGTTAACAAGAAGTTGGACAGGTGTACCTAATAAAGTGGCCAGTGAGTGTATAGTGTCTCCTTATGAAATTTTTAGATTTTTTTCTGTATATTTGCAATGTGTCATCATGGCAGTACACACCTAATTCTGCTAATTCATTGGATATATTTACCAGTCATTAATTATATTGGTGTCTGCCATTCTAGCGGTCGCGTGCATGCAGCTTGTACGTCTGCCTCTTTCTGTGTTGATGCAGCGTCAGTTATGCCTCCCACACATGACCGGGGGAGTTTTTTGGACTTGTTCCTCCCCTGTGCATGTGCAGCGATGTTTGACGCTGATTTCTAACACAGGACCTGGCGATTGACGTGCGCATGCGCCAATAGAACCATTTTCATTGGTCGAGACATAGCATGTGATCGGTCACTTGACCAGCAACCAATTATATTTTAATGTCCTTGTGACTCTCTGTTATGCACTTCCCCTTGAGAAAGCTAGTACTAAAAGAAGCGAAACGTGCATTGGGGGCTATTTGGGATCCAACTCGGTGTCTGCTATACATACTGGTAAGCGCTGCTCTTTATGTCCAATGGGCTTTTGTGGTGATATATGCTTGCTTGATTTGCACTAATACTACATGGACCGGCTCTCTGCCCTGATACGTAGTGATTGAGCCGGCCACTCACACAGGGGGTTTCTCCCTTATTCCATCCTTGTGCACTTTACTGGTTTTGTACTTTTGTATTTTACTGTATAATGTATTGTTAATAAAATATAATCTTTTATATCTATATACTCCCTTATTCTCCTTTCTTGGTACATGATATGGAGTTGGTGTTTCTTTCAGGTTTTGGGTTCTTTTGCACTATTCAGTGCTAATTTCCGTATTTGACCAATATGTTACCTGGTTTTGTTGCTACTGTACATATAATGTTGGCAACTAAATAATCTCTGTACTATCCAATCGTTCAACAGTCAATATATATTTATTCAGGAACAAAGATAACAGCTCACAACTGATATTTCTTACAGCTTAAGGTACCGTTACACTAAACGCCTTACCAACGATCAAGACCAGCGATACGACCTGGCCGTGATCGTTGGTAAGTCATTGTGTGGTCGCTGGGGAGCTGTCACACAGACAGCTCTCTCCAGCGACCAACGATCAGGGGAACGACTTCGGCATCGTTGAAACTGTCTTCAACGATGCCGAAGTCCCCCTGCAGCACCCGGGTATCCAGCGTAAACATCGGGTTACTAAGTGCAGGGCCGCGCTTAGTAACCCGATATTTACCCTGGTTACCATTGTAAAAGTAAAAAAAAAAAACACTACATACTCACATTCTGATGTCTGTCACGTCCCCCGCCGGCGTGCACCGGCGTGCACTGAATGTGTCAGCGCCGGCAGTAACAGCGGTGACGTCACCGCTGTGCTCTGCTTTACGGCCGGCGCTGACACAGTCAGTGCAGGGAAGCTCTCGGCAGCAGCGCGTGCATATTAGCAGCGCTCTTACCGAAAGCAGTTTTAACCCTGTGGACGTCGGGGGACGTGACAGACATTAGAATGTGAGTATGTACTGTTTTTTTTTTACTTTTACAATGGTAACCAGGGTAAATATCGGGTTACTAAGCGTGGCCCTGCGCTTAGTAACCCGATATTTACCCTGGTTACAAGTGAACACATCACTGGATCGGCGTCACACACGCCGATCCAGCGATGACAGCGGGTGATCAGCGACCAAAAAAAGGTCCTGATCATTCCCATCGACCAACGATCTCCCAGCAGCGGCCTGATCGTTGGTCGCTGTCACACATAACGAGATCGTTAGCGGGATCTTTGGCTACGTCACCAAAAGCGTGACGTTGCAACGATATCGTTAATGATATCGTTATGTGTGACTCAGCCTTTAGGCTCTTAGCATCTTGTTTGTCAGCTTGCAAAGTGAACGTAAAATAGTGCTCCAGCTACACACACAGTGAGCAGGAACTTTTTTTTAATAGTGCTTTACTGGAAAAATATAACACTATTGCTGGAGACAGAAATTCATGCACACTAGTCACCATTTAAAAGGCAGTTTTGATGTACAAATGTCTGATAAACGTCTTTTGTACAGCAGCTATGCCCATTAGAGTCCTGAATGGGGTCTTCTTAGAAACTGAAGAAAATGTGCCATCATTATCTTCATCATATTTCTATGAATATCCTCTAAATCTAAATCTGTGAACCTTCAGAGTCATATGAGGTCTTAAAAACCCGTTTACATTTGATTGCTTTCTTGCCTTGTGGTAGTTTGTTGAGATTACAAGCTTGAAATTGATGAAGGGACTTAATTTTCTCTTTAGCAGCATTAATCCACTTACATTTTTCATGGACAGGTAGTTGTTGAATCTCATCCAATGACTACGGCACTGTCTCAGGTAGTGTTTTGATAAAGTAGGATAGACGCTTAGCTGGTATACCCTTGTTTGATCTCGACAATCTCCTGACTTCAGATTCATTTTATTTTTCTATTTCTTCTTCAGTGGTTGAAGAATCTAAACACACTTCTACAATACTTTTTCTTGTTATTTTGTGACTAAAATTGTTTCAGCTGGACAACTGAGATGATATCATGAAACTTGAGTGACACAAAGTTCTCATCAATCATTACATCTCTGCTTATTGTGACTTTGTTCATTTCCGGGTGCAGGATTCTGTATCCATGATTCTGTTTCACTGTAGCCTACCAGGATACCCTCTTTTGCATGATGTTCCCACTTGGTAAGTTTTTCTTTGAGAATATGTACAAATACTTTACTTCTGAATATTTTTATGTATTGAAGTTCAGGCGTCTTGCTGTTCCATTCCTCAAATGGAGCTTTCTCAATAGCTTTACTTGGTAGTCTGTTTTGAAGATAACAAGCTGTCATGATTTCTTGGCCTAATATGTTGTTGACAAATCTGCATCAAACAGCATACTTCTACTTTCAGAAAGTGTCTGGATCCTTGTTTCCGCTACACAATTTTGTTCAGGGTTGTATGGTACAGTGGCCTGAAACATGATTCCATTTTTCCTTAAAACATGTTGTGTTTCATTACTTATATATTAAGTTCCATAATCTGCACTCAGATTTTTTTGTCATTCTCACAAATTTGTTATATACGTCAGCGAGATATGTTTTATGTTTCGTTGGAACTTCATCTTTGCTGTGAAGCATATGGACAACTGTATACAGTGGGTACCATACCTAAAAAGACCTGTTTCAGAGTGCTCAAGAACAGCGGAGCACTCTGCACCACATGATCGCCACGCTCCCACAGCGGCATAGCCCACTCTAACGCCCTGTCCGACAGGAGAGACACAATAAATCCCACTTTAGCCTGTGGGGAAATGTGCGGCCAGAAGCTCAAGATATAGAGCACTAGCTCACGAAACCCCTACAAGATTTGCTATCTCCAGAAAATTTATCTGGCAGCGGGAGGCGAGATAGAGTCGGAGCAGGGGTGGCAGTGGACAAGGTAGCTGCAGCCACGCTAGCAGCCTGAACAGCAACTGCGGTAACATCCACAGCTGAGGTTGAGCGCTCGAGAGCCGCCAACCTACCCTCCAGCTGCTGGATGTACCGCGAGGATTGCTGTTTATCAGCCATTTACTAGCCAGACCCTGGCGCTAGTATTCTGTTAGGGCTAGCGGAACGCACTGAGTAAATATAGATGTTTATTATTATTGATGCGTTCGCAGCCTGGGGTCCACTGTACAGGGGAACTTGCTGCTAGTAAATGGTGGCACTATTTGGCGGTATAGACTAGCTCTGTTACTTCACAGAGTAGCCGTGAAAGGAAAGCACTTCTATCCTGTTAGACTTCACAGGAGCACAGGCTAACTGCCCATCAGAGAGCAGTCAGTGGTCATGCATGCACACAATCTCCTCACCGGAGGTGCCGGTATTATAAGGGCTTATTTCAGCCGGGTCCCTGAATACACTCAAACACACAATCTCCTCACCGGAGCTGCCGGTATTCTAGGGGCTTATTTTAGCCAGGTGCCTGAATACAATCTCACATGATCACACTGGCGCAAAGCACATAACTCAGAAAGATACTAGCACATGGCTGTGCGGTCATGTACACCTTTTATAGCTGCAGCAACTACAGGGCCTTCCCAAAATGACCAATGGGAAACTGCCACAGAACTTGAGCAACTTCAGGACCTTCCTAGAGTACCAATGGAAATAGCTGCAGTACCTGAGCATGTGACCCTTGATCTCCAATGAGAGATCTTACCCTGGGCATGCTCAGAAGGGGAAAAGTAGGACTTAGTCCCAAAGACATCTGCTTGCCGCTGACCAGTACTGGCTACAATGGCAGAAGCTGGAAAAGCAGCAGTAACCCTTCGCACAGTGTCAGACTGAGCATGACGCTGGGACTGACGCCTCCACTGAGCAGCCTCCACTGCGGCGGGAGAAGAATGGGAGACCACAGCAGAGATTCCTCGAAAATTCCCCCTGTGCCGAGGCGGGAACTCAACCCCTAACAATGCGCCAATTTAGATGCAGCTGCGGGTTGGTATTTTTAGGTTGGGAAGGGGCCTATATCCATGGAACTTCCCTCCCTGATAATATAATCTCCCACCTGTCTGTTTTATCTTGGCTTATTATCAAGAATAGGGGGGACTACATGTTGTCCTTTTAATTAGTTATTCATTCAATTTGTTTAGAAAAGGTTAAAAACACCTTTTAGTGACACATGAAAGGTACTACAGGGTGTAATTTTACAATATTTAGGGTGGACAGTGTTCCGAGCATCGCGTCACCAGGTCTTCTAAAAACCCATTGACGTGATGCGGCCATCCAATCACAGTAATGCCAGTGGCCATCATGGTTATAGCATTACTGTGTATGGCGGGCAATCCCAGCGTTTTACTTGATAGAGTAATGAGCGTGCCCAAGCAGCCTAATGTTTGATCGAGTATTGAGCAGTGGCGAGCACCCTCCCTCATCACTAGTATGGAACAACCTCAGCTAATTTCTTTCGAAAATTGCATGCAAGTGTACATAAAAGAACTGATACTTTGATCCTGTTTTGATGGCAAAGGGTGATCACACCAAATATTGATTTGATTTAGATATATATTTTGTTCATTCAGTTTGCTTCATGCCAATTGATAAAAATAAACTATTAATCCCTTTACCTCCAAGGTTGGTTTTCATGTTAAAGGGAACCTGTCACCTGAATTTGGCGGGACCGGTTTTGGGTCATATGGGCGGGGTTTTCGGGTGTTTGATTCACCCTTTCCTTACCCGCTTGCTGCATGCTGGCCGCAATATTGGATTGAAGTTCATTCTCTGTCCTCCGGAGTACACGCCAGCGCAAGGCAATGCGAAAATTTGGTGAAAATTTTGCAATGTTCCAACTTTGAATTTTCATGCCCTTAAATCAGAGAGATATGTCGCACAAAATACTTAATAACTAACACTTCACACGTTTACTTTACAACAGCTCAATTTTGGAACCAAAATTTTTTGTTTGGAAGTTAAAAGGGTTATAAGTTGTGATATGATCCGGTGACCTAGGAGCAGCATGAGAGACTTTCTCAGGAGTAAGTGGTATCTGTACTGACCGCAAACCCTAAACTGACACCGCAACTAGAAGTAGCCGTGGGGTGTGCCTGTCCCGTCCTAGACACCTCGACACAGCCGGAGGACTAAATACCCCTATAGGTGGAAATGGGAATTCTATCTTGCCTCAGAGCAGAGCCCCAAAGAATAGACAGCCCCCCACAAATATTGACTGTGAGTATAAGAGGAAAGACACACGCAGGCAGAAAAACAGAATTTAGCAAAAGAGGCACTTCTAGCTAAATAGAAAAGGATAGGACAGAATTCTAAGCGGTCAGTATTAAAATCCTAAAAATATCCACAGCAGAAAATACAAATATACTACATCTAACTAAAGACATAGCAAGTATATCTGCAACTCCTGAGAATCCAGCATGACTGAAAAATCCAAACAAAGTCTAAGCTGGACAAAAACACAAATGAATTGCACTGAATTACAAGCACACTGCATGTGTGCACAGAGACAAAAACCAGACACTTATCTTAGCTGAATTGGCAGCAGAGCATGAGGAACCAGAGAGAGATGCAATCCCTCCAAGAACAATGGACAACTGGCACTGACTAATGAATCCAGCAGTCCTAAATACCCCAGTCAGGCCTGCAATCAGCAAGGACACCTGACCAGAATTGCCAGCCAGGAACAGCTGCAATACCACCAACAACCACCGGAGGGAACCCAAGAACAGAATTCACAACAGTACCCCCCCCTTGAGGAGGGAGCACCGAACCCTCACCAGAGCCCCCAGGCCGATCAGGACGAGCCAGATGAAAGGCACGAACCAAATCAACAGCATGGACATCAGAGGCAAAAACCCAAGAATTATCCTCCTGGCCATAACCCTTCCATTTGACAAGGTACTGTAGCCTCCGCCTCGAAAGGCGAGAATCCAAAATCTTCTCAACCACACACTCCAACTCCCCATCAACCAACACAGGAGCAGGAGGATCAACAGAGGGAACAACGGGCACCACATATTTCCGCAATAAAGATCTATGGAAAACATTATGGATGGCAAAAGAGGCCGGAAGGGCCAAACGAAAAGACACCGGATTGATGATCTCAGAAATCCTATAAGGACCAATAAACCGAGGCTTAAACTTAGGGGAAGAAACCTTCATAGGAACATGACGGGAAGACAACCAGACCAAATCCCCAACCCGAAGCCGGGAACCAACACACCGACGACGGTTAGCAAAACGTTGCGCCTCCTCCTGAGACAACACCAAATTGTCCACCACATGAGCCCAAATTTGCTGCAACCTGTCAACCACAGAATCCACACCAGGACAATCAGAAGGCTCAACCTGCCCTGAAGAAAAACGAGGATGAAAACCAAAATTACAAAAGAAGGGCGAAACCAAGGTAGCCGAACTAGCCCGATTATTAAGGGCAAACTTGGCCAATGGCAAGAAAGCCACCCAATCATCCTGATCAGCAGACACGAAGCATCTCAGATACGTTTCCAAAGTCTGATTAGTTCGCTCGGTTTGGCCATTTGTCTGAGGATGAAATGCGGAAGAAAAAGACAAATCAATGCCCAGCCTAGTACAAAAGGCACGCCAAAACCTAGAAACAAACTGGCAACCTCTGTCGGACACAATATTCTCCGGAATACCATGCAAACGAACCACATGCTGAAAAAACAGAGGAACCAAATCAGAAGAGGAAGGCAACTTAGGCAAAGGCACCAAATGAACCATCTTAGAAAACCGGTCACAAACCACCCAGATAACCGACATCTCTGGGAAACCGGAAGGTCTGAAATTAAATCCATAGAAATATGCGTCCAAGGCCTCTCAGGGACCGGCAAAGGCAAAAGCAACCCACTAGCACGGGAACAACAAGGCTTGGCCCGCGCACAAGTCCCACAGGACTGCACAAAAGAACGCACATCACGCGACAAAGAAGGCCACCAAAAGGACCTACCAACCAAATCTCTGGTACCAAAAATACCAGGATGGCCAGCCAACACAGAACAATGGATCTCAGAAATCACTCTACTAGTCCATCTGTCAGGAACAAACAGTTTGCTCACTGGACAGCGGTCAGGCTTGTCAGCCTGAAATTCCTGCAGAACCCGTCGCAAATCAGGAGAAATGGCAGAAAGGACCACCCCTTCCTTCAGAATGCCGACCGGTTCCAGTACCTCAGGAGAATCAGGCAAAAAACTCCTAGAGAGGGCATCAGCCTTAATATTCTTAGAACCCGGAAGATACGAGACCACGAAATCAAAACGAGAGAAAAACAAAGACCATCGAGCCTGTCTAGGATTCAGCCGCTTGGCAGACTCGAGGTAAATCAGATTTTTATGATCGGACAAGACCACAATACGGTGCTTAGCTCCCTCAAGCCAATGTCGCCATTCCTCGAACGCCCACTTCATAGCCAACAATTCCCGATTGCCGACATCATAATTATGTTCAGCAGGCGAAAATTTTCGGGAAAAGAAGGCACATGGCCTCATCAAGGAACCATCAGAATTTCTCTGAGACAAAATGGCCCCTGCTCCAATCTCAGAAGCGTCAACCTCAACCTGAAATGGAATAGAAACATCTGGCTGACGCAACACCGGGGCCGAAGTAAATCGGCGTTTAAGCTCCTGAAAGGCAGAGACAGCCGCAGAGGACCAATTCGTAACATCAGCACCCTTTTTCGTCAAATCGGTCAGGGGTTTAACCACACTGGAGAAGTTAGCAATGAAACGGCGATAAAAATGAGCAAAGCCCAAAAATTTCTGAAGACTCTTCACGGACGTGGGCTGAATCCAATCATGAATGGCCTGAACCTTAACCGGATCCATCTCTATAGATGAGGGAGAAAAAATAAAGCCCAAAAAAGAAACCTTCTGCACCCCAAAGAGACACTTAGACCCCTTCACAAATAAAGCATTATCACGAAGGATCTGAAACACCATCCTGACCTGTTTCACATGAGACTCCCAATCATCGGAAAAAATCAAAATATCATCCAAATATACAATCATGAATTTATCAAGATAATTCCGGAAGATATCATGCATGAAGGACTGAAAAACAGATGGAGCATTTGAGAGCCCGAAAGGCATCACAAGGTATTCAAAATGGCCCTTGGGCGTATTAAACGCAGTTTTCCATTCGTCACCCGGCTTAATACGAATAAGATTATATGCCCCTCGAAGGTCAATCTTAGTAAACCAACTAGCCCCCTTAATCCTAGCAAACAAATCGGAAAGCAAAGGCAAAGGGTATTGAAATTTGACCGTAATCTTATTCAAGAGGTGATAATCAATACAGGGTCTCAAGGAACCATCCTTCTTGGCAACAAAAAAAATCCCACTCCCAATGTTGAAGAAGATGGCCGAATATGGCCTTTCTCCAAAGACTCCTTAATGTAACTCCTCATGGCGGTATGTTCAGGTACAGACAGATTGAAAAGTCGACCCTTAGGAAACTTACAACCTGGAATCAAGTCAATAGCACAATCACAGTCCCTATGCGGTGGAAGGGAACTGGACTTGGGCTCATTGAACACATCCTGAAAATCAGACAAGAACTCTGGAATTTAAGAAGAGGGGGGTGAGGAGATTGACATTAAAGGAACGTCACCATGAACTCCCTGACAACCCCAACTAGTCACAGACATAGATTTCCAATCCAACGCCGGATTATGTAGCTGCAACCATGGAAAACCCAGCACAATAGCATCATGCAAATTATGCAACACCAAAAAGCGACAATCCTCCCGATGGGCTGGCGCCATGCACATGGTCACCTGTGTCCAAAACTGTGGTTTATTGTTAGCCAAAGGTGTAGCATCAATGCCCCTTAAAGGAATAGGGTTCTCCAAAGACTGCAAGGGAAAACCACAACGTCTGGCAAATTCCAAGTCCATTAAGTTCAAAGCGGCGCCAGAATCTACAAACGCCATGACAGAAAATGACGACAATGAGCAAATTAATGTCACAGATAACAGAAATTTAGGTTGTACGGTACCAATGGTAACTGAACTAGCGATCCTCCTAGTACGCTTAGGGCAGACCAAAATGACATGAGAAGCATCACCACAGTAAAAACACAACCCATTCTGACGTCTGAATCCCCGTTGTTCCGCTCCAGACAGAGTCCTATCACACTGCATAGGCTCAGGTGTCTGCTCTGAGGACAACGCCACAGCACGCACAGCTCTGCACTCACGCAGGCGCCGATCAATCTGAATGGCCAGAGACATAGAATCGCTCAGACCAATAGGCGTGGGGAACCCCACCATAACATCTTTAACAGATTCAGAAAGACCCTTTCTGAAAATTGCCGCCAAAGCATCCTCATTCCACTTAGTCAGCACAGACCACTTTCTAAATTTCTGACAATAGGATTCTGCCGCTTCTTGACCCTGAAACAGGGCCAACAAGGTCTTCTCAGCATGATCCACAGAATTTGGTTCATCATACAATAACCCTAGAGCCTGAAAGAAAGCTTCTACATTAAGCAAGGCAGGATTCCCAGATTCCAGGGAAAATGCCCAATCCTGAGGATCGCCACGCAGCAGGGAGATTACAATTTTTACCTGCTGTATGGGATCACCAGAAGAATGAGGTTTCAGAGCAAAAAACAGTTTACAGTTATTTTTAAAACTGAAAAATTTAGACCTGTCCCCCAAAAATAAATCAGGAGTAGGAATCCTAGGCTCTAAAACCGGAGTCTGAACAATATAATCGGAAATACCCTGTACTCTAGCAGCCAGCTGATCCACACGAGAAGCCAATCCCTGAACATCCATGCCAACACACAGCTCCTCAGTCACCCAGAGGTAAAGAGGGAAGGAAAGACAAAACAGACTACAGAAAAAAAAATGGCTCAGCACTTTTCTTCCCTTCTTCGGAGATGCATTTAACTCATTGTTGGCCAGTTGTACTGTTATGATCCGGTGACCCTGGAGCCGCATGGGACTATCTCTGGAGATAGTGGTACCTGTACTGACCGCAATCCTAATACTGACACGGCAACTAGAAGTAGCCGTGGGATGTACCTGACATGGCCTAGACACCTCGACACAGCCGGAGGACTAAATACCCCTAAAGATGGAAACGGGAAATCCTATCTTGCCTCAGAGCAGATTCCCCAAGGATAGGCAGCCCCCCACAAATAATGACTGTGAGTTTAAGAGGAAATACGTACACAGGCAGAAAAGACAGAGTTTAGCAAAAGAGGCCCTTCTAGCTAGATAGAAAGGATAGGACAGAAGTCTAAGCGGTCAGTATTAAAACACTAGAAAAATCCACAGCAGAAGATACAATATGCTACATCTAACTAAAGACATAGGATGTATATCTGCATCTCCAGAGAAACCAGCATGACAGAAAAATCCAAACAAGTCAAAGCTGGACAAAAACACAATAGATTGCACTGCACATAAAAGCACACTGCATGCGTGCTACAGAGAACAAAAAACAGACACTTATCTTAGCTGAAAGACAGCAGGGCAAGTGGAGCCAGAAAGAGATGCAATCCCTCCAAGATACAATGGACAACTGGCAGGGATTGATGGATCCTACAAACTTAAATACCTAATAGAACTGAAATAAGCAGAAACACCTGCCCTGATTACAATCCAGAGACCACTGCACTACCACTAGCAACCTCCGGAGGGAGCCCAAGAGCAGAATTCACAACAGTCAGCACAGACCATTTTCTAAATTTCTGACAATACAATTCTGCCGCTTCTTGACCCTGAGACAGGGCCAACAAGGTCTTTTCCGCTTGATCCACAGAATTTGGTTCATCATATAATAATCCTAGAGCCTGAAAAAAGGCGTCTACATTAAGCAAGGCCGGATTCCCAGATTCCAATGAAAATGCCCAATCCTGAGTGTCGCCACGCAACAGGGAGATGATAATTTTAACCTGCTGAATGGGATCACCAGAGGAACGAGGTTTCAGAGCAAAAAATAGTTTACAGTTGTTTTTAAAACTCAAAGATTTGGACCTGTCCCCAAAAAACAAATCAGGAGTAGGAATCCTAGGCTCTAAAAGCGGAGTCTGAACAATATAATCCGAAATCCCCTGTACCCTAGCAGCAAGCTGGTCTACACGAGAAACTAATCCCTGAACATCCATGCTAGCACAAGTCTCCTCAGTCACCCAGAGGAAGAGGGAAGGAAAGAAAAAACAGGCTACAGAAAAAAAAATGGCTCAGCACCTTTCTTCCCTTCTTCTGAGATGCATTTAACTCATTGTGGGCCAGTTGTACTGTTATGATCCGGTGACCTAGGAGCAGCATGAGAGACTTTCTCAGGAGTAAGTGGTATCTGTACTGACCGCAAACCCTAAACTGACACCGCAACTAGAAGTAGCCGTGGGGTGTGCCTGTCCCGTCCTAGACACCTCGACACAGCCGGAGGACTAAATACCCCTATAGGTGGAAATGGGAATTCTATCTTGCCTCAGAGCAGAGCCCCAAAGAATAGACAGCCCCCCACAAATATTGACTGTGAGTATAAGAGGAAAGACACACGCAGGCAGAAAAACAGAATTTAGCAAAAGAGGCACTTCTAGCTAAATAGAAAAGGATAGGACAGAATTCTAAGTGGCCAGTATTAAAATCCTAAAAATATCCACAGCAGAAAATACAAATATATTACATCTAACTAAAGACATAGCAAGTATATCTGCAACTCCTGAGAATCCAGCATGACTGAAAAATCCAAACAAAGTCTAAGCTGGACAAAAACACAAATGAATTGCACTGAATTACAAGCACACTGCATGTGTGCACAGAGACAAAAACCAGACACTTATCTTAGCTGAATTGGCAGCAGAGCATGAGGAACCAGAGAGAGATGCAATCCCTCCAAGAACAATGGACAACTGGCACTGACTAATGAATCCAGCAGTCCTAAATACCCCAGTCAGGCCTGCAATCAGCAAGGACACCTGACCAGAATTGCCAGCCAGGAACAGCTGCAATACCACCAACAACCACCGGAGGGAACCCAAGAACAGAATTCACAACAAAGTTGACCAGCGATTGCTCATTTTTACAACACCATTTTTTTTAGGGACCACATCACATTTGAAGTCACTTTGAGGGGTCTATATGATAGAAATTACCCAAAAGTGACACCATTCTAAAAACTGCACCCCTCTAGGTGCTCAAAACCACATTCATGAAGTTTATTACGCCTTCAGGTGCTACACAGGAATTTTTGGAAGGTTTTAAAAATTTTTTACTTCAGATCCAATTTGTTTTATTTTACCAAGGGTAACAGGAGAAATTGGACCACAAAAGTTGTTATACAATTTGTCCTGAGTACGCCGATACCCGAAATGTTGGGGTAAACCACTGTTTGGGCGCATAGCAGAGCTTGGAAGGGAAGAAGTGCCATTTGACTTTTCAATGCAAAATTGGCTGAAATGGGGATCGGATGTCATGTCGCCCCTGATGTGCCTAAACAGTGGAACCCCCCCCCACAAGTGACCCCATTTTGGAAAGTACAGGTTGTCCCATTTATATGGATACATCTAAATAAAATGGGAATGGCTAATATCAACTTCCTGTTTGTGGCACATTAGTATGTGGGAGGGGGGAAACTTTTCAAGATGGGTGGTGACCATGGCGGCCATTTTGAAGTAGGCCATTTTGGATCCAAGTTTATTTTCATGTCATGTGAGAATTTCACAAGAAAAACAATGGTGTACTTGGTTTTAACCTAACTTTATTCTTTCATGAGTTATTTACAAGTTTATGACCACTTATAAAATGTGTTCAAAGTGCTGCCCATTGTGCTGGATTGTCAATGCAACCCTCTTCTTCCACTCTTGACATACTGAAAGCAACCGCTATCCTGGCTCTTAGTTCCGAGTGTCAGCTGTGAGAATCAGCTGACACCTGGCCACGATCAGCCGCGCTCCCCCCATGAGCGTGTCTGATCGCCTTGGACGTACTATTCCGTGTATGGGAATTAAGTCCCAGGTCACATGGACAAAATAGTACGTCTATTGCCAGAAAGGGGTTAACACTGTTATTTTTTTAATTATTCTTACTTTGCAGATTTTTTCACATCTTAGTAAAACTTGTGCACAGTACTGTATTCACACACTCGTAGCACATACAGACGGAAGAGGGCCCTTTGCAGTCCAATATGTTTTAATAACATGGCATGGGCAGCATGGTGGCTCAGTGGGTAGTACTGCTTCTTTGCAGCACTGAGGTCCTGGATTCAAATCCCACCAAGGACAACATTTGCAAGGAGTTTGCATGTGCTCCCTGTGTTTGCATGGGTTTCCTCCCACACCACAAAGACATACTGATTGAGAATCTAGATTGTGAAGCCCAATGGGGACAGGGATGATAATGTCTATAAAGCACTGTGGAGTTAATGGCACTGTATAAGTGAGTAAAGTAAATAAATAATGCACAATTCCACCTGTGTTGGACGTTGATGTAGGCACTCTTACCTTTTGGGACCCTGTGCACCACCCACACCGCCCCTAAACGCACACACTTGTACACACATAGATAAGTGCCAAGGTTGTCCTCTGTCAGAAACATGCATGTTATATTAGTTTTCCGTGTTGACTTCATATCAATCTAGTTTAAGTTTCTCCAGGCATTTTTACTGTTTACCCTCTGCAAATCTCTCTATTGATCCACAAAGTCCGTCAAGTATTATTGATGTCTTGATGTCAATATGCCTATAAGTTATCTTACCTGGCATACAAACGAATGCCTGTCTGCATGCATTGAGCAGGGATGCGTCTATTGAGTAGACATCCTGTCAGATGGTGGGGATTGGCAATGTGGTAATGAAGATGCTATATTGTATAATCATGGTCTGAATGTTTTTATATTTTCCAGAAATGTGTTTACTGATTTTCAGTGCCTCGGACCGAGATTAAACAGATTCATTCTTCATTATAAACCTAATGCAAACGTCTAGGACACTGAAGGACAAAAACTGAACACAAAGCCCCAAACAGAACCAGGCCCTGTGATATTGTCGGTGAATAAATGATTGTATAACTCACATATAATGTTATTGCTGCTTCAATTTGACATACAGCTCTACATTAAGGGAGTTGCCTCAAGTTCTTATGTGACTGAAATTGCAAAGTTAGTGTGAAAATCAGCTTTGCAATTTATTGTGCCAAGAATGGAGGGATTTTTAATTTTACAGTGTACAATTCAATGCATGGGTTACTGGCCACCCTGCACTATGGCCGGTTATCCATTTAAGGAGTTAATTCCACTAGCGGGTTCTATGCTTTAGAGCAGGGGTGGGAAACTTTATGCCAGTGGGCCGTTTATGGCCCTCGATGACCTTTTATCCGGAACTCTGGGCAGATACCTGAGGACGGCAGTGCTTGGGCCAGCAGTTGTATTTTGACTTACGGTAATTTCTTCTTGTTCTCTGAGCACGAGCACACAATGTTCACTACTGAACGCTGAGGCACGTGCAATTGTAACATCCCAGGAAGATGGTTGTTACAGTGGTGTTGCCTTCCTTTCGAGGATGGTGATGCCATGCCTGGAAGCGACAAGGATCCCTTTAACAGGTAGCACATACATGCAACATGTTCTGATTCCAGGCCAGAAGGGAGAGCTCTAGACCCGGTTTCAGGGAAGCTTCCCTAGATATATATTCTGGCTGGAGGAGAAGTTAGGGAGTTGGTCAGAGTGAGTTGGAGAGAGAGGAGAGTGAGGAGGGCTGGAGCTGTGCAGACATGAGGTTCTGCAAAGGATTTTTATTGACACCCAGCAACTTCAATACACATAAAACATAATTAAAAACAATGCAAAGTACAATTGGCACATAGATAGATAACGTGTACAGAAATACAGAGTACAAGTCTGCAAAAACCAGCATATAAATAGCAGAAGTAACCCTCTGGCTCATGGAGCTGATAATAAATGACCGGACAAGTGCACCACCTTTATGAACAGCCAAAAGAAACTATCCTCCAACCTGGGACAACCACTGAAATGTGGACGCCCAACGTGCGGGGCAAGACCACCCAAATTCAGTGGCACCTATAGTAACTTATAAAGTCCCAGTAAATCCCATATCTCTAATAAGATGGATGGGCTGAACATACCCAAGGTGGAGAAGGCAAGCACGCCAGCTCCAGGCGCAGACGAAGTATGTGCTAAAAAGAGAGAACGCCCAACGCGTATCGCCCTTCTCAAGAGGGCTTCGTCAGGGGAAGGTGCCGTGTGTCAAAGGGCCCCCGTATAAATAGTATGTATATGGCTTACCTAATGAGGCGCAGGTGGATAGAGACGCCAGTACTACCGGAAGTATGGTATTTAGGAAGGAAACATGCGTCGCCCAGCAGTGAGGAATGGACACACCCCCCCTTTTCCAGGTCAAGGAAAAGATGCGCGTGCGCAGTCATGCCAGCAGGACCTGACAATCTCCAGCCGCCGGAAACGGGGCCAGTCTGTGTATAACATGTGCGTGAACGCAGATAAACAACTGGGAGGAGGGCACTCCTCTTATAGCCGGAAAGGTGATCGTCCAAAAGAAAAGAAGGGCAAGGAGGAGGGGGGGAGCCGATTTTGAGGGAGAAAGAGGTACAGACCAAGACAGAACGCACAAGCAGGGCGTGGAGACAGCCCAAAATAGAAAAACAAGAAGAGTGCTGCATCAGAAGGCCATCTACTAAGTATATGGCAAGATATCTGTGCCAGGATATGGCAAGATATCTATGTAATCCCTAGAGTCATGTATAGACCTTGCAACCCAATAGAAGCAGATCTACATCGGAATATACGCTGCAAGACTAAAGTCACCTACCGCCGAACACATATAAGGGGCCATATAATGATAGCCAAGGCTAGGGCCGACATATGTGGTCCTAAATAGGACCCTATATAGCAAAACCCTGTACTCATATGTAACCATACATGCAAAGTATGCACACCTTTCCGGCTATAAGAGGAGTGCCCTCCTCCCAGTTGTTTATCTGCGTTCACGCACATGTTATACACAGACCGGCCCCGTTTCCGGCGGCTGGAGATTGTCAGGTCCTGCTGGCATGACTGCGCACGCGCATCTTTTCCTTGACTTGGAAAAGGGGGGGTGTGTCCATTCCTCACTGCGGGGCGACGCATGTTTCCTTCCTAAATACCATACTTCCGGTAGTACTGGCGTCTCTATCCACCTGCGCCTCACTAGGTAAGCCATATACATACTATTTATACGGGGGCCCTTTGACACACGGCACCTTCCCCTGATGAAGCCCTCTTGAGAAGGGCGATACGCGTTGGGTGTTCTCTCTTTTTGGCACATACTTCGTCTGCGCCTGGAGCTGGCGTGCTTGCCTTCTCCACCTTGGGTATGTTCAGCCCATCCATCTTATTAGAGATATGGGATTTACTGGGACTTTATAAGTTACTATAGGTGCCACTGAATTTGGGTGGTCTTGCCCCGCACGTTGGGCGTCCACATTTCAGTGGTTGTCCCAGGTTGGAGGATAGTTTCTTTTGGCTGTTCATAAAGGTGGTGCACTTGTCCGGTCATTTATTATCAGCTCCATGAGCCAGAGGGTTACTTCTGCTATTTATATGCTGGTTTTTGCAGACTTGTACTCTGTATTTCTGTACACGTTATCTATCTATGTGCCAATTGTACTTTGCATTGTTTTTAATTATGTTTTATGTGTATTGAAGTTGCTGGGTGTCAATAAAAATCCTTTGTTTATATTATATATATATATATATATATCTTTGTTTTATTTTCTGTGGTGTGCATCCTTTGGAGCAGCGTCTTTTCCTTGTGTATTCCTCATGCTTGGCTGCTTGGTTGCACCCCGTTGTGATAGTTTATTATAACCTGTATTGGTAGTGCGCTCTATTTTTTGGTTGACATGAGGTTCTGCAGCTCCTGACCGGAGTGGAGGAGTCAGACAGAGTTGATTCTGTAGGAACATATGAGGGAAAAAGAAGCAAAGGAGAAGTGAGGAGCTGGAGGGGAGCTGCAACTGGGCTCCCTCCATGCTGAAGCACAGGAACAGGACACCGGGAGTCCGAGGCTGTGTGGAACTGTATGCCCCAGAGCAAAAACCGAAGAGCAGAGGATTTCAGGTCGCCTGTCCAGAACCACACCCAAAGGCACAGCAGCATATAGAGCCCGGAGTAGCCGCACGCAGAGACACCTGTAAAAAGGCTCTAGTTGCCTGCCATGCGAGTACTGTCCTATATATAGGACAGAGAGAGAAGACCTTGTGTGAAGTCTCAGGCAGCAAGGGAAGCACACTACAGCGCAATGAGGAAGGCTTCCAACCCCACCTGGCTAAGGGGACTCCAAATCGCTTCCAGGCTGGCCAGACCTTACCATCATCTGTTACCGGTATCATGGACTGTGGCTGCATACTACCAGTAAAAGGTAAAGAGACTGCAACCTTGTGTCCTCTAATTCTTTCTGGCACCACACCATCTACCATCTTTGCCTACTATACCGGGAGCCCTGGGGACTAAGCTTCATCTGTGGGAAGCCACACCATCATTGCTGCAATAACATCATCCCCAGTGGACCCCTTTAAGCAGCGTCAGTCATTCCTGACCGAATACCACAAGTGGCATCACGAACATTCTTTACTCAAAACAACCCCTTTAAAGACTTTCCCTTTAACTTGGACGCCCAGGGTCATGGACCGGGTCACTGCCACCGTGACCACCCCTTTAACGACCACCAACCCAGCCTGAGTACCCCAAGGTCCTAGCAGGCGCTCCACAATGAAAGATTATGTCCACATAAATATCTAAATGGACCTTGGCGGAAAAAAGCCTCCCCGCCCCTGCTTTAGAGTCTACTCGAACCACTCTGAAGCTAGCCCAAAACTGCCTCAGCTAGCAGTCTGAGAGAATTCTCATTTTGGACCAGAAGCATGACTATGCGGCTGCTCCAAACTATCATTCACCCCTCCCCCCAAAGCAGGAAACTGGGGACCAAAAGCGGTTTAGTTCCTGGAGAAAATAAGTTGAGGTAACTTCTTTACAGTAAACTAGGAGTCTTCACGTGACAATCAGTGATGTTCATAAAAAATAATGCAGAGTCAGCAGTTAAGATCAGTTTGTCATCGGCTTCTTTGGTCTGCATAGGCAACAGCCAAGATAACAAAGCTCTCAGTAAGATGAAGTGAGTTTCAGCTAGGTCACTACAATGCCTAGTGTAGCAGGCAATGATAAAACCATCTACACTGCTGCTCCATGCACAGGCAGCAACTTATTTAACAAAGTTCTTAAGTGAGCTTTGTCATCTTGGTCGCTGGCTATATTGACAGCCAATGGCAAGCTTATCTCAACTGCTGTGCTCTGTATAGGCAGCAACCTGGATGACAAAGGCTGTAGTGTGGTCTCCGACAGCTCCCTACCTTTCCTCTCTCTTGTAATTAGTGAGAGGATGTGAGAGGAGAGCCAGTGACCTGTCGGAAGAGCAGTCTCAAATTTAATAAAGTACATCCTTTAAAAATAAAAAACACTAATGTTATAATAAACTTTAAGTTTTTACATTCTTTTTCTAACTCTAAATTTAGGGTTAGGAATAGGCTTAAAGGGCCACTGTCACCCCCTCCAGCCATTATAAACTAAAAGAGCCACCTTGTGCAGCAGTAATGCTGCATTCTAACAAGGTGGCTCTTTTAGTTTTAGGTGCATGTATTACCAAACTAAAGGGTTTTATGTTTTCGCCAAAATACCTTTCTTTAGCCAGGGAGGCAGGTCCTCACCCCCCTGCTTGTAACGCCACATTGCCGTCACTCCAATGTTCAGGGGTGCCGGGCACCGCCCCCTCAGCGCTGTTTACCCATGAAATCCGGCGCCTGCGCTGTGTATCGTTGTTTGGTGCAGGCTCAGAGAGCTCTGGCCGTCTGACGTCACAGCCAGGCTTGCAGACTGCGCCTGTGCGGCCGCCCTGCTTGTGAATCCCAGCCCCGCACTCTGCATAATGCATAACACACTGCGGGGCTGGGATTCACAAGGTGGGTGGCCGCACTGCCCGCGCAGGCGCAGTCTGCAAGCCTGGCTGTGATGTCAGACGGCCAGAGCTCTCTGCGCCTGCACCCTATGCGAGGGGTGCGATGATCCCGGATGTGTACAATGAACACATCTGGCATCATCGCGTCCCAGAAGGGGGTGGGGCTTAGCGCCGAGCGGCTTTGCCGCTCCGACGATACCGCCGGCCATCCTGATCATGGACACGTACCCTAAAACTAAAAGAGCCACCTTGTTAGAATGCAGCATTACTGCTGCACAAGGTGGCTCTTTTAGTTTATAACGGCTGGAGGGGTGACAGTGGCCCGTTAAGGTTAAAATTTGGGTTAGAGCTACAATGGGGGAAATAAGTATTTGATCCCTTGCTGATTTGTAAGTTTGCCCACTGACAAAGACATGAACAGTCTATAATTTTAAGGGTAGGTTAATTTTAACATTGAGAGATAGAATATCAAAAATAAAATCCAGAAAATCACATTATATAAATTATATAAATTATTTTGCATTTTGCAGTGAGAAATAAGTATTTGATCCCTCTGGCAAATAAGACTTAATACCTGGTGGCAAAAACCTTGTTGGCAAGCACAGTAGTCAAATGTTTTTTGTAGTTGATGAGGTTTGCGCACATGTCAGGAGGACTTTTGGTCCACTCTTTTTTGCAGATCAACTCTAAATCATTAAGAGTATGAGGCTGTCGCTTGGCAACTCAGAACTTCAGCTCCCTCCATAATTTTTCTATGGGATTAAGATCTGGAGACTGACTAGGCCACTCCATGACCTTAATGTGCTTTTTTTAGCCACTCCTTTGTTGCCTTGGCTGTATGTTTTGGGTCATTGTCTTGCTTGAAGACCCAGCCACAATGTCCTGGTGGACGGAGGTTGTCACTCAGGATTTTACGCTACATGGCTCCATTCTTCCATTGAGGTAGTGAAGTAGTCCTGTGCCTTTAGCAGAGAAACACCCCCAAAACATGTTTCCACCTCCATGCTTGACAGTGAGGACTGTGTTCTTTGGGTCATAGGTAGCATTTCTCTTCCTCCAAATATGTTGTTTTAATACCAAAGACCTCAATTTTTTTCTCATCTGACCACAGCACCTTCTCCCAATCACTCACAGAATCATCCAGGTGTTTATTGGCAAACTTCAGACGGGCCTGCACATGTGCCTTCTTGAGTGACCTTACGGGCACTGCAGGATTTTAAACCTTTACGGCGTAATGTGTTACCAATAGTTTTCTTTGTGACTGTGGTCCCAGCTGCCTTGAAATCATTAACAAGTTCCCCCCATGTAGTTTTAGGCAGATCTCTCACCTTCTTCATGATCACGGATACCCCACAAGGTGAGATTTTGCATGGTGCCCCAGATCAATGTCGATTGAAAGTCATTTTGTATTTCTTCCATTTTCTTACTATTGCACCAACAGTTGTCTCCTTCTCTCCCAGCATCTTACTTATGGTTTTGTAGCCCATTCCAGCTTTGTGCAGGTCTATGATCTTGTCCCTGACATCCTTAGAAAGCTCTTTGGTCTTGCCCATGTTGTAGAGGTTAGAGTCTGACTGATTAATTGAGTCTGTGGACAGGAGTCTTTTATAAAGGTGACTGTAAGACAGCTGTCTTTAATGCAGGTAACAAATTGATTAGGAGTGTCTAACTGGTCTGTAGGAGCCAGAACTCTTAATGGTTGGTAGGGGATTAAATACTTATTTCTCACTGAAAAATGCAAATAAATTTATACAATCTGATTTTCTGGATTTTATTTTTGATATTCTATCTCTCAATGTTAAAATTAACCTAAAAATTATAGACTGTTCATGTCTTTGTCAGTGGGCAAGCTTACAAAATCAGCAAGGGATCAAATACTTATTTCCCCCACTGTAGGAATATGACTAGGGTTAGAGTTAGGACTATGGTTTATGTTAGGGAAAGGAAGCATTGATAAGTTATTTATTTATTTCCTTAGCCCTAATTTTAGTATGGTTACATAAAAGAGAACTCAAAATTTAATAAAAAAATAAAATTAAAGTATATAAAAATATTTATGCAAATTGCCTCTTCTGAGAAAAAGAGGACTTAAACTCTACAGCGCCACCTATTGGAAGTAGCGATCCTACAAGTCACAATCAACCCTTTAACGAGTCGTGCAATATGACTTAGGATAAAAGCCAAATTTAACTTTAATTTTAAAATGTTTTGCCTAATTGTCTATGTATAATGAGATGCAAAAACAGTTGTCTTGCCCCAGGTATTGGCAACCCATGCTGTGACAATGGGTCAGCTTATTGAGACCCTTCTGCTGAAAAGAGCTCATTGAAAAGGAACAACCCCTTCAAAGTCTAATTTAGTATTGTTTTTCAAATCCAAGCTTTTCTTATGGCTTCTTTACTGAATAGATTACATACTTAACATTGGTTAGTGGTATTGGCCTAATTCATACCTTTAACTCACTGGTATCCTAAACTAAGGGTTTGATTACATGAGCAGATGTAAGCATGTGGACTGTCATACACTATTCCTGAACCTGAAGACAAAAGAAGCACTGTGTGACTACTGTCGTGTGATTTTATATGATATATAGGATATAGAACAGGTTAGCATAGAAACAGGAAATGGTTAAGGTGATGATTAGCCCAGTGGCAGGGTACTAGTGCTGATCGGAAGGAGGGGACTCCCTGGTCTGAGGGAGTTCAGTGCCATTCAGTGAAGTGTCTAGGGGGTTCAAGTTCAGATGGGGTAGTGGGTTGTTAGGGACAGGACAGTGGAAGGCCAAATGGAGATCCCTGATGCAGGGACGGTTTTAGACAAAGTGGGGCCCTAGGCAAAAGTTTAAAATGGGGCCCCAAATGCTGACATATTGCACATCACACAGAGACATTTTGGTTGTAGTTACATGCGCTGATTTCAGGCCACTAAACAAGTGTGATCAACAATATTGAAGTCATTCGCCGCTTGTTTCCCAGCCTCTTTACACCGTCTGAGGAATAATGATGGGGACAGTACGATCACTAGTAGATCAATCAGTCTCCATACATTATCATGTTATCAGCATATCTGCAGTTTTCACTGGGCAATGTGCTGATGAGAGCAATGATTTTTGTTCCGGCATAAGCAATCCAATCACTTGATGAATATCCTGCATTTTGCACTCCCCTAGTCCTCCATATAGTATAATACACCCCCATAGTCCTCCATATAGTATAATACACCTCCATAATCCTCCATATAGTATAATATACTCCCCCTAGTCCTCCATATAGTATAATACACTCCACATAGTCCTCTATATAGTATAATAGACTCCCCATAGTCCTCCATATAGGATAATAGACTCCCCATAGACCTCCATATAGGATAATAGACTCCCCATAGTCCTCCATATAGTATAATACACTCCCCATAGTCCTCCATAGAGTATAATACACTTCCCATAGTCCTCCATAGAGTATAATACACTCCCCATAGTCCTTCATAGAGTATAATACACTCCCCATATAGAATATAATTCTGACCTCATATAGTATAATGCAACCCCCACATAGAATATAATGCAGCCCCCCATAGAATATAATGCAGTCGCCCATAGAATATAATGCAGTCCTACAGTATTATGGCCACCATGTACTCATATGCTCACTGATATATTCCGTATTCATGGGAGTGGAGAGCAGTGAATATTCATTACCTTAAGTAACGGGCACATGTAAATACCTAGCAGCAGGAAGCCTGCAGCTGCGGCTACTGTGCCCGCTATTAAAGTGAAATGGATATTCACTGCTCTCCACTCCTATAGTCCCTCCCATCTCTCGGCGCCGGCTTCAGTGCATAGTGGTGGGAGGCACTATGGGCATGGGGAGCAGTGAATATGAATTTCTCTTTAACAGCGGGCACAGGCTTTAGCCACAGCAGCCAGCTCTTGCCTCCTGTCACCCGCTGCTCTGCTGCTTCACTGGCATCAGGCAGGCCCCCTAACTCACGGGCCCCCTAGCAGCTGCATGGTGTGCCGCTATTAGCGACACACCACTGGCTGGGGGCAGGGGGGACACTAATAGCTTGGGGCCCCTGTTCAAGAAATGTGTCTGGGCCCCCATCCCTGCCCGGCACGCTGCATATTGTGATGGCAATCTGGCAATGGGACCCTGGAGCCTTGGGCTCCAAGAAACAAGTCACATTGCCCTCATTATTACTGCCCTGCAAGCAGGGGTGGACATAGCAATCACAGGGCCCCCACAGCTCTAAAAACTATATATTTATATTTTTACATTTGTTTCACTGAGATGGATATATATATATATATATGTATGTATATATATATATATATATATATATATATATATATATATATATATATACATACAGTGCCTTGCGAAAGTATTCGGCCCCCTGGAACTTTTCAACGAATGTGTCAGAAACACCAATAAATTATGGCAGACACCAATATAATAAATGACTGGTAAATATATCCAATGAATTAGAAGAATTAGGTGTGTACTGCCATGATGACACATTGCAAATATACAGAAAAAAATCTCAAAATTTCATAAGGAGACACTATATACAGTACCTTGCGAAAGTTTCGCCCCCTGGAACTTTTCAACCTTTTCCCACATATCATGCTTCAAACATAAAGATACCAAATGTAAATTTTTGATGAAGAATCAACAAGTGGAACACAAGTGTGAAGTTGAACGATATTTATTGGTTATTTAAAATTTTTGTGGAAATTCAAAAACTGAAAAGTGGGGTGTGAAATATTATTCGGCCCCTTTACTTTCAGTGCAGCAAACTCACTCCAGAAGTTCATTGTGGATCTCTGAATGATCCAATGTTGTCCTAAATGCTTATTGATGATAAATATAATCCACCTGTGTGTAATCAGGTCTCTGTATAAATGCACCTGCTCTGTGATAGTCTCAGGGTTCAGTTTGAAGCACAGAGAGCATCATGAAGACCAAGGAACACAACAGGCAGGTCCGTGATAATGTTGTGGAGAATTTTAAAGCCGGATTTGGATAGAAAATTATTTCCAAAACTTTATACATCCTAAGGAGCACTGTGCAAGCGATCATATTGAAATGGAAGGAATATCATACCACTGCAAATCTACCAAGACCCGGCCGTCCCTCTAAAGTTTCATCTCAAGCAAGGAGAAGACTGATCAGAGATGCAGCCAAGAGGCCCATGATCACTCTGGATGAACTGCAGAGATCTACAGCTGAGGTGGGACAGTCTGTCCATAAGACAACAATCAGCCGTACACTGCACAAATCTGGCCTTTATGGAAGAGTGGCAGGAAGAAAGTCAATTCTCAAAGATATCCATAAAAAGTGTAATTTAAAGTTTGCAACAAGCCACCTGGGAGACACACCAAACATGTGGAAGAAGGTGCCCTGGTCAGATGAAACCAAAATCGAACTTTTTGGCAACAATGCCAAACGATATGTTTGGCCTAAAGGCAACACAGCTCCTGTTCACAAACGATCTCCACCAAACCTCACTGAGCTCGAGCTGTTTGCCAAGGAAGAATGGGCAAGAATTTCAGTCTCTCGATGTACAAAACTGATAGAGGCATACCCCAAGCGACTTGCAGCTGTAAGCACAGCAAAAGGTGGCGCAACAAAGTATTAAGTTAAAGGGGCCGAATAATATTGCACACCCCACTTTTCAGTTTTTGAATTTCCACAAAAATTTAAAATAACCAATAAATTTCATTTAACTTCACAATTGTGTTCCAGTTGTTGTTGATTCTTCACCAAACATTTACATTTGGTATCTTTATGTTTGAAGCATGATATGTAGGGAAAGGCTGAAAAGTTCCAGGGGGCTGAATACTTTTGCAAGGCACTGTATATAGTGTCTCCTTATGAAATGTTGAGATTTTTTTCTGTATAGTTGCAATGTATCATCATGGCAGTACACACCTAATTCTACTAATTCATTGGATATATTTACCAGTCGTTTATTATATTGGTGTCTGCCATAATTTATTGGTGTTTCTGACACATTCTAGCGGTCGTACGCATGCAGCTTGTACGTCTGCTTCTTTCTGTGTTGATGCAGTGTGTTTGAAATAAATATATATACTGTATATCCATTAGCATTCGGTTCTGCTGGTTCCAGCGCAGTCAGACTTGCAGCCAAGTGACAACTAGTGTCCACTATGTCAGTGAATAGTACACTGCAGACGTGGCTGACACTCTAATTGGCACATGACAGTAAGTGTGCAAAGCGCCTCCTCGTGGTTAAGCCTACGTTCACATTTGCATTGTTGGGCGCAGCGTCGTCGACGCATACCGACGCATGCGTCATGCGCCCCTATCTTTAACATGGGGGGCGCATGGACATGCGCCGGTATGCGTTGTACTGCGTTTTACGACGCATGCGTCATATAGACGCACAAGACAGGGCGCAGGGGACGCTACTTGTAGCGTTTTCCCTGCGCCGAAATTCCCGATCTGTAGGATCTTATGACAACGCATGTGTCGCAAAACGCTGCATTGTGTACAACGCGTTGTTGGTTGTGTCGCGTCGCGTCTCCGACGCTGCACCCAACAACGCAAATGTGAATGTAGCCTAAGTGATAATTCCTGGAACCAGCAGAGCCTGACTATGTACAGTATGTATTATATTACATTATATGTCTGGTATCTGCTCTACATATACTGTACATACACAGATATACTGTACATACACAGATACATATACTGTACATACATACATGCACATATCGTACATACATACACCGTACATGCACACAGATACACATACAAATATAGTATATGCAAACACACACATATACCATACATACATATACCATCATACATACACATACCATACATACACACATACCGTACATATATATATACCGTACATACACACAGATACACATACATATACCATACATGCATACACATATACCCATACCTCCCAAGTTTTGAGGAAGGGAAAGAGGGACAAAGTCAGCGTCGCGCGCCGCGTCAAATTTTAGGCCACACCTCTGACCACACCCATTTCACAACTAGTCATGCCCCAACCACACCCATTTAGCACTTCTGATCACAATGTTTCGTAAACAATAATTATAAACAAAAAAATATGGCCACACATGACGCTCCATACTGTATAATGGCCACACATGACGCTCCATACTGTATAATGGCCACACATGACGCTCCATACTGTATAATGGCCCCAAATGATGCTGCGTACAGTGTACTGGCCCCACGTGATGCTCCATACAGTATAATGGGCCCACATGATGCTGCATACTGTATAATGGCCACACATGATGCTCCATACTGTATAATGGCTCAACATGCTGCTCCATACTGTATATTGGCCACACAGTGCTCCATACTGTATAATGGCCACACAGTGCTCCATACTGTATAATGGCCACATGATGCTCCATACTGTATAATGGCTACACATGATGCTCCATACTGTATAATGGCCACATTATGCCCCATACTGTATAATGGCCACACATGATGCTCCATACTGTATAATGGCTCCACATGATGCCCCATACTGTATAATGGCCACACATGATGCTCCATACTGTATATTGGCCACACAGTGCTCCATACTGTATAATGGCCACACAGTGCTCCATACTGTATAATGTCCACACATGATGCTCCATACTGTATAAGGCCAAACATGATGCTCCATACTGTATAATGGCCACATGATGCTCCATACTGTATAATGGCCACACATGACGCTCCATACTGTATAATGGCCATTGGCCACATTATGCTCCATACTGTATAATGGCCCCACATGATGCTGCATACTGTATAATTGCCACACAGTGCTCCATACTGTATAATGGCCACACATGATGCTCCATACTGTATAATGGCCACATGATGCTCCATACTGTATAATGGCCACATTATGCTCCATACTGTATAATGGCCACACATGATGCTCCATACTGTATATTGGCCACACAGTGCCCCATACTGTATAATGGCCACACATGATGCTCCATACTGTATAATGGCTCCACATGATGCTCCATACTGTATATTGGCCACACAGTGCTCCATACTGCATAATGGCCACACAGTGCTCCATACTGTATAATGGTCACACATGATGCTCCATACTGTATAATGGCCACACATGATGCTCCATACTGTATAATGGCCACACATGATGCCCCATACTGTATAATGGCCACATGATGCTCCATACTGTATATTGGCCACACAGTGCTCCATACTGTATAATGGTCACACAGTGCTCCATACTGTATAATGGCCACACATGATGCTCCATACTGTATAATGGCCACATGATGCTCCATAATGTATAATGGCTACACATGATGCTCCATACTGTGTAATGGCCACATTATGCTCCATACTGTATAATGGCCACATGATGCTCCATACTGTATCATGGCCACATTATGCTCCATACTGTGTAATGGCCACACATGATGCTCCATACTGTATATTGGCCACACAGTGCCCCATACTGTATAATGGCCACACATGATGCTCCATACTGTATAATGGCTTCACATGATGCTCCATACTGTATATTGGCCACACAGTGCTCCATACTGTATAATGGCCACACATGATGCTCCACACTGTATAATGGCCACACATGATGCTCCATACTGTATAATGGCCACACATGATGCTCCATACTGTTTAATGGCCACACATGATGCTCCATACTGTATAAGGCCACACATGATGCTCCATACTGTATAATGGCCACATGATGCTCCATACTGTATAATGGCCACACATGACGCTCCATACTGTATAATGGCCATTGGCCACATTATGCTCCATACTGTATAATGGCCCCACATGATGCTGCATACTGTATAATTGCCACACAGTGCTCCATACTGTATAATGGCCACACATGATGCTCCATACTGTATAATGGCCACATGATGCTCCATACTGTATAATGGCCACATTATGCTCCATACTGTATAATGGCCATTGGCCACATTATGCTCCATACTGTATAATGGCCACACATGATGCTCCATACTGTATAATGGCCACATGATGCTCCATACTGTATAATGGCCACACATGATGCTCCATACTGTATATTGGCCACACAGTGCCCCATACTGTATAATGGCCACACATGATGCTCCATACTGTATAATGGCTTCACATGATGCTCCATACTGTATATTGGCCACACACTGCTCCATACTGTATAATGGCCACACATGATGCTCCACACTGTATAATGGCCACACATGATGCTCCATACTGTATAATGGCCACACATGATGCTCCATACTGTTTAATGGCCACACATGATGCTCCATACTGTATAAGGCCACACATGATGCTCCATACTGTATAATGGCCACATGATGCTCCATACTGTATAATGGCCACACATGACGCTCCATACTGTATAATGGCCATTGGCCACATTATGCTCCATACTGTATAATGGCCCCACATGATGCTGCATACTGTATAATTGCCACACAGTGCTCCATACTGTATAATGGCCACACATGATGCTCCATACTGTATAATGGCCACATGATGCTCCATACTGTATAATGGCCACATGATGCTCCATACTGTATAATGGCCATTGGCCACATTATGCTCCATACTGTATAATGGCCACACATGATGCTCCATACTGTATAATGGCCACATGATGCTCCATACTGTATAATGGCCACACATGATGCTCCATACTGTATAATGGCCACACATGATGCTCCATACTGTTTAATGGCCACACATGATGCTCCATACTGTATAAGGCCACACATGATGCTCCATACTGTATAATGGCCACATGATGCTCCATACTGTATAATGGCCACACATGATGCTCCATACTGTATAATGGCCATTGGCCACATTATGCTCCATACTGTATAATGGCCCCACATGATGCTGCATACTGTATAATTGCCACACAGTGCTCCATACTGTATAATGTCCACACATGATGCTCCATACTGTATAATGGCCACATTATGCTCCATACTGTATAATGGCCACACATGATGCTCCATACTGTATATTGGCCACACAGTGCCCCATACTGTATAATGGCCACATGATGCTCCATACTGTATATTGGCCACACAGTGCTCCATACTGTATAATGGTCACACAGTGCTCCATACCGTATAATGGCCACACATGATGCTCCATACTGTATAATGGCCACATGATGCTCCATAATGTATAATGGCTACACATGATGCTCCATACTGTATAATGGCCACACATGATGCTCCATACTGTATAATGGCCACACATGATGCCCCATACTGTATAATGGCCACATGATGCTCCATACTGTATATTGGCCACACAGTGCCCCATACTGTATAATGGCCACATGATGCTCCATACTGTATATTGGCCACACAGTGCTCCATACTGTATAATGGTCACACAGTGCTCCATACCGTATAATGGCCACACACACTGCTCCATACTGCATAATGGCCACACAGTGCTCCATACTGTATAATGGCCACACATGATGCTCCATACTGTATAATGGCCACACATGATGCTCCATACTGTATAATGGCCACACATGATGCCCCATACTGTATAATGGCCACATGATGCTCCATACTGTATATTGGCCACACAGTGCTCCATACTGTATAATGGTCACACAGTGCTCCATACCGTATAATGGCCACACATGATGCTCCATACTGTATAATGGCCACATGATGCTCCATAATGTATAATGGCTACACATGATGCTCCATACTGTATAATGGCCACATTATGCTCCATACTGTATAATGGCCACATGATGCTCCACACTGTATAATGGCCACATTATGCTCCATACTGTATAATGGCCACACATGATGCTTCATACTGTATATTGGCCACACAGTGCCCCATACTGTATAATGGCCACACATGATGCTCCATACTGTATAATGGCTTCACATGATGCTCCATACTGTATATTGGCCACACAGTGCTCCATACTGTATAATGGCCACACATGATGCTCCACACTGTATAATGGTCCACACATGATGCTCCATACTGTATAATGGCCACACATGATGCCCCATACTGTATAATGGCCACATGATGCTCCATACTGTATAATGGCCACATGATGCTCCATACTGTATAATGGCCACACATGATGCTCCATACTGTATAATGGCCATTGGCCACATTATGCTCCATACTGTATAATAGCCCCACATGATGCTTTGTACTGTATAATGGCCACACATGATGCTGCGCACTGTATAATGGCCACACATGATGCTCCATACTGTATAATGACCACACATGATGCTCCTTACTGTATAATGGCTCCACATGATGCTCCATACTTTATAATGGCCACACATAATGCTCCATACTGTATAATGGCCACATTATGCTCTATACTGTATAATGGCCCCACATGATGCTGCATACAGTATACTTGCCCCACGTGATGGTCCATACAGTATAATGGTCCCACATGATGATTTGTACAGTATAATGGCCCCACACGATGCTGGGTACAGTATAATGTCCACACATAATGCTGGGTACAGTATAATGGCCCCTCACGATGCTCCATACAGTATAATGGCCCCACACAATGCTGGGTGCAGTATAATGGCCACACATGGTTAACCCACCCCCATCATTGCCTTCTCCATCACTACACACACACACCTTTCACCGCGCTCCCTCGCAGCAGCCGGCAGCTTCCACTCCCACAGTGCTGAATGGTGTCATCCAGCTGCGCCGCTGACTGCTCACGTCGCTGCAGCTGTGATACGCCACTGATAAAGACCTCCTGTGTCTCCTGTGCCAGTCAGTGTCAGAGCGAGGAGCAATATCTGCTCCGATCCGACACAGCCAGCGTCTGCTCCGTACACCTCGTACACATGCGACTCCCCTCCATACACCTCATACACACACGACTCTGCTCCATACACCTTGCACATGCGGCTCCGCTCCATACACCTCGTATACAAACGGCTCCGCTCCGTACACCTCATACACACACGGCTCCTCCCCATACACCTCGTACACACACGGCTCCACTCCATACACTTCGTACACACACGGCTCCGCTCCATACACCTTATACACACACGGCTCCGCTCCGTACACCTCATTACACACACGGCTCCTCTCCATACATCTCGTACACACACGGCTCCACTCCGTACACCTCGTACACATATGGCTCTGCTCCATACACCTCGTACACACACGACTGCGCTCCATACACCTTGCACATGCGGCTCCACTCCGTACACCTCGTACACACACGGCTCCACTCCGTACACCTTGTACACACACGGCTCCACTCCGTACACCTTGTACACACACGGCTCCACTCCGCACACCTCGTACACACACAGCTCCGCTCCGTACACCTCGTACACACACGGCTCCGCTCCGTACACCTTGTACACACACAGCTCCGCTCCATACGCATTACAGATGCTGCTCCACTCCGCACACCTCGTACACACGCTGCTCCGCTCCATACAGCTCGTACACACACGGCTCCACTCCATACACCTCGTACACACACGGCTCCGCTCCATACATCTCGTACACACACGGCTCCGCTCCATACACCTCGTACACACACGGCTCTGCTCCATACACCTCGTACACACACGGATCCGCTCCATACACATTGCACACGCTGCTCCACTCCGCACACCTCGTACACACGGCTCCGTACACCTCTTACACACACGACTCCGCTCCATACACCTTTCACACGATGCTCGGCTCCGTACACCTCTTACACACATGGCTCTGCTACATCCACACTGTAAACACCTCCTGACCTCACACATACGCTTACCTTCCTCCAGCGCCATGACAACCAGCAGAGTCCTGTACACGGAGGTCCTCCCGATCATGTGACCCCCTGACTCCTCCCATTCTGTGACTTCATCACAGGTCCTGTGCACACAGAGCAGCCAATATGCTGCTCTGCGGGTGCAGGGGCTCAGGGAGCTGACTGGGTGATATACACACCTCCCAACCAGTGCGGGACAACTAATGTCCCACCCGGGATCACGGGGCTGACTGTCAAAATCGGGACAGTCGCGCTGGATCCGGGATGGTTGGGAGGTATGATATACCGTACATGCATATACACACATATACTGTACATACATACACACACATATACTGTACATACTGTGGTGCAGCAGGATAAGTTTTGGCCTGTTATTTTCCTAAGGTTGAGGACCTGCAGTGATGTCACGATCACGTGATCAGCCCATGTGATGGGTACCTCACCTGTGGGTGTGGCTATAGACTATGTAATGGAGTTTCTTTTGTTTGGCACATGTTATTCTGGGTTTGGAGCTGGGCTGGAATGAGCCTGAACTGTTTTTCTCTGCCACATATGCCGCAAAAGATGGTGACATGACTGTTAGCAACCCTGGGAATGGCACCTGGCAGAAGCTGCTGACTTGGCTGCCGCTTAGTTAAGCCCGTCCCGTGTAAGGGTGAGTCTGAGACCAGTGGTTCTCCAAGCTGGAGTATGTTTGTTTTTTTTTTCTTACTTTCTGTCATGGACTGTTTAAAGTGCCAATAAACCACTGAAGTTTGGACTGTAAGCCTGTGTATTGCCTCATTACTGCTGTACTGCTGCCCTACCTCTGCTCACCCGAGCCAATCCCAACAATACACACATACAATTACCGTATTTTTCGGACTATAGGACGCACCGGACTATAAGGCGCACCCAGGTTTTAGAGGTGGAAAAAATATTTGAAGCAAAAAAAAATGTGGTAAAATATTTAATAACATAAATAACATACTATTATATGTGGTGTTATTATATATAATAGTATGTTATTATGTTGGAAGCTGCGGGACCAGTGTGGTGTCTGTGAAGTACGATATGAAGACGCTGGAGGGTGAGTATAAGGGCTCATTTCCATATGCGAGGCACAAGTCCGTATCTCGCATGTGGAAACCAAGCTCTGGCGCCGGCACTTTGGAGCGGAGCTGTGCAGCTCCATGTGTTCCTATGCGGCCGCACGCTCCGCTCTGGAGTGCCGGCTCCACAGCTTGGTTTCCACATGCGAGATACGGACGTGTGCCTCGCATGTGGAAATGAGCCTTAAGAATGGGTGCACAGGGCTTATAGTGAAAGCACCACTCCAGCACTGCAAAATAACACTGGAGTGCTGCTTTAAAATCCCATGGGAGAACTATAACTCCCAGCATGTCCTGCAGATCCTATGACATGCTGGGAGTTATAGTTCACCAAAGGAGTGGCAGAGTGCTTTATTGTGTTTTGTAAAGACTGACCTCTTAATTGTGGCAGCCACACTGTGGTGAGGTAAAAGCTGGAGCATCCCATGGCTGCACACACAGAGCCCTCTCTCTTGTTGCCTTTCCACAGCGCAGGACATAAGAGGAAGCTGCAGATTCTAGGTGGGAGTCTGAAGGACCTGTGATGATGTCAGAAGAGGGAGGGCTCTGAGCTGCCATGTGATGCTCCAGCCCGCCCACTTCTGACATCACACAGGTCCTTCCTGTGCACCACAGACAGCTCAGCGTCCAGCACAGGCAGGTATGCAGCGATCTCCTGGCCCCTGCTGCTGCTGCCTCCTCTCCCAGACACACAGATTCTCCCCAGAATCAGTGCTGGGGAAACTGTGTGTCACTCCTTAAGTGCAGTATTCATTTGCTGCTCCCGGCTCACCGCTCAGCTGATCGGTGGGCGGGGAGCCGCTAATGAATATTCACTGCACTTAATCAGCGGGACCATGTGGTTTCCCCAGCAGCTGATTCCGGGCAGCGGGGACATCCTGAAGTGGGATAACAGTGCGATCCCACTCACTGCTGCCCCCCTCCCCACATGCTATATCCGTACTATAAGACGCACCCACACTTTCCTCCCAAATGTGGAGGAAAAAAAGTGCGTCTTATAGTCGGAAAAATACGGTATATACACATATAGTATACACATACCTTACACACATATATATACACATATACTGTACATGCACATAAACATACATATATACCATATATACATACAAATTTATTGCACATACACAGATACACACATATACTGTACATCAGGGGTGTCAAACTGCATTCCTCAAGGGCTGCAAACAGGTCATGTTTTCAGGATTTCCTTGTATTGCACAGGTGATCATTGAATCACCTGCACAGAATGATTCCAGCACCTTGTGCAATGAGAAGGAAATCTTGAAAACACGCATGGTTTGAGGCCCTCGAGGAATGCAGTTTGACACCCCTGCTGTACATACACTCACACATAGACATACACATATATATATATATATATATATATATATATATATATATATATATATATACTGTACATGCATACACACACAGACATACAAATATACAATACATACACACATATACCATACATACATACACAGATACACACACATATAGAAACATACACATAGATACACACACATACTGTACATACACAGATACACACATACATATATACAAATACAAGCACATACATACACACAAACTAATCTGTGATATCAGGTGATCAGATGAGCCCTGGAGGAGGTCGGCAACATAGTTCAGCTGGAGAGGGCTGCAGAACCCACTGTGGGGGATGGGGACACAGAGCAGACAGGACTGATATCAGCCCTCTGGTGCTGCCGTGTTGTCCCGTGCAGTGAGCCTCCTCCCCCATCTCTTCTCTGTGAGGAGATGCTGCAGCCTGCTCAGAATAGAACAGTGGAGGGAGCAGAGGACACACTTTAAGTCCTGCTCTTCCTCCACTGCTGTCCCTGTGTGCTGTGCGGTCCGGAGCCCCTGACTGTAGGTGAGTTCTCAACATTGGGACGTGCCATGCAGGAGGAAAGATGACAGCCAGTGAGCACTCTCCTCAGTCTGGTGAGGAAAGCGTTCATTGGCCAGCGTCTCTCTGTGCATGACACGCCCCCTGTTTGAACTCCTGCACTCTGCGCCCCGCTCTCTCCCAGGCACTGGGTGTTCACATGATTACAGAAGTGAGTGAGAGAGGCCAGATTTTGCATGATACTGGGCCTGCCTGCAGGGCTCCCCTCCACCTTTTGGCCGCGGAGCAGTGCCACCGGCAGTATATCTGCCCCTGGTTGGGGGTGGGGTGCCTCTAGGGCAGCGGGGGCCCTAGGCAGCTGCCTAGTCTGCCTGCCCCTAATGCCAGCCCTGCCCTGATGGACATTCCAACAGATTCTGATTCCTAGGGCTCGAACCAGGTGCCAAGGAGTTGGCCTGGTTTTCCAACATCACGAGGTCAGTGGAAATAGAGTTACATGAAGAGCAGGTGGTCGGACCCTAGTGCCCTGCCAGAGTGGACAACGAATCCCTGGGGTTGATGGAGTCAGCAGGCTTTGGGGAAGTCCAGAATAAACGTGTGGCAGAACAGAAGAGAAGATGTGCTAAGGAGGAAGGAAGTCTGCATTGCTGTGCCCTATCCCATCTGCATCCACTTGATGAACTTGGTCAAAAAAGCACCATATAACAAAGATAGACTAATTATACACAATAAAACTTAACATTGAATAAATTATCTATAAAAATTCAGACCACATACAACCTTGGACTAGTGTCAATTGTTTGGCTAAAAGATACAGGGTGCACAATATCCCTGATCTGTTAACTATCTATCCCCTACCTTGCCGCGGAGGTTGGCACCCTATATCCTGCGCAATGGCTCCCCCGCTCAACGCATGCTATCCCTAAATCACCCTAATGGGCCCTATCATGCAGGAAAGAAAAAACCAAACAACAGACCATTCATTCTAGATAAATGCAAAAATAGTCACAGATAGTGATTAATGACATGTGCTCCATACATATTGCACATGCCCAGGTGCACTGATGTGTGCTCACATGTATTGCACACCTGCTTTTATTACACCTATTCCCAAAAATTAGGAGGTACTGGAAACCTATATATTATACCTAGGTGACCTTACCTGTCAGCGGGGGTTGGCACCCTACAATCCTGCGCAATTGGCGCCCCCACTCGGTGGCGTCGTCTCTCCCTGATTGCACCCTATGCTACTTGTAAAGGGAGGATTAAATATACCCTTGATCAGGGTGACACAGATGTACAACAAAAACAGGCCTTAACAGGTAAACAGTGCTCAAAAAGACATCACACCAGTGACAATTCCCATATTGCAAATATATGTTCTAAAGTATGTAATTCTCAACGCGTTTCCCCGAGATCGGTTCATCAGGCTGATAGATACCTGCTGTTTTGGATGGACATTGTTCCCCACTGCATCTGAGGGCGCACCTTTTTGAATTCAGTGTGTCTCCTATCCTCCTGAATCATCATTCAGATAAGTCTTTTTGAGAAATAATAAGTATGTCTCCTGGTTAACCGATCTCAGTGATTTGAAAAATTGTTGCACTTTTACTTTATGGTCTGTGATATAATACACTTGATGAACTTGGACTATTTATTAACATTTTGACTGTTTCAAAGAACCTGGTGTCCCAAGCATTGTGTGCGGCGGCTCCTGAGGACAGGAGCCTGGAGTCAGCGAAGACCTCCGGCCTACAGGTGAGTATGATGCACCCCACACCCTACAGCACACGAGGACTGGGACACCCCTTGTCTGTAAAGTCCTAGAGCTAGCACAAATCTAGACGCCTTATCAAAAGTGTCTATCAAGTCACACTTTCCCTTTAATGCTTGACATCATGTTGACCAACTCTTTTTGTTGCTAAATGCAGTAATAAATTAAATTAAAAAAAAAGATGTATTAGTTTATTTCAGGTTTATTAAATTCTAAATCTTTTTTAAAAAAATGTGCTAAATATTAGGAGATTTAAAAAAAAAAATATCCCTGTATATGTATAATCTAAAAGTAAACTTTTGAAATAAAAAAAAAAGTTTTCTGCTCTCGAAGTCTATATTCTAAATTGATATTAGGAACAATAGCAATAAAATGTAATTGCTCGCAGTGTTGTGAACGGGTTTTACAGCGCTGGGTAATAACATTTTATGGTTTGGAGGTACTTTGTGTGCTCTGTACTTACAGTAGCGCTTATGGTTAAATTAAAAACTGTAAAGTTTTATTATTTAAACTGAATTTAATAAAAGGAACAGCTTGCCAATAGGAAGTCATATCTCACATGAAATGAGCACGACAAAGCTAACATCATTTCTATCTGCATGTTTCCTCAGTGGCAAATTCCTGGATCCGGGATGGCACTAGACGAGATGTGCCTCGTGTTTGCTTAACTAAATATGCTAGGTGATAGAGACAGACGCGAGGAGATCATGTGAGCTACAGCAAACAACCAGCAGATGTATTATATTTATCTTGTTTTGCAGCCTTTTCATAACTTTTCATAAACCACAACACTCATTTTCCTCGCAGGCTGTCTGCATAATTAGAGTGAGGAGCCATCCTTTAACCATTTTAATAATTCTTTTTCTTTATTGCTCACATAAATGACGCTACGACGCGGCCGCTTTCCTTTTCCCTAACAGGAACACCAAAATGATCTGTTATTATTTTAAGATTTTTCTTAAGATTTTTTTTCTTATAATAGAAGAAAAAATTGTGGGTTTATGATAATTATTGTGTAGCAAAAATAAATAAAATAATACAATCATAAATATTCAAGTTCCAATTATATTATTTAATCTCCCAGATAATACAGTACTTATTATACAATTTAGATTGGCATCTGCTATTTTTCCTGATGTATCAAATGGCCAAGGTATGGGAGTTGCGTTGGAGCTAGGGGATTAGACTAAGTTAACAATTCAAAGGAATCAGTAACCAAGTTTATGTGTCCAAATCTGAGGGCAACATAAAATAGGGGCAGAGACCCTGATTCCAGTCCTCTGAAAGAATAAGAAGCGCCCCTGCTCCATGCATGTGTAAATCGGTGAGGTAAAACTGAGAAATGGAAACTTATGGGAGCCGCTCATATGGTAAGGTTGTGCAAATTGCTTGAGAAATGGTAGGAAGCGGCTGATGCTTCACCCACTGAACGCAGACAAGTGTTGTTTATCAGCAAATGAAATGTTGGTCAATGCAATCTCACTGAAATGAAACCTATTATTTTTTTTTGTTATTCCATTAGCGCCCACAGTTATCTAGACAGATGGACAATGCAAACAGTAATAAAGAAATGTTCACATTGTCATCTGTGCAGCAAGGTTGTGTTCCCCATTCACTTATTGCTCATTCCGTATGGCAGGTTATTTCACAGACCAATAGTACTCCTGAGATGGTTAATGAAAATGTCTGCCATGTGCGAGTATTTAATAATTTTATGCAGGTGAAATGCAGATTTTGAATTGATCTCATGAGAAACTTTATCCACAACTTATTAACATTTCTCTGTCAAGGAATATCATTTGTTGGGTAACTGCTCAATACTTAAGGTGATCATGTGAAAGAAGATATGTACCCTATTGCCATAAGGTCAATATACGGATGCTAAAATACATCCACATTAGGTGTCTGAGGTCTAAGGTCTAAGTCTTAGGCTACGTTCACATTAGCGGCGAGCGCCGCAGCGTCGGGCGCCGCAGCGGCGCCGCATGCGTCATGCGCCCCTATATTTAACATGGGGGCGCATGGACATGCGTCGCACTTGCGTTTTGCGCCGCATGCGTCGCTGCGGCGCCCGCGTCCGGGCGCAGAGGACGCAGCAAGTTGCATTTTTGCTGCGTCCAAAATCCATTTAAAAAAGGACGCATGCGGCGCAAAACGCAGCGTTGTGCATGCGTTTTGCTGCGTTTTTGTTTGCATTGTGCGCTGCGGCGCCGACGCTGCGGCGCACAACGCAAATGTGAACGTAGCCTTAGGCTACGTTCACACGATCCTTTTTTCACTGCGGATTTTTCCGGTCCTTTTTCGGGAAAATCCGCAGTGAAAAACGGTGGTGCTTCTCTCTGCGGTTTTGTGTCCTTTTTCTACTGCGGATTCCACTGCGGGTTTCCAACTGCAGTTTCCTATTGGTGCTGTTGGAAACCCGCAGCGGAATCCGCAGAAAGAATTTACATGGTACTTCTTTTTTCTGCAGGCAAATCTGCGCGGATTTGCCGGCGAAAAAAAGGATCGTCGGCACAGCGGATTTTGTTTTCCATAGGGTAACATTGTACTGTACCCTGCATGGAAAACTGCTGCGGATCCGCAGCTGCAATTCCGCTGCGGATCCGCAGCAAAAACCGCATCGTGTGAACATAGCCTTAGTCTGGTCAGCTTTTATTTCCAAAGGAATTTCTATATAGAATCTTAATATCCATTAAGTGCCCACTATAATGTAATGGTATGCTATGCCGAGCATGACATTTATATGCTTTAACACCTGAAATCTAGAAATTTGGGCTTGACCTATAGAAGACTATCGGTTACAATTACTCTTCCGTATGCCAACATATATCTAATATAAAGGGCAGAATGAGGTGAGTGAGGACCACTATGCAGTTACAGTAACCAAAATTTCTGCTTGCTGAATTGGTTTTATAGGCAGCACAGAATTGGGGAGCACCATAGAAAATAGAAGGGTCATAGGATTGTGAAGGGCTAATGAGAATGGAGCAGCAGCAGCTGCAAAGATCCTCCTGGCTGGCATGGAGGTTCAGCTTGGTGGCGCTGCGATGAGGAGTTCCACCACCAGTTGGCTATGTCTCCCTCACTTGGGTAGCCGGCTAGGGCAACCGATGCTTGGATACAATTGATACTTTCACAAAAGCCTCAGTTGCGGCCTCCCAAAAGAGCTGCTACCGGAGCATCAACGGCCCTCATGTCGGCTCAGCGTCCTACAGGAGCCTGTTGGCTCATCAATGAGGGCCACTTCAGATTCCTTGCCTCCTGTAAGTGTCATCTCAAATGTACAGTTTATAGCACAGGGTGCTTCGTTGTTTCAGGAGAAACAAACAGCTTGAGAAAATTGTGGTGCCTAGTACAGAGTAAAAACAGTGGAGGCAAGCCTTCTAATTGAAGGTTTTTCCTCTGTATTTTGGATTCCTTTTCAGCCCTCATCGGCTTTGTCAATTTAACATAATTTAAAGTCAGTCACTGAACAACCTGTGGTAGCATGCTAAAAGTTGTTCAAGGAACTTGAGTTGTCACGTGTAGCAGGCCCTTTTTCGGATTCACCTTCTTGGCCTGGTCCCCAAAAAGGTGCAGGATAAGTTCTGTCTTATCCAACATCTATCTTATCCTCCCAGGGAGCTCAGTCAATGACGGGATACCAAAAGAAGACATGGCCGTGTCTTATATGTGTTTTGATGGCTTGATACCATCTCTTGGGTTGCAAATTAGATGGTCTATTTTTTGTGGATATGTGCCTGCCAATGGGCTGTTCAGTGTTGTGCTATTGTTTTACGTTTTTTTCTTCCTTCCTTGAATGGATGGTCAGATTTGAGTCAGGGGTCCCCACCGTGGTTCATTAGTTAGACTATTTCCTATTCAACTGTCCTAGTAGTGATAATACGTGAGCTTATTTGCTGCACATTTTCAGGGGTCTGATGGGCCACATCGGCGTTCCTATCGCCAATGGCAAAATGGAAGCTCCAACAACAATTCTTTCGTTCCTTGGCATTTAGCTCGACATGCTCTCTATGTTTTTTTGCCTTCTGGATGAAAAAGTGCAGAGACTGGTGTCCCTTGTTGGTGTTCATTTTGTGGTAGCCGGGAAGATAAAACTGAGGCAAGTCCAGTCATTGTTAGGTTTGCAGGTATTTGCTTTTCAAATAATGTCAATGAGTCTGTTTCTTTCAAGATGTCTGTCATTGGCGCATCAGGGCATTCAAAGACTGGACCATTTCATTCAAATCACGGCAACAATAAGGAAAGATTTGTTGGTGTTGCACAAGTTTTTACAGACTTTTAATAGCAGATTGATGTGCCAGGAAGAAGTGTCTAATGTTGCTTTGCTGCTTTTTACTGATGCTGCCGGCAGTGTTGATTTCAGGCTGTCCTGGGATCATATTGGGGCCAGACGGCATGGCTGTTGGTGTGGCGCGATTGTAGCCTAATCAGTACTCTGGTGTTTCTCAAGCTTTTGCCTATAAAGGCCCCGTCACACATAGCGAGATCGCTGCTGAGTCACAAGTTTTGTGACGCAACAGCGACCTCAGTAGCGATCTCGCTATGTGTGACACGTACCAGCGACCAGGCCCCTGCTGCGAGATCGCTGGTCGTGTCGGAATGGCCTGGACCTTTTTTTGGTCGTTGATGTCCCGCTGACATCGCTGAATCGGTGTGTGTGACACCGATCCAGCGATGTCTTCACTGGTAACAGGGTAAACATCGGGTTACTAAGCGCAGGGCCGCGCTTAGTAACCCGATGTTTACCCTGGTTACCAGCGTAAATGTAAAAAAAACCAAACAGTACATACTCACCATCTGATGTCCGTCAGGTCCCTTGCCGTCTGCTTCCTGCTCTGACTGAGTGCCGCCGTACAGTGAGAGCACAGCACAGCAGTGATGTCACCGCTGCTCTCTGCTCTCACTGTACGGCGGCACTCAGTCAGAGCAGGAAGCAGACGGCAAGGGACCTGACGGACATCAGATGGTGAGTATGTACTGTATGTTTTTTTTTGGTAACCAGGGTAAACATCGGGTTACTAAGCGCGGCCCTGCGCTTAGTAACCCGATGTTTACCCTGGTTACCCGGGTGCTGCAGGGGGACTTCGGCATCGTTGAAGACAGTTTCAACGATGCCGAAGTCGTTCCCCTGATCGTTGGTCGCTGGAGAGAGCTGTCTGTGTGACAGCTCCCCAGCGACCACACAGCGACTTACCAACGATCACGGCCAGGTCGTATCGCTGGTCGTGATCGTTGGTAAATCGCTATGTGTGACGGGGCCTTAAGAGTTTCTGTGGCGATTTGGGGCCCAGGTTTGGATAATAGGTCTATTTGTTTCTAGTCAGATAACATCGCTGTTGTACATGCAATTAGCTCTTCATTATCGGTCCTAGCTTTGTTACAATATCTGGTATTGTGGTGTTTTCAGTTGAACATCGGGTTCAGAGCCCATCATGTTATGGACATAGATAAGGGTATTATAGATTATTATTATTATTATGATATTATCCATTTTTATAGCGCCATTTATTCCATGGCGCTTTACATGTGAACGGGGCAGAACTATGCCTTTTCATGTTCACAGCTTCAGAGTACTGTATCCCAGTGCGTCAAACGTCGGCTTCCGCTGCCCAGATCACTTGTGGGACCTGGTAGAACCGAGTTGCTGCGTTTAGTAGAGTCGTCAGTAGTGCAGTCACGATACTGCCACTGGGATACTTGACTGAGTATTGCTGATCGTAGTTTTCCTTCCACTGCTCAGCAACATTTGAACTTAACATTGTTGGTACTCGAATGTTGGAGAAAGACAGGAATTTTTAAAGGCTAGCGTGCAGAAGGGCTTGATGGTATTGCATTCAAGGTAAAATTATAGGGCATAAGCAGGGTTACAAAAGATTTTGTCCTCAAATAGACTGTTAAAGGCTGGGGAAGAAGAAACAGATGCAGGACCTAAGTTGGCCTTTGTTCTTTGCCATGTTGACCCATATTTATGGCGTGTTGGAGTTAGTCACAAACAACTCTTTTGAGGCATGTCTTTTTGTGGCAGCATTTTCTCAAATTTTTTTTTGCAGGCTTACACGTAGGTGAACTGGAGGCACCCTGGGTCAGATGTAAGGGTAGTTTGCAGGACGGGGATGTCATCTATTTCTACGGAGTTTAATAAATTGCATGTGGAAGTAAAAAACGGACCAGTAATCAGAGTTCCTGATTAATGGTTAATACTTTGGTACATGAGTCGGGCGCTTTGTTAATGCCGTATCAGTTTAAAGCCGTTTTTACATCTTCTTTGCATCAGATCAGGGTTGATGAGTCACAATTTGGTGCGGATTCTTTGAGGATTGTGTCATGATCTCTGCAGGCAGAGATCATAGCAAGCCTATAGAGGGACAAGCTCTCGGAAGATGGAACTATACTGACCATGAACTAAGCCTGCCGCGCAACTAGAAATAGCCAGGTAGCATTTCCTATTTATTGCTAGATGCCCAGCTCTGGCCTAAGACCTAAATAGCTAGCAGCGGGAAATATAAGACCTGGCTCACCTCTAGAGAAATATTCCAAAGAAGACAGTAGCCCCCCACATATAATGACGGTGAGTTCAGATGAAACAACAAACGCAGCAGGAAAATAGTCTTAGCAAATTTGAGGTCCGCTTACTAGATAGCAGAAGACAGATAGTATACTTTCATGGTCAGCAGAAAAACACTAACAAAACACCATCCAGAGATTACCTTAAACTCTGGCATTAACTCATAACACCAGAGTAGCAATCCCTGATCAACGAGAGCTTTCCAGACACAGTAACAAAACTTCAGCTGTGAACTGGAACAAATAGGCAAAACGAAACATGGACAAAAGTCCAACTTATCTAGTAGTTGTCAGAAGCAGGAACAAGCACTGAGAGGCATCAGATAACATTGTTGACCGGCAAGAAACCACCAGAGAAATGAGCTTAAATAGCGACACCCACTACTGATGGAAACAGGTGAAACAGGAAAGAGGATGACAAGTCCAATTCCACAAGCGGCCACCGGGGGAGCCCAGAATCCAAATTCACAACAGTACCCCCCCCTCAAGGAGGGGGCACCGAACCCTCACCAGATCCACCAGGGCGACCAGGATGAGCCCTATGGAAGGCACGAACAAGATCAGAAGCATGAACATCAGATGCATTGACCCAAGAATTATCCTCCTGGCCGTAACCCTTCCAATTGACCAGATACTGGAGTCTCCGTCTGGAAACACGAGAGTCCAAAATTTTCTCCACAACGTACTCCAACTCACCCTCAACCAACACCGGAGCAGGAGGCTCAACTGAAGGTACAACAGGTACCTCATACCTGCGCAATAACGACCGATGAAAAACGTTATGAATGGAAAAGGACGCAGGGAGGTCCAAACGGAAAGAAACAGGATTAAGAATCTCCAATATTCTATAAGGGCCGATGAACCGAGGTTTAAACTTAGGAGAAGAGACCCTCATAGGGACAAAACGAGAAGACAACCAGACCAAATCTCCAACACAAAGCCGAGAACCAACACGACGATGACGGTTGGCAAAACGCTGAGTCTTCTCCTGGGACAACTTCAAATTGTCCATAACCTGCCCCCAGATGTGATGCAATCTCTCCACCACCGCATCCACTCCAGGACAATCCGAGGATTCCACCTGACCGGAGGAAAATCGAGGGTGAAACCCCGAATTACAGAAAAACGGGGACACCAAGGTGGAAGAGCTGGCCCGATTATTGAGGGCGAACTCTGCCAATGGCAAAAAAGCAACCCAATCATCCTGGTCAGCAGAGACAAAACACCTCAGATATGTCTCCAGGGTCTGATTAGTCCGCTCGGTCTGGCCATTAGTCTGAGGGTGAAAAGCAGATGAAAAAGACAAATCTATGCCCATCCTAGCACAGAATGCCCGCCAAAATCTAGACACAAATTGGGTACCTCTGTCAGAAACAATATTCTCAGGAATACCGTGCAATCGGACAACATTCTGAAAAAACAGAGGAACCAACTCAGAAGAAGAAGGCAACTTGGGCAGAGGAACCAAATGGACCATTTTAGAGAAACGGTCACAGACCACCCAGATGACAGACATCTTCTGGGAAACAGGCAGATCTGAAATAAAATCCATCGAGATGTGTGTCCAAGGCCTCTTAGGAATAGGCAAGGGCAACAGCAGTCCGCTAGCCCGAGAACTACAAGACTTGGCCCGAGCACAAATGTCACATGACTGCACAAAGACTCGCACATCTCGTGACAGGGAAGGCCACCAGAAGGATCTTGCCACCAAATCCCTGGTACCAAAAATTCCGGGATGACCTGCCAATGCAGAAGAATGTACCTCAGAGATGACTCTACTGGTCCAATCATCCGGAACAAACAGTCTATCAGGCGGACAACGATCCGGTCTATCCGCCTGAAACTCTTGCAAGGACCGCCGCAGATCAGGAGAAACGGCCGACAAAATTACTCCCTCCCTAAGGATACCTGTGGGTTCAGTATTACCAGGAGAGTCCGGGTCAAAACTCCTAGAAAGGGCATCTGCCTTAACATTCTTAGAACCCGGTAGGTATGACACCACAAAATTAAAGCGAGAAAAAAATAAAGACCAGCGCGCCTGTCTAGGATTCAGGCGCCTGGCAGTCTCAAGATAAATCAAATTTTTGTGGTCAGTCAATACCACCACCTGATGCTTAGCCCCCTCTAGCCAATGGCGCCACTCCTCAAACGCCCACTTCATGGCCAAAAGCTCCCTATTCCCAACATCATAATTCCGCTCTGCGGGCGAAAATTTGCGAGAAAAGAAGGCACAAGGCCTAATGACGGAGCAGTCGGAACCTTTCTGCGACAACACTGCCCCAGCTCCGATCTCCGAAGCGTCAACCTCAACCTGAAAAGGCAGATTCACATCAGGCTGACGTAACACAGGGGCAGAGGCAAAACGGTGCTTAAGCTCCTGAAAGGCCTCTACAGCATGAGGGGACCAATTAGCAACATCAGCGCCATGTCTGGTCAAATCAGTCAGTGGTTTAACGACCTCCGAAAAACCAGCAATAAATCGGCGGTAAAAGTTGGCAAAGCCCAAAAATCTCTGAAGACCCTTAAGAGAGGAGGGCTGAGTCCAGTCACAAATAGCTTGCACCTTGACGGGATCCATCTCAATGGAAGAGGGAGAAAAAATATACCCCAAAAAGGAAATTTTCTGGACCCCAAAAACGCACTTAGACCCCTTCACACATAAAGAATTAGACCGCAGAACCTGAAAAACTCTCCTGACCTGCTGGACATGAGAGTCCCAGTCATCAGAAAAAATCAGAATATCATCCAGATATATTATCATAAATTTATCCAGAAAATCGCGGAAAATATCATGCATAAAAGACTGGAAAACTGAAGGGGCATTAGAAAGACCAAAAGGCATGACCAAATACTCAAAGTGGCCCTCGGGCGTATTAAATGCGGTCTTCCACTCATCCCCCTGCCTGATCCGCACCAAATTATACGCCCCACGAAGATCAATTTTAGAGAACCACTTAGCACCCTCTATACGAGCAAACAAATCAGTAAGCAATGGCAATGGGTATTGGTACTTAACAGTGATCTTATTCAGAAGCCGATAATCAATACATGGTCTCAAAGAGCCGTCCTTTTTTGAGACAAAGAAAAACCCAGCTCCCAAGGGAGAAGAAGATGGACGAATATGTCCCTTTTCCAAAGACTCCTTTATATATTCCCGCATAGCAGCATGTTCCGGCACGGACAGATTAAACAAACGACCCTTTGGATATTTGCAACCCGGTATCAAATCTATGGCACAATCGCACTCACGGTGCGGAGGTAACGACCCAAGCTTGGGTTCGTCAAAGACGTCTTGATAATCTGAGAGGAACTCAGGGACTTCAGAGGGAATGGACGACGAAATAGAAACCAAAGGTAAGTCCCCATGAATACCCTTACATCCCCAGCTCAACACAGACATTGCTCTCCAGTCCAAGACTGGATTGTGAGACTGCAACCATGGCAATCCCAGTACCAAATCGTCATGTAAATTATACAGCACCAGGAAACGAATAATCTCCTGGTGATCCGGATTGATACGCATGGTTACTTGTGTCCAGTATTGTGGTTTATTATTAGCCAATGGGGTGGAGTCAATCCCCTTCAGAGGAATAAGAGTCTCCAAAGGCTCTAAATCAAAACCACAACGATTGGCAAAGGACCAATCCATAAGACTCAGAGCGGCGCCAGAGTCAACATAGGCGTCCGTGGCAATGGATGACAAAGAGCAAATCAGGGTTACAGACAAAATAAACTTAGACTGAATGGTGCCAATGGAAACAGACTTATCAAGCTTCTTTGTACGCCTAGAGCATGCTGATATAACATGAGTAGAATCCCCACAATAGAAGCACAATCCATTCTTCCGTCTAAAATTCTGTCGCTCGCTCCTGGACAGAATTCTATCACACTGCATACTTTCTGGCGTCTTTTCCAAAGACACCGCCAGATGGTGCACCGGTTTGCGCTCCCGCAGACGCCTATCAATCTGAATAGCCATTGTCATGGACTCATTCAGACCTGCAGGCACAGGGAACCCCACCATAACATCCTTAACGGCATCAGAGAGACCTTCTCTGAAAGTTGCCGCTAAGGCGCACTCATTCCACTGAGTAAGCACAGACCATTTACGGAATTTTTGGCAGTAAACCTCAGCTTCGTCTTGCCCCTGAGATAGTGCCATCAAAGTTTTTTCTGCCTGAAGTTCCAAATGAGGTTCCTCATAAAGCAAGCCCAAGGCCAGAAAAAACGCATCCACATCGCGCAACGCAGGATCCCCTGCTGGCAATGAGAAGGCCCAATCTTGAGGGTCACCCCTGAGCAAGGAAATCACAATCCTAACCTGCTGAGCAGGGTCTCCAGCTGAACGAGACCTCAGGGACAAATAAAGCTTACAATTATTTCGGAAATTCTGGAAGCTAGCTCTATTCCCTGTGAAGAACTCCGGCAAAGGAATTCTCGGCTCAGATACTGGAGCATGTACCACAAAATCTTGTAAATTTTGTACTTTCGTGATGAGATTATTCAAACCCGCAGTTACACTCTGAAGATCCATTATTGTCAGGTGCACACAGAGCATACAGAGATTAGGAGGAGAGAGAGAAAAAAGACTGCAGCAAGGCAAACTGGAGGAAAAAAAAAAAAAAAAAAAAATTCCAGCAGACTTCTTATAACTCTCCTTTCTCAACCTGGGTCTTTAACACTTCAGTGGCCGGTCAAACTGTCATGATCTCTGCAGGCAGAGATCATAGCAAGCCTATAGAGGGACAAGCTCTCGGAAGATGGAACTATACTGACCATGAACTAAGCCTGCCGCGCAACTAGAAATAGCCAGGTAGCATTTCCTATTTATTGCTAGATGCCCAGCTCTGGCCTAAGACCTAAATAGCTAGCAGCGGGAAATATAAGACCTGGCTCACCTCTAGAGAAATATTCCAAAGAAGACAGTAGCCCCCCACATATAATGACGGTGAGTTCAGATGAAACAACAAACGCAGCAGGAAAATAGTCTTAGCAAATTTGAGGTCCGCTTACTAGATAGCAGAAGACAGATAGTATACTTTCATGGTCAGCAGAAAAACACTAACAAAACACCATCCAGAGATTACCTTAAACTCTGGCATTAACTCATAACACCAGAGTAGCAATCCCTGATCAACGAGAGCTTTCCAGACACAGTAACAAAACTTCAGCTGTGAACTGGAACAAATAGGCAAAACGAAACATGGACAAAAGTCCAACTTATCTAGTAGTTGTCAGAAGCAGGAACAAGCACTGAGAGGCATCAGATAACATTGTTGACCGGCAAGAAACCACCAGAGAAATGAGCTTAAATAGCGACACCCACTACTGATGGAAACAGGTGAAACAGGAAAGAGGATGACAAGTCCAATTCCACAAGCGGCCACCGGGGGAGCCCAGAATCCAAATTCACAACAGGATTGGCACATCAACAGAGGCCAGCAGAGTGGATAAGGCTATAAAACAGTTGAGCCCAGGGAAGTCGGCTTGTTTCTGAATGTACGTTAGGCATGATCTTTTATGATGCTTTTACGTTTTCGGCTTTTCTTGGTTAGGACTCCCTTGGACACCTGGTTATTTTTCTTTGCAGATACACCTATTCCACATATATGGATCCTGTACCACTCGTCCTTTTTGGAAGTGCATTGAACAGCAAGGTTGATTGCTGCAGAGGGGAAAAAGAAAAAAAAATCTTTAAATCTTCAGCTTAGCGAGTGTGACCTGAGCGTAAGTGTGAACGGCGGTAAGTGTGACTTGTGATTCAGTGACTTTTGATTCGGGGAGTTTCCAAGGGAGGAATTACTGAATTGCTGTCTGTGTTTTATTAATACTTTGTATTTATTTTTATTTAACGCTTTTGTCTGGTGCAATCCCCATTAGGAAATGTGCTCTACTATTGTTAATGCCATCCAGTGCACATCTTGCCACATGTATGCAGTCCTTGATCAGCCAGTCGAGGGTGCATACTGCTGTGCAAGATGTGAGCACGTTGACCATTTGGAAGCCCAGATTCTGGATCTAAATGTGCAGCTGGCAACACTGAGATCCATAGACAATATGGAGAGGAGTCTTCTGCTCACTGAGCAGACGCTCAATGGGATAGATGAGGGGGGATGGTAGGATGGAGCTGCAGGACAGTGAAGCAGCTTGCTGGGTGACAGTTAGAAAGCGGGGTAGAGGGAAGAGTGCCAGGGAGGCTAGTCCTGATCTGGCACACCCCAATAAGTTTGCTAAGTTGGCAGATGAGGGGGGTGCCAGTACAGGGGTAGCACTGCTGCAGCCAGGCATGTCCTCTGAAAGCCGGAGGAGTGACTGCTCCAGTAAGGAGGGAAATAGGAGAGCAGGGCAGGCCAGACAGGTGCTGGTAGTGGGGGACTCAATTATTAGGGGAACAGATAGGGCAATCTGTCACAAAGACAGGGATCATCGAACGGTGTGCTGCCTACCTGGCGCTTGAGTCCGACACATCGCTGATCGGGTGGACAGATTACTGGGAGGGGCTGGTGAGGACCCAGCGGTCATGGTGCACATTGGCACAAATGACAAAGTTAGAGGTAGGTGGAAGGTCCTTAAAGTTGATTTCAGTGAATTAGGCTGCAAGCTGAAAGCAAGGACCTCCAACGTGGTATTTTCTGAAATACTGCCTGTACCACGTGCCACGCGAGAGAGGGAACAGGAGATTAGGGAGGTTAATAAGTGGCTCGAGAATTGGTGTAGGAAGGAGGGGTTTGGGTTCCTGCAGAACTGGGCCGACTTCTCAGTTGGCTACAGGTTCTACGCTAGGGACAGGCTGCACCTCAATGGGGAAGGTGCAGCTGTGCTTGGGGGAGAAAATGGCTAGAAGGTTGGAGGAGTGTTTAAACTAGGGATTGGGGGGAGGGTATTCAATTTATTGGAGGGGAAGATAGTGCAGATAGAGACCTGGGCACAAATAAGGAAGTTGGGGGTGGAGGTGGCATGGGGGGTGGGGTTAGAACAGTTAGTAATTTAAGAAAGAATAGAGGTACAGAGAGGAACATCAAGTGCATGTATACTAATGCCAGAAGCCTCGCCAACAAAATGGACGAATTAGAACTAATGTTGTTGGAGCATAATTATGACATGGTGGGGATATCTGAGACGTGGCTGGATGAGAGCCATGACTGGGCTGTTAACTTGCAGGGCTATAGCCTGTTCAGAAATGACCGTACAGATAAGCGAGGGGGAGGGGTGTGTCTATATGTAAAATCTTCCTTAAAACCCATCCTGCGTGATAATATAGGTGAATTTAATGAAAATGTAGAGTCCCTGTGGGTGGAGATAAGGGGAGGGGGGAAAAAATAATAAATTACTGATAGGGGTTTGTTATAAATCTCCAAAAATAATGGAAGCAATGGAGAATATCCTTGTAAAGCAAATAGATGAAGCTGCAACTCAAGGAGAAGTCATTATTATGGGGGACTTCAACTACCCTGAAATAGATTGGGGAACAGAAACCTGCAGTTCCAGCAAAGGTAATCGGTTTTTGACAACTATGAGAGACAATTACCTTTTACAACTGGTTCAGGACCCAACAAGAAGGGGGGCACTGCTAGACCTAATATTAACCAACAGGCCAGACCACATAGCAAATATAAGGGTTGGGGGTCACTTGGGGAATAGTGATCACAAAATAATAAGTTTTCATGTATCCTTTAATAAGATGTGTAGTAGAGGGGTTACACGGACACTAAACTTCAGGAGGGCAAATTTCCAACGGATGAGAGATGATCTTGGTGCAATTAACTGGGACGATATCCTGAGACATAAAAATACACAAAGAAAATAGGATACGTTTATTAGCATCCTGGATAGGACCTGTGCACAGTATATACCGTATAGGAATAAACATACTAGAAATAGGAGGAAACCAATGTGGCTAAATAGAGCTGTAAGGGGCGCAATAAGTGACAAAAATAAAGCATTTAGAGAAGTATGTAGTGATGAGGCATTAAATAAATACAAAAAATTAAATAAATTCTGTTAAAAGCAAATCAAGGCAGCAAAAATTGAGACAGAGAGACTCATTGCCAGAAAGAGTAAAAATACCGTATTTTCCGGCATATAAGACGACTGGGCGTATAAGACGACCCCCCAACTTTTCCAGTTAAAATATGAAATCTTCTTAAAAGTCGGGGGTCTTCTTATACGCCGTATGTCATCTTATAGGGCCTGTGAATATGTGCCTTTTGGCGTGGGGAGTGGTCACGATGACTAAGACAGGGGGCGTCTCACAGTAAAGTGTGAGTGGAGTATATCCCCCTATTACCTCAATGCGGCAGCATGGGGGTCTCTGTGCTGGGAGCGGCAGCTCCTCTTCGTGCCGTGGGTGCTCTGTGCCGTGGGTGCTCTGTGCCGTGGGTGCTCTGTGCCGTGGGTGCTGTGGGGCTGCGGCGGTGCATCTTCTTGCAGCATCGGGGCTTCTCCGGCATCTCCTCCAGGCCCGGAGGCAGTCCGGCAGCCCCATTGCTGTGATGCGGTGGCCTCCGGGAAAATGGCCGCTGCTCAGATTCAGTTCTCGTCTCCCGAGATCTCGGGAGACGAGATCTGAATCTGAGCAGCGGCCATTTTCCCGGAGGCTGCGATGCGGTGGCCTCCGGGAAAATGGCCGCTGGGGGCGGCGCATGCTCAGATTCAGATCTCATCTCCCGAGACCTCGGGAGACGAGATCTGAATCTGAGCAGCGGCCATTTTCCCAGAGGCCACCGCATCAAAGCAATGGGGCTGGCGGTGCCTCCGGGCCTGGAGGAGATGCCGGAGAAGCCCCGACGCTGCAACAAGATGCGTCGCCGCCGCCGCCCCACAGCACCCACGGCACGAAGATGCGCTGCCGCCCCACAGCACAGAGCACCCACGGCACGAAGAGCTGCCGCTCCCAGCACAGAGACCCCCACGCTGCCTGTTGTGAATTTGGATTCTGGGCTCCCCCGGTGGCCGCTTGTGGAATTGGACTTGTCATCCTCTTTCCTGTTTCACCTGGTTCCATCAGTAGTGGGTGTCGCTATTTAAGCTCATTTCTCTGGTGGTTTCTTGCCGGTCAACAATGTTATCTGATGCCTCTCAGTGCTTGTTCCTGCTTCTAGACTACTACTAGATAAGTTGGACTTTTGTCCATGTTTTGTTTTGCCTATTTGTTCCAGTTCACAGCTGAAGTTTTGTTACTGTGTCTGGAAAGCTCTCGTTGATCAGGGATTGCTACTCTGGCGTTATGAGTTAATGCCAGAGTTTAAGGTAATCTCTGGATGGTGTTTTGTTAGTGTTTTTCTGCTGACCATGAAAGTATACTATCTGTCTTCTGCTATCTAGTAAGCGGACCTCAAATTTGCTAAGACTATTTTCCTGCTGCGTTTGTTGTTTCATCTGAACTCACCGTCATTATATGTGGGGGGCTACTGTCTTCTTTGGAATATTTCTCTAGAGGTGAGCCAGGTCTTATATTTCCCTCTGCTAGCTATTTAGGTCTTAGGCCAGAGCTGGGCATCTAGCGATAAATAGGAAATGCTACCTGGCTATTTCTAGTTGCGCGGCAGGCTTAGTTCATGGTCAGTATAGTTCCATCTTCCGAGAGCTTGTCCCTCTATAGGCTTGCTATGATCTCTGCCTGCAGAGATCATGACAGTTTGACCGGCCTATAAAGTGTTAAAGACCCAGGTTGAGAAAGGAGAGTTATAAGAAGTCTGCTGGAATTTTTTTTTTTTTTTTTTTTTCCTCCAGTCTGCCTTGCTGCAGTCTTTTTTCTCTCTCTCCTCCTAATCTCTGTATGGCTCTGTGTGCACCTGACAATAATGGATCTCCAGAGTGTAACTGCGGGTTTGAATAATCTCATCACGAAAGTACAAAATTTACAAGATTTTGTGGTACATGCTCCGGTATCTGAGCCGAGAATTCCTTTGCCGGAGTTCTTCACAGGGAATAGAGCTAGCTTCCAGAATTTCCGAAATAATTGTAAGCTTTATTTGTCCCTGAAGTCTCGTTCAGCTGGAGACCCTGCTCAGCAGGTTAGGATTGTGATTTCCTTGCTCAGGGGTGACCCTCAAGATTGGGCCTTCTCATTGCCAGCAGGGGATCCTGCGTTACGCGATGTGGATGCGTTTTTTCTGGCCTTGGGCTTGCTTTATGAGGAACCTCATTTGGAACTTCAGGCAGAAAAAACTTTGATGGCACTATCTCAGGGGCAAGACGAAGCTGAAGTTTTCTGCCAAAAATTCCGTAAATGGTCTGTGCTTACTCAGTGGAATGAGTGCGCCTTGGCGGCAACTTTCAGAGAAGGTCTCTCTGATGCCGTTAAGGATGTTATGGTGGGGTTCCCTGTGCCTGCAGGTCTGAATGAGTCCATGACAATGGCTATTCAGATTGATAGGCGTCTGCGGGAGCGCAAACCGGTGCACCATCTGGCGGTGTCTATGGAAAAGACGCCAGAAAGTATGCAGTGTGATAGAATTCTGTCCAGGAGCGAGCGACAGAATTTTAGACGGAAGAATGGATTGTGTTTCTATTGTGGGGATTCTACTCATGTTATATCAGCATGCTCTAGGCGTACAAAGAAGCTTGATAAGTCTGTTTCCATTGGCACCATTCAGTCTAAGTTTATTTTGTCTGTAACCCTGATTTGCTCTTTGTCATCCATTGCCACGGACGCCTATGTTGACTCTGGCGCCGCTCTGAGTCTTATGGATTGGTCCTTTGCCAATCGTTGTGGTTTTGATTTAGAGCCTTTGGAGACTCTTATTCCTCTGAAGGGGATTGACTCCACCCCATTGGCTAATAATAAACCACAATACTGGACACAAGTAACCATGCGTATCAATCCGGATCACCAGGAGATTATTCGTTTCCTGGTGCTGTATAATTTACATGACGATTTGGTACTGGGATTGCCATGGTTGCAGTCTCACAACCCAGTCTTGGACTGGAGAGCAATGTCTGTGTTGAGCTGGGGATGTAAGGGTATTCATGGGGACTTAACTTTGGTTTCTATTTCGTCGTCCATTCCCTCTGAAGTCCCTGAGTTCCTCTCTGATTATCAAGATGTCTTTGACGAACCCAAGCTTGGGTCGTTACCTCCGCACCGTGAGTGCGATTGTGCCATAGATTTGATACCGGGTTGTAAATATCCCAAGGGTCGTTTGTTTAATCTGTCTGTGCCGGAACATGCTGCTATGCGGGAATATATAAAGGAGTCTTTGGAAAAGGGACATATTCGTCCATCTTCTTCTCCCTTGGGAGCTGGGTTTTTCTTTGTCTCAAAAAAAGACGGCTCTTTGAGACCATGTATTGATTATCGGCTTCTGAATAAGATCACTGTTAAGTATCAATACCCATTGCCATTGCTTACTGATTTGTTTGCTCGTATAGAGGGTGCTAAGTGGTTCTCTAAAATTGATCTTCGTGGGGCGTATAATTTGGTGCGGATCAGGCAGGGGGATGAGTGGAAGACCGCATTTAATACGCCCGAGGGCCACTTTGAGTATTTGGTCATGCCTTTTGGTCTTTCTAATGCCCCTTCAGTTTTCCAGTCTTTTATGCATGATATTTTCCGCGATTTTCTGGATAAATTTATGATAATATATCTGGATGATATTCTGATTTTTTCTGATGACTGGGACTCTCATGTCCAGCAGGTCAGGAGAGTTTTTCAGGTTCTGCGGTCTAATTCTTTATGTGTGAAGGGGTCTAAGTGCGTTTTTGGGGTCCAGAAAATTTCCTTTTTGGGGTATATTTTTTCTCCCTCTTCCATTGAGATGGATCCCGTCAAGGTGCAAGCTATTTGTGACTGGACTCAGCCCTCCTCTCTTAAGGGTCTTCAGAGATTTTTGGGCTTTGCCAACTTTTACCGCCGATTTATTGCTGGTTTTTCGGATGTCGTTAAACCACTGACTGATTTGACCAGACAAGGCGCTGATGTTGCTAATTGGTCCCCTCATGCTGTAGAGGCCTTTCAGGAGCTTAAGCGCCGTTTTGCCTCTGCCCCTGTGTTGCGTCAGCCTGATGTGAATCTGCCTTTTCAGGTTGAGGTTGACGCTTCGGAGATCGGAGCTGGGGCAGTGTTGTCGCAGAAAGGTTCCGACTGCTCCGTCATTAGGCCTTGTGCCTTCTTTTCTCGCAAATTTTCGCCCGCAGAGCGGAATTATGATGTTGGGAATCGGGAGCTTTTGGCCATGAAGTGGGCGTTTGAGGAGTGGCGCCATTGGCTCGAGGGGGCTAGGCATCAGGTGGTGGTATTGACTGACCACAAAAATTTGATTTATCTTGAGACTGCCAGACGCCTGAATCCTAGACAGGCGCGCTGGTCTTTATTTTTTTCTCGCTTTAATTTTGTGGTGTCATACCTACCGGGTTCTAAGAATGTTAAGGCAGATGCCCTTTCTAGGAGTTTTGACCCGGACTCTCCTGGTAATTCTGAACCCACAGGTATCCTTAGGGAGGGAGTAATTTTGTCGGCCGTTTCTCCTGATCTGCGGCGGTCCTTGCAAGAGTTTCAGGCGGATAGACCGGATCGTTGTCCGCCTGATAGACTGTTTGTTCCGGATGATTGGACCAGCAGAGTCATCTCTGAGGTACATTCTTCTGCATTGGCAGGTCATCCCGGAATTTTTGGTACCAGGGATTTGGTGGCAAGATCCTTCTGGTGGCCTTCCCTGTCACGAGATGTGCGAGTCTTTGTGCAGTCATGTGACGTTTGTGCTCGGGCCAAGTCTTGTAGTTCTCGGGCTAGCGGACTGCTGTTGCCCTTGCCTATTCCTAAGAGGCCTTGGACACACATCTCGATGGATTTTATTTCAGATCTGCCTGTTTCCCAGAAGATGTCTGTCATCTGGGTGGTCTGTGACCGTTTCTCTAAAATGGTCCATTTGGTTCCTCTGCCCAAGTTGCCTTCTTCTTCTGAGTTGGTTCCTCTGTTTTTTCAGAATGTTGTCCGATTGCACGGTATTCCTGAGAATATTGTTTCTGACAGAGGTACCCAATTTGTGTCTAGATTTTGGCGGGCATTCTGTGCTAGGATGGGCATAGATTTGTCTTTTTCATCTGCTTTTCACCCTCAGACTAATGGCCAGACCGAGCGGACTAATCAGACCCTGGAGACATATCTGAGGTGTTTTGTCTCTGCTGACCAGGATGATTGGGTTGCTTTTTTGCCATTGGCAGAGTTCGCCCTCAATAATCGGGCCAGCTCTTCCACCTTGATGTCCCCGTTTTTCTGTAATTCGGGGTTTCACCCTCGATTTTCCTCCGGTCAGGTGGAATCCTCGGATTGTCCTGGAGTGGATGCGGTGGTGGAGAGATTGCATCACATCTGGGGGCAGGTTATGGACAATTTGAAGTTGTCCCAGGAGAAGACTCAGCGTTTTGCCAACCGTCATCGTCGTGTTGGTTCTCGGCTTTGTGTTGGAGATTTGGTGTGGTTGTCTTCTCGTTTTGTCCCTATGAGGGTCTCTTCTCCTAAGTTTAAACCTCGGTTCATCGGCCCTTATAGAATATTGGAGATTCTTAATCCTGTTTCCTTCCGTTTGGACCTCCCTGCGTCCTTTTCCATTCATAACGTTTTTCATCGGTCGTTATTGCGCAGGTATGAGGTACCTGTGGTACCTTCAGTTGAGCCTCCTGCTCCGGTGTTGGTTGAGGGTGAGTTGGAGTACGTTGTGGAGAAAATTTTGGACTCTCGTGTTTCCAGACGGAGACTCCAGTATCTGGTCAACTGGAAGGGTTACGGCCAGGAGGATAATTCTTGGGTCAATGCATCTGATGTTCATGCTTCTGATCTTGTTCGTGCCTTCCATAGGGCTCATCCTGGTCGCCCTGGTGGATCTGGTGAGGGTTCGGTGCCCCCTCCTTGAGGGGGGGGTACTGTTGTGAATTTGGATTCTGGGCTCCCCCGGTGGCCGCTTGTGGAATTGGACTTGTCATCCTCTTTCCTGTTTCACCTGGTTCCATCAGTAGTGGGTGTCGCTATTTAAGCTCATTTCTCTGGTGGTTTCTTGCCGGTCAACAATGTTATCTGATGCCTCTCAGTGCTTGTTCCTGCTTCTAGACTACTACTAGATAAGTTGGACTTTTGTCCATGTTTTGTTTTGCCTATTTGTTCCAGTTCACAGCTGAAGTTTTGTTACTGTGTCTGGAAAGCTCTCGTTGATCAGGGATTGCTACTCTGGCGTTATGAGTTAATGCCAGAGTTTAAGGTAATCTCTGGATGGTGTTTTGTTAGTGTTTTTCTGCTGACCATGAAAGTATACTATCTGTCTTCTGCTATCTAGTAAGCGGACCTCAAATTTGCTAAGACTATTTTCCTGCTGCGTTTGTTGTTTCATCTGAACTCACCGTCATTATATGTGGGGGGCTACTGTCTTCTTTGGAATATTTCTCTAGAGGTGAGCCAGGTCTTATATTTCCCTCTGCTAGCTATTTAGGTCTTAGGCCAGAGCTGGGCATCTAGCGATAAATAGGAAATGCTACCTGGCTATTTCTAGTTGCGCGGCAGGCTTAGTTCATGGTCAGTATAGTTCCATCTTCCGAGAGCTTGTCCCTCTATAGGCTTGCTATGATCTCTGCCTGCAGAGATCATGACAGCTGCCGCAGGCCGCAATGAGGTAATAGGGGGATATACTCCACTCACACTTTACTGTGAGACGCCCCCTGTCTTAGTCATTGGGACCACTCCCCCCCCACCCACCATATGCACATTTTATCTGTACCCGGCGTATAAGACGACCCCCGACTTTTAAGAAGATTTTGAGGGGTTAAAAAGTCGTCTTATACGCCGGAAAATACGGTAATCCCAAAATATTCTTTAGCTACGTAAATAGTAAGAAACTAAAAAATGAAAGTGTTGGCCTCTTAAAAATAGTCTGGGTGAAATGGTGGATGAGGAATAAGCCAATATGCTAAATGACTTTTTTTTATCAGTATTTACACAAGAAAATCCCATGGCAGACAAAATGACTAGTGATAAAAATTCCCCATTAAATGTCACCTGCTTAACCCAGCAGGAAGTACGGCGGTGTCTAAAAATCACTAAAATTGACAAATCTCCGGGCCCAGATGGGATCCACCCCCGAATACTGCAGGAATTAAGTACAGTCATTGATAGACCATTATTTTTAATCTTTAAAGAGTCCATAATAACAGGGTCTGTACCACAGGACTGGCGTATAGCAAATGTGGTGCCAATATTCAAAAAGGGGACAAAAACTGAACTCGGTAATTATAGGCCAGTAAGCTTAACCTCTACTGTGGGTAAAATCCTGGAGGGCATTCTAAGGGATGTTATACTGGAGTATCTGAAGAGGAATAACCTCATGACCCAGTATCAGCACGGGTTTACTAGGGACCGTTCATGTCATACTAATTTGATCAGCTTCTATGAAGAGGTAAGTTCCGGACTGGACCAAGGGAACCCAGTAGATGTAGTGTATATGGACTTTTCAAAAGCTTTTGATACGGTGCCACACAAAAGGTTGATACATAAAATGAGAATAATGGGGATAGGGGAAAATATGTGTAAGTGGGTTGAGAGCTGGCTCAGGGATAGGAAGCAAAGGGTGGTTATTAATGGAGCACACTCGGACTGGGTCGTGGTTAGCAGTGGGGTACCACAGGGGTCAGTATTGGGCCCTCTTCTTTTTAACATATTTATCAATGACCTTGTAGGGGGCATTCAGAGTAGAATTTCAATATTTGCAGATGACACTAAACTCTGCAGGGTAATCAATACAGGGGAGGACAATTTTATATTACAGGATGATTTAGGTAAACTAGAAGCTTGGGCTGATAAATGGCAAATGAGCTTTAATGGGGATAAATGTAAGGTCATGCACTTGGGTAGAAGTAATAAGATGTATAACTATGTGCTTAATTCTAAAACTCTGGGCAAAACCGTCAATGAAAAAGACCTGAGTGTATGGGTGGATGACAAACTCATATTCAGTGGCCAGTGTCAGGCAGCTGCTACAAAGGCAAATAAAATAATGGGATGTATTAAAAGAGGCATAGATGCTCATGAGGAGAACATAATTTTACCTCTATACAAGTCACTAGTTCGACCACACTTAGAATACTGTGCACAGTTCTGGTCTCCGGTGTATAAGAAAGACATAGCTGAACTAGAGCAGGTGCAGAGAAGAGCGACCAAGGTTATTAGAGGACTGGGGGGTCTGCAATATCAAGATAGATTATTACACTTGGGGCTATTTAGTTTGGAAAAACGAAGACTAAGGGGTGATCTTATTTTAATGTATAAATATATGAGGGGACAGTACAAAGACCTTTCTGATGATCTTTTTAATCATAGACTTGAGACAGGGACAAGGGGGCATCCTCTACGTCTGGAGGAAAGAAGGTTTAAGCATAATAACGGACGTGGATTCTTTACTGTAAGAGCAGTGAGACTATGGAACTCTCTGCCGTATGATGTTGTAATGAGTGATTCGTTACTTAAATTTAAGAGGGAACTGGATGCCTTTCTGGAAAAGTATAATGTTACAGGTTATATACACTAGATTCCTTGATAGGGTGGTGATCCAGGGAATTAGTCTGATTGCCGTATGTGGAGTCGGGAAGGAATTTTTTTCCCCAATGTGGAGCTTACTCTTTGCCACATGTTTTTTTTGCCTTCCTCTGGATCAACATGTTAGGGCATGTTAGGTTAGGCTATGGGTTGAACTAGATGGACTTAAAGTCTTCCTTCAACCTTAATAACTATGTAACTATGTAACTATATATTTTGGAAAAAAAAAACAGAATGGAAGTCTGGGCGGTGGGATTAAATTTTGCTCAGCCAGGGCAGGAAGTGCTCTGGAAAAGTTTCAGAGGTCTATGTTGGGCTCAGGTATTACCTCTGGCGGATATCATTTGTGTAAGATCTAATCTCATTGCCTTTTTCAAGTCTGACTTGGCTAGTTGTAAGAATTTGTTTAAAAAAAAAAAAGAGTTTTGGTATGATCGTAAATAGTACCAGTGAAAGTTTGTAAGGGGGGTCAGATTTTGGCAGCTCTAGAGAAGGCCCGCAGGCTGCTCAATATGAGAGTGTCTCATTTTGTCAGATCCAATGGAGGGGTAGTTGTATGTCATCGCATGTTGGAGGGCGACAACAAAAAGTGCTTTTGGCAGAGGAGTTCATTTAAATTCCATTGGTAACAATATTTTCCTGTAGGGCTTTAGCAGTGTTCCCCAACTCCCTTCTTCAAGAGCCACCAACAGGTCATGTTTTCAGGATTTCCTTAGTATTGCACAGGTGATGCAATTATCACCTGTGCAATACTGAGGAAATCCTGAAAACATGACCTGTTGGTGGCTCTTGAGGACCAGAGTTGGGGAACACTGGGCTACAGGATGGTACGAGCATGTGTTGGTATTGTTGGGCGGCGATGGTCGGAAGGTCACATAAGAGTCCCGACTTCCTCCATTTGCGTTTTTTTAGACGTGATGTGGATCTGACAATTCTGTCAAATCTTACTGATGAGAAAAAAATAAAAGTGTCAAGGATAAGTCCTTTAATGATTGTAAAATAATTGCCTGCATGACTGATAATGTCTAACGTGGTATAGTAATATTTTCTAATATAACATACACTCCCCTGTATTTGTAATGATGTGTCTCTATATTATTTACTTTCTGGTGTAAAAGTCCATGATAATCCTTAGTTACATTTGTCTGGATTTTACTGTTTATTTTGCACTTGCATTCTGTAAAAACGCAAGTCAAGCTAAGTATTAAGCTAATATAATGTGCTATTCGGAATCAACCTACTCCTGGAGTGAAAACATTTACAGATAACTGTGAACAGATTAATATTTTTTCTGCTGAACTACCCTAGATACTGTAATGTCATCGCTCTACTACATTGAAGTCATTGTGCAATTAGTTGTTGTTGTTTTTTTTATTCCTACATTCAAACAATATCCGGCTTTTCTACCAGAAGAAATCTTCTCTAGTTACAAAGTTAGCTGTCGACTTACCACTCTGGCAGTGGTTTGGGATATAATTTACTTATCTGCCCGTCCACAGCATCTGGGAGAAAATGAAAACTGAGTTACAGACCTAGTAACTGCAAAAGTACTGTAAATTATTGAACTATAGTCTGTAAGCAGTCTAATTTGGAAATCCCACCCAGGGAACTGGAGTTCCACTTTAGCCGTAGGGCTGGTGCAGACGAGCATATTTTTGGTTGATGTTTTGTATGATCACTCTGTAATCATTGTTAGTCTATGGGGTTGTGCATTTATCTGATTTTTTCCTCGGACAAAACTGTCCAAGAAAAAAATCGCTGCGTGCTTTGATGCGACAATCGTACTCGGCCATGCATGTCAATGATTCCAAACTAAGCCAAAATAGCGCATCCCTGATTACTACAATTGTTCCTCACAGTACAGACACTTCTTCAAGGCACCAGAACGCAAACCTTCTACAGCATCCTTTATCCAAGATCAGTACAAAGTACTGCCTATTCATTATCCTGAACGATTTTCATGCTCCAAAACATACTGGGTCCTGCGCCTCAGCAAATTCCATACATACATGCAGACTTGCAAGCCAATATGCTGGCAAGTCATCATGCCCCTGACAACACATTGTTTCCGTTTAACATATAGCAGAAACTTTGTAGATCAAACCAGTTACTGGACTAAATGCCTATGCCGCACCATACTTTAATGCATCTCTGTCAAGACAATACAAACCATGAATAAACTATGAATAACACTACTAAGCAAGCAATTGCCTTGCCAAAAACAGAGAAGACTCACATGTCTGACTTTGCGAGGTACATGGTTCTTCATGAACCTACTAAGATTGGTCAAGTTCGATGATCTACTTGATTGACATAAGGATAATGACATCCACTAGTTTACCAGGTGAAGGTACATGTCTTTGGCAACAGCCCCTCACCTTCTCACAGCCCAAGAAGGTGAGAAACAGTATGGATCTGATGTTCATCTATTTGTGGAGAAGAACTTCTTCATAGACTTAAGTCTTTGCCCACAAGTAAAGAGGCAATTGATCTGCTCTCTAGAACACAGGAAATTCTTTCTGCAGCAAACCTCAGCTTTCATGAGATCATCTTCAACAGCCAGGAGGTAATGAAAGCATTTCTATCTAAGAAAAACCTTCTTCTGGAGTCTTCAGATATGCCTCTTGCAGTTGAGTCAAGCTATCTGATGATATCTCTACGTGTGAGTACTGGTACATAAAAACATCTACAGAAACAATTTCTCAATAGCCTGACACTCGCAGCCTAGTTATGGAGTCAGATTAACAGTAGCAGAGCTTGATTAGCAATATAGAATGGTTAGCATAGCATTAAGGAGCCGGTGTAACAGAACCAAGTTTGCAACTGAGTATTAATGTAGAAGAGCTGGCACAATGAAATAGCATAGTAGACTCAACAAAGAGGAGCTGGTATATCATATATAATGGGTATGTGTTATATCCTTAAAACTTGGACATCTGAATGAGGCCATCTGCTGTGATTATCTTCAAATAAGTGATTCACCTGTATTGTATAGTCTACCTGCAAAACAATTCTTAGTAATTTCATAGTTGGAAAATATTTTATGGGCCATATAAAATATCCCACACGATTAACAAGAAAATGTTTCACCACTGTTGACCCAGACGTGTGGACTTCAGACTTCACAAGCTCAGTGTTGTAACTGATCTACGTGACATACGCTGAGTGCTTGTCCCGAAAACACTGTGGATATATATTTGTTAGCTATAGCCTGTGGTGACAGCAAACATTCCTGAACTGGACAGGAGGGTAAATGGCTTATTATGCCGCACAGCTGTGACAACTCTTCTTGGGTTTAGGACTATGCCCTGTCATCGTATGTTTACCTGCAAATGAATCTGAAAAGACACAGGACAGACACTGTGTACATGACCACAGAATAAATGATCTATCTATAGTTTCTATATTTGAGGCCCTATATGCTATTCTCGTGGGAAAACTGCCCATATACTTTTTCAGTAGCAATCACCATGGGCAAAAATGTCTGCAGCTTAATGGGCTCCATCAATAGTACCGGTGACACAAACCTACATTAGACATAGCAAACAATTCAGGATGGCTTTTCAATGCATTTGCATTATGCTTTTTGCGTGTCTGCAGTGTCTAATGCTTTGTTTTTCTTATGCAAACTATTTGTCCTGAATGACTTTGTATTATGACATATTGGTTGGAAAACAACTCACTAGTACTGGGTGCAAAAGAAAATTATTCAGTGTGTCATCTTCACTTATTTAACAATGCAATGTTTATATCCTCCATCTGTCTTTCTATCTACAGAAAAAAAAAGCAGCACCCTCTATATATCAAAAAAGCGCTAATGGGGGTGCAAAGCTTCCCAAGTCATCGTAAGCCTAACCTGAATAGTAAAAAGAAACTGAACCGTAACGTTACCACATAGGCCATTAAAGTCCTATTGTATGCCCTAATTTCTGCTGATTCCATTTTAGTTCTTATCTGTCTATCTATCTATCTATCTATCTATCTATCTATCTATCATGAAATCAGAAAAAGCATTTCCCATTTTACGTCAATTAGGATTATTACCATAATTATTAATATTTGCCAAATGCCAGAATATCTATCTATCTATAAATGGAAAAAAGCTCATTGCAGCCAAAACATCACCACGCCACAAGGGTTATTAAAGTCCCTTTTGTATTTTGGTAAGTACTGGATTGCTGCCTCTTTTTTCCATTTCTATATACATTTGCAAAGAAGGAATTCCATGCTTAAGGGGCCCTGCACCCGAAGCATTGCTGCATGTGTCCTGTTCCAACTTTTTTCATCTATCTATCTCATGCCAGTTATTTCTCCATGCTCTAAAAACGTACCCTGTCTTTGAAGGGAAATTACGCTACTGTTTTGGGGTTAGCTCCGGACCCGTTTGATCGGAGCTGGTGGCAGCTTAACGTGTGCCGGCTTTTGGGGGGTCACTGTAGCGACTGCGGCTTGATAATTATTGTTCCTGCCTGAGTGGGTGTAGTTATCGTGTCGCTGCAGCGCGCCCAATAGCCAGTACATAGCAGGCAGCCCTTCTGGCGACTAATTACCCTAGGTGCAGTACCTAATCTGACCTGAGAGTAAGGGGGGCGCCAGAGAGCTGCAAGTGTTAAGTGGAACTGTAAGCGGGATATACACAACTCCCTGCAGTTCATGGTATATCGAAGAGCAGTGGGATACCTAAAATAAGCCCCTGCTGTAAACTAAGAGGTCAATAGCCTCGTGTGTGTTCTTTTCATCACATTGTGGCAGTGGAGGGATAACTAGGATAAGCCCCCTGCACATGTGATAGCCGTCTGCTGGTCTAAAGTCACCCCAATCCGTGACATATTGTGGGCAGCGGCTAAGGGATCTTGACAGTCACGGTGTGAATCGTGACTCTATTTCAGCCTTCTTTTCTGCTCGCTTTCTACAACTGAACATGGACAAAACAGAATTCATCATCTTTCCCCCATCTCACTCTACCCCTCCACCAGACCTATCCATCAATGTCAATGGCTGCTCACTTTCCCCAGTCCCACACGCCCGGTGCCTCGGGGTGATCCTCGACTCTGCCCTCTCTTTCAAGCCACATATCCAAGCCCTTGCCTCCTCCTGCCGCCTCAAACTCAAAAACATTTCCCGGATCCGCGCATTCCTTGACCGTGACACCACAAAAACACTAGTGCATGCCCTTATCATCTCCCGCCTCGACTACTGCAACCTCCTACTCTCTGGACTCCCCTCTAGCACTCTGGCACCACTCCAATCCATCCTACACTCTGCTGCTCGACTAATCTACCTGTCTCCCCGCTATTCCCCAGCTTCTCCCCTATGCCAAGCCCTTCACTGGCTTCCTATTGCCCAGAGACTCCAGTTCAAAACCCTCACAATGACCTACAAAGCCATCCACAACCTATCTCCTCCATACATCTGTGACATGATCTCCCGGTACCTACCAACACGCAACCTCCGATCCTCTCAAGACCTCCTTCTCTACTCCCCTCTCATCCCTTCTTCCCACAACCGCATCCAAGACTTCTCCCGTGCTTCCCCCATACTCTGGAACTCTCTACCCCAGCACATCAGACTCTCGCCTACCATAGAAACTTTCAAAAAGAACCTGAAGACTCACCTCTTCCGACAAGCCTACAGCCTGCAGTGATCCTGAACCTACTGAACTGCCGCACAACCAGCTCTGCCCTCTCCTAGTGTATCATCACCCATCCCCTGCAGATTGTGAGCCCTCGCGGGCAGGGTCCTCCCTCCTTATGTACCCGTGTGCCTTGTTTTTTTTGCTCATGTCTAATGTATTTGTCTATATTTGCCCCGTATTTCACATGTAAAGCGCCATGGAATAAATGGCGCTATAAAAATGAATAATAATAAATAATAATAAATAAATCTATCTATCTATCTATCTATCTATCTATCTATCATATCTCTCTATGTATGCATCTATCTATGTGTATACTGTATATCTACAGTATATATAATCTAGCTATCTGTCCATCATCTATGTATCCATCTGTCTGTCTGTGTTTGCAGACAGACTGCCGTAGAGTCGTTTTCCAAGCTCTAGTAACCAGAGCTGTAAATTAAAGGGGTAAGGGGTTGTTGGGCCCAAATTGTTAAGTTTGCAGTTACTCTGTGTGACTACAGACTTATGAATCTCCCCAGTGCACACACTAGTGGGCCCGGCCTTGCTCCATACACTTGCAATGAGCAAGGCCGTGTCCTGTCTAGTGACACAACCATTTAGTGGGCGTACAAGTGTATGGAGCAAGGCCGCTCAATGGGAGTATGTATAATGCATACATACCCTCTGATCCTGGCTCAGAAACCAGCGAATCCCAACAGCACACAGTGGGTGCTCTGGGGGATTCATAAGTGTGCAGTCACACAGAGCGACTGCATACTTATCTATTTGGACCAGACAACCCCTTTAAAGCTACTGGGCATCAATGCAATATCCTTAACAGTTGCCATACTACATTTATTCTAAACAATGTTTTATAATACCAGAGTGTGATAGTTGTTGAGATGCTGGAAGCAGAGATACAGTTGTGCTCAAAAGTTTACATACCCCGGCGGAATTTGTGCATTCTTGGCCTGTTTTCAGAGAATATGAATGATAACACCATAACTTTTTCTCCACTCATGGTTATTGGTTAGGTGAAGCCATTTACTGTCAAACTACTGTGCTTTCTCTTTTCAAAATCTTAATGACAACCCAAAATATCCAATTGACCCAGATCAAAAGTTTACATATTCCATTTCTTAACACCGTGTATTGCCCCCTCTAACATCAATGACAGTTTGAAGTCTTTTGTGGTAGTTGTGGATGAGGCTCTTTATTTTCTCAGATGGTAAAGCTGCCCACTCTTCTTAGCAAAAAGCCTCCAGTTCCTGTAAATTCCTGGGCTGTCTAGCATGAACTGTGTACTTGAGATCTCCCCAGAGTGGCTCAATGATATTGAGGTCAGGAGACTAAAATGGCCACTCCAGAACCTTCACTTTGTTCTGCTGTAGCCAACGACAGGTCGACTTGGCCTTGTGTTTTGGATCGTTGTCATGTTGGAACGTACAAGTACGTCCCATACGCAACTTCCGAGCTGATGATTGCAAATTTGCCTCCAGTATTTCCTGATAACAAGCTGCATTAATCCTTTCTTCAACTTTGACCAAGTTTCTTGTGCCCATTTTCTTCAAGTGCCTCCTTATTGTGCATCTTGAAACAGCCACACTGCTAGTTTTAAGAAAGTCTAGTATTTCAGCTGATGTTTTTTGTGGGGTTTTTTTTGTATCCCAAACAATTTTCCTGGCAGTTGTGGACAAAATTTTTGTTGGTCTACCTGACCGTAGTTTTGATTTTACAGAGCCCCTGATTTTCCATCTGTTAATCACTAGTGATGAGCAAATATACTTGTTACTCGAGATTTCCCAAACACGCTCGGGTGTCCTCCGAGTATTTTTTAGTGCTCGGAGATTGTTTTCTTCGCCGCAGCTGAATGATTTACATCTGTTAGTCAGCTTAATTACATGTGGGGATTCCCTAGAAACCAGGCAACCCCCACATGTACTTATGCTGGCTAACAGATGTAAATCATTCAGCTGCGGCGAAGAAAACTAAATCTCCGAGCGCTAAAAAATACTCGGAGGACACCCGAGCGTGCTTGGGAAATCTCAAGTAACGAGTGTTATGGTTCTCAATGGCAAGAGAACATAGCCCAGTATACATAGGAACTAGCTCTTGGAAGGATGGAAACTTAAACTGACCATGAACTAAACCTGCCGCACAACTAACAGTAGCCGGGTAGCGTAGCCTGCGTTTTATCCCTAGACGCCCAGCGCCGGCCGGAGGACTAACTAATCCTGGCAGAGGAAAATATAGTCCTGGCTCACCTCTAGAGAAATTTCCCCGAAAGGCAGACAGAGGCCCCCACATATATTGGCGGTGATTTAAGATGAAAATGACAAACGTAGTATGAAAATAGGTTTAGCAAAATCGAGGTCCGCTTACTAGATAGCAGGAAGACAGAAAGGGTACTTTCATGGTCAGCTGAAAACCCTATCAATACACCATCCTGAAATTACTTTAAGACTCTAGTATAACTCATAACATCAGAGTGGCAATTTCAGATCACAAGAGCTTTCCAGACACAGAAACGAAACTGCAGCTGTGAACTGGAACAAAATGCAAAAAACAAACAAGGACAAAAGTCCGACTTAGCTGGAAGTTGTCTGGTAGCAGGAACATGCACAGAAAGGCTTCTGATTACAATGTTGACCGGCATGGAAGTGACAGAGGAGCAAGGTTAAATAGCGACTCCCACATCCTGATGGGAACAGGTGAACAGAGGGGATGATGCACACAAGTTCAATTCCACCAGTGGCCACCGGGGGAGCCCAAAATCCAATTTCACAACAGTACCCCCCCCTCAAGGAGGGGGCACCGAACCCTCACCAGAACCACCAGGGCGATCAGGATGAGCCCTATGAAAGGCACGGACCAGATCGGAGGCATGAACATCAGAGGCAGTCACCCAAGAATTATCCTCCTGACCGTATCCCTTCCATTTGACCAGATACTGGAGTTTCCGTCTGGAAACACGGGAGTCCAAGATTTTTTCCACAACGTACTCCAACTCGCCCTCAACCAACACCGGAGCAGGAGGCTCAACGGAAGGCACAACCGGTACCTCATACCTGCGCAACAATGACCGATGAAAAACATTATGAATAGAAAAAGATGCAGGGAGGTCCAAACGGAAGGACACAGGGTTAAGAATCTCCAATATCTTGTATGGGCCGATGAACCGAGGCTTAAACTTAGGAGAAGAAACCCTCATAGGGACAAAACGAGAAGACAACCACACCAAGTCCCCGACACAAAGCCGAGGACCAACCCGACGCCGGCGGTTGGCAAAAAGCTGAGTCTTCTCCTGGGACAACTTCAAATTGTCCACCACCTGCCCCCAAATCTGATGCAACCTCTCCACCACAGCATCCACTCCAGGACAATCCGAAGATTCCACCTGACCGGAGGAAAATCGAGGATGAAACCCCGAATTACAGAAAAAAGGAGACACCAAGGTGGCAGAGCTGGCCCGATTATTGAGGGCAAACTCCGCTAAAGGCAAAAAAGCAACCCAATCATCCTGATCTGCAGACACAAAACACCTCAAATATGTCTCCAAAGTCTGATTCGTCCGCTCGGTCTGGCCATTAGTCTGAGGATGGAAAGCAGACGAGAAAGACAAATCTATGCCCATCCTAGCACAGAATGCCCGCCAAAATCTAGACACGAATTGGGTTCCTCTGTCAGAAACGATATTCTCCGGAATACCATGCAAACGAACCACATTTTGAAAAAACAGAGGAACCAACTCGGAAGAAGAAGGCAACTTAGGCAGGGGAACCAAATGGACCATCTTAGAGAAACGGTCACACACCACCCAGATGACAGACATCTTCTGAGAAACAGGAAGATCCGAAATAAAATCCATCGAGATGTGCGTCCAAGGCCTCTTCGGGATAGGCAAGGGCAACAACAATCCACTAGCCCGAGAACAACAAGGCTTGGCCCGAGCACAAACGTCACAAGACTGCACAAAGCCTCGTACATCTCGTGACAGGGAAGGCCACCAGAAGGACCTTGCCACCAAATCCCTGGTACCAAAGATTCCAGGATGACCTGCCAACGCAGAAGAATGAACCTCAGAAATGACTTTACTGGTCCAATCATCAGGAACAAACAGTCTACCAGGTGGGCAACGATCAGGTCTATCCGCCTGAAAATCCTGCAAGGCCCGCCGCAGGTCTGGAGAAACGGCAGACAATATCACTCCATCCTTAAGGATACCTGTAGGTTCAGAATTACCAGGGGAGTCAGGCTCAAAACTCCTAGAAAGGGCATCCGCCTTAACATTCTTAGAACCCGGTAGGTATGACACCACAAAATTAAACCGAGAGAAAAACAACGACCAGCGCGCCTGTCTAGGATTCAGGCGTCTGGCGGACTCAAGATAAATCAAATTCTTGTGGTCGGTCAATACCACCACCTGATGTCTAGCCCCCTCAAGCCAATGACGCCACTCCTCAAAAGCCCACTTCATGGCCAAAAGCTCCCGATTCCCAATATCATAATTCCGCTCGGCGGGCGAAAATTTACGAGAAAAAAAAGCACAAGGTTTCATCACGGAGCAGTCGGAACTTCTTTGCGACAAAACCGCCCCAGCTCCGATTTCAGAAGCGTCGACCTCAACCTGAAAAGGAAGAGCAACATCAGGCTGACGCAACACAGGGGCGGAAGAAAAGCGGCGCTTAAGCTCCCGAAAGGCCTCCACAGCAGCAGGGGACCAATCAGCAACATCAGCACCCTTCTTAGTCAAATCAGTCAATGGTTTAACAACATCAGAAAAACCAGCAATAAATCGACGATAAAAGTTAGCAAAGCCCAAAAATTTCTGAAGACTCTTAAGAGAAGAGGGTTGCGTCCAATCACAAATAGCCCGAACCTTGACAGGATCCATCTCGATGGAAGAGGGGGAAAAAATGTATCCCAAGAAGGAAATCTTTTGAACCCCAAAAACGCACTTAGAACCCTTCACACACAAGGAATTAGACCGCAAAACCTGAAAAACCCTCCTGACCTGCTGGACATGAGAGTCCCAGTCATCCGAAAAAATCAGAATATCATCCAGATACACGATCATAAATTTATCCAAATAATCACGGAAAATGTCATGCATAAAGGACTGAAAGACTGAAGGCGCATTTGAAAGGCCAAAAGGCATCACCAAATACTCAAAGTGGCCCTCGGGCGTATTAAATACGGTTTTCCACTCATCCCCCTGCTTAATTCGCACCAAATTATACGCCCCACGGAGATCTATCTTAGAGAACCACTTGGCCCCCTTTATGCGAGCAAACAAATCAGTCAGCAGTGGCAACGGATATTGATATTTAACCGTGATTTTATTCAAAAGCCGATAATCAATACACGGCCTCAAAGAGCCATCTTTCTTAGACACAAAGAAAAAACCGGCTCCTAAGGGAGATGACGAAGGACGAATATGTCCCTTTTCCAAGGACTCCTTTATATATTCTCGCATAGCAGCATGTTCAGGCACAGACAGATTAAATAAACGACCCTTAGGGTATTTACTACCCGGAATCAAATCTATGGCACAATCGCACTCCCGGTGCGGAGGTAATGAACCAAGCTTAGGTTCTTCAAAAACGTCACGATAGTCAGACAAGAATTCAGGAATCTCAGAGGGAATAGATGACGAAATGGAAACCAAAGGTACGTCCCCATGCATCCCCTTACATCCCCAGCTTAACACAGACATAGCGTTCCAGTCGAGGACTGGGTTATGAGATTGCAGCCATGGCAATCCAAGCACCAACACATCATGTAGATTATACAGCACAAGAAAGCGAATAATCTCCTGATGATCCGGATTAATTCGCATAGTTACTTGTGTCCAGTATTGTGGTTTATTACTAGCCAATGGGGTGGAGTCAATCCCCTTCAGAGGTATAGGAGTTTCAAGAGGCTCTAAATCATACCCACAGCGTTTGGCAAAGGACCAATCCATAAGACTCAAAGCGGCGCCAGAGTCGACATAGGCATCCGCGGTAATAGATGATAAAGAACAAATCAGGGTCACAGATAGAATAAACTTAGACTGAAAAGTGCCAATTGAAACTGACTTATCAAGCTTCTTAGTACGCTTAGAGCATGCTGATATAACATGAGTTGAATCACCACAATAAAAGCACAACCCATTTTTTCGTCTAAAATTCTGCCGTTCGCTTCTGGACAGAATTCTATCACATTGCATATTCTCTGGCGTCTTCTCAGTAGACACCGCCAAATGGTGCACAGGTTTGCGCTCCCGCAGACGTCTATCGATCTGGATAGCCATTGTCATGGACTCATTCAGACCCGCAGGCACAGGGAACCCCACCATAACATCCTTAACGGCATCAGAGAGACCCTCTCTGAAATTCGCCGCCAGGGCGCACTCATTCCACTGAGTAAGCACAGACCATTTACGGAATTTTTGGCAGTATATTTCAACTTCATCTTGCCCCTGAGATAGGGACATCAAGGCTTTTTCCGCCTGAAGCTCTAAATGAGGTTCCTCATAAAGCAACCCCAAGGCCAGAAAAAACGCATCCACATTGAGCAACGCAGGATCCCCTGGAGCCAATGCAAAAGCCCAATCTTGAGGGTCGCCCCGGAGCAAGGAAATCACAATCCTGACCTGCTGAGCAGGATCTCCAGCAGAGCGAGATTTCAGGGACAAAAACAACTTGCAATTATTTTTGAAATTTTGAAAGCAAGATCTATTCTCCGAGAAAAATTCAGGCAAAGGAATTCTAGGTTCAGATATAGGAACATGAACAACAAAATCTTGTAAATTTTGAACTTTCGTGGTGAGATTATTCAAACCTGCAGCTAAACTCTGAATATCCATTTTAAACAGGTGAACACAGAGCCATTCCAGGATTAGAAGGAGAGAGAGAGAGGAAGGCTGCAATATAGGCAGACTTGCAAGTGATTCAATTGAAAGCACACTCAGAACTGAAGGAAAAAAAAAAAAAAAAAAATTTTTCAGCAGACTTCTTTTTTCTCTCCTTTCTCTGCCAATTAATTTAACCCTTTGTGGGCCGGTCAAACTGTTATGGTTCTCAATGGCAAGAGAACATAGCCCAGCATACATAGGAACTAGCTCTTGGAAGGATGGAAACTTAAACTGACCATGAACTAAACCTGCCGCACAACTAACAGTAGCCGGGTAGCGTAGCCTGCGTTTTATCCCTAGACGCCCAGCGCCGGCCGGAGGACTAACTAATCCTGGCAGAGGAAAATATAGTCCTGGCTCACCTCTAGAGAAATTTCCCCGAAAGGCAGACAGAGGCCCCCACATATATTGGCGGTGATTTAAGATGAAAATGACAAACGTAGTATGAAAATAGGTTTAGCAAAATCGAGGTCCGCTTACTAGATAGCAGGAAGACAGAAAGGGTACTTTCATGGTCAGCTGAAAACCCTATCAATACACCATCCTGAAATTACTTTAAGACTCTAGTATAACTCATAACATCAGAGTGGCAATTTCAGATCACAAGAGCTTTCCAGACACAGAAACGAAACTGCAGCTGTGAACTGGAACAAAATGCAAAAAACAAACAAGGACAAAAGTCCGACTTAGCTGGAAGTTGTCTGGTAGCAGGAACATGCACAGAAAGGCTTCTGATTACAATGTTGACCGGCATGGAAGTGACAGAGGAGCAAGGTTAAATAGCGACTCCTGTTGTGAATTTGGATTCTGGGCTCCCCCGGTGGCCGCTTGTGGAATTGGACTTGTCATCCTCTTTCCTGTTTCACCTGTTTCCATCAGTAGTGGGTGTCGCTATTTAAGCTCATTTCTCTGGTGGTTTCTTGCCGGTCAACAATGTTATCTGATGCCTCTCAGTGCTTGTTCCTGCTTCTGACAACTACTAGATAAGTTGGACTTTTGTCCATGTTTCGTTTTTGCCTATTTGTTCCAGTTCACAGCTGAAGTTTTGTTACTGTGTCTGGAAAGCTCTCGTTGATCAGGGATTGCTACTCTGGTGTTATGAGTTAATGCCAGAGTTTAAGGTAATCTCTGGATGGTGTTTTGTTAGTGTTTTTCTGCTGACCATGAAAGTATACTATCTGTCTTCTGCTATCTAGTAAGCGGACCTCAAATTTGCTAGAGACTATTTTCCTGCTGCGTTTGTTGTTTCATCTGAACTCACCGTCATTATATGTGGGGGGCTACTGTCTTCTTTGGAATATTTCTCTAGAGGTGAGCCAGGTCTTATATTTCCCTCTGCTAGCTATTTAGGTCTTAGGCCAGAGCTGGGCATCTAGCAATAAATAGGAAATGCTACCTGGCTATTTCTAGTTGCGCGGCAGGCTTAGTTCATGGTCAGTATAGTTCCGTCTTCCGAGAGCTTGTCCCTCTATAGGCTTGCTATGATCTCTGCTTGCAGAGATCATGACAGTTTGACCGGCCATAAAGTGTTAAAGACCCAGGTTGAGAAAGGAGAGTTATAAGAAGTCTGCTGGAATTTTTTTTTTTTCTTTTTTTTTTTTTTTTTTTTGTCCTCCAGTTTGCCTTGCTGCAGTCTTTTTTCTCTCTCTCCTCCTAATCTCTGTATGGCTCTGTGTGCACCTGACAATAATGGATCTTCAGAGTGTAACTGCGGGTTTGAATAATCTCATCACGAAAGTACAAAATTTACAAGATTTTGTGGTACATGCTCCAGTATCTGAGCCGAGAATTCCTTTGCCGGAGTTCTTCACAGGGAATAGAGCTAGCTTCCAGAATTTCCGAAATAATTGTAAGCTGTATTTGTCCCTGAAGTCTCGTTCAGCTGGAGACCCTGCTCTGCAGGTTAGGATTGTGATTTCCTTGCTCAGGGGTGACCCTCAAGATTGGGCCTTCTCATTGCCAGCAGGGGATCCTGCGTTGCGCGATGTGGATGCGTTTTTTCTGGCCTTGGGTTTGCTTTATGAGGAACCTCATTTGGAACTTCAGGCAGAAAAAACTTTGATGGCACTATCTCAGGGGCAAGACGAGGCTGAGGTTTACTGCCAGAAATTCCGTAAATGGTCTGTGCTTACTCAGTGGAATGAGTGCGCCTTGGCGGCAACTTTCAGAGAAGGTCTCTCTGATGCCGTTAAGGATGTTATGGTGGGGTTCCCTGTGCCTGCAGGTCTGAATGAGTCCATGACAATGGCTATTCAGATTGATAGGCGTCTGCGGGAGCGCAAACCGGTGCACCATCTGGCGGTGTCTATGGAAAAGACGCCAGAAAGTATGCAGTGTGATAGAATTCTGTCCAGGAGCGAGCGACAGAATTTTAGACGGAAGAATGGATTGTGCTTCTATTGTGGGGATTCTACTCATGTTATATCAGCATGCTCTAGGCGTACAAAGAAGCTTGATAAGTCTGTTTCCATTGGCACCATTCAGTCTAAGTTTATTTTGTCTGTAACCCTGATTTGCTCTTTGTCATCCATTGCCACGGACGCCTATGTTGACTCTGGCGCCGCTCTGAGTCTTATGGATTGGTCCTTTGCCAATCGTTGTGGTTTTGATTTAGAGCCTTTGGAGACTCTTATTCCTCTGAAGGGGATTGACTCCACCCCATTGGCTAATAATAAACCACAATACTGGACACAAGTAACCATGCGTATCAATCCGGATCACCAGGAGATTATTCGTTTCCTGGTGCTGTATAATTTACATGACGATTTGGTACTGGGATTGCCATGGTTGCAGTCTCACAATCCAGTCTTGGACTGGAGAGCAATGTCTGTGTTGAGCTGGGGATGTAAGGGTATTCATGGGGACTTACCTTTGGTTTCTATTTCGTCGTCCATTCCCTCTGAAGTCCCTGAGTTCCTCTCTGATTATCAAGACGTCTTTGACGAACCCAAGCTTGGGTCGTTACCTCCGCACCGTGAGTGCGATTGTGCCATAGATTTGATACCGGGTTGCAAATATCCAAAGGGTCGTTTGTTTAATCTGTCTGTGCCGGAACATGCTGCTATGCGGGAATATATAAAGGAGTCTTTGGAAAAGGGACATATTCGTCCATCTTCTTCTCCCTTGGGAGCTGGGTTTTTCTTTGTCTCAAAAAAGGACGGCTCTTTGAGACCATGTATTGATTATCGGCTTCTGAATAAGATCACTGTTAAGTACCAATACCCATTGCCATTGCTTACTGATTTGTTTGCTCGTATAGAGGGTGCTAAGTGGTTCTCTAAAATTGATCTTCGTGGGGCGTATAATTTGGTGCGGATCAGGCAGGGGGATGAGTGGAAGACCGCATTTAATACGCCCGAGGGCCACTTTGAGTATTTGGTCATGCCTTTTGGTCTTTCTAATGCCCCTTCAGTTTTCCAGTCTTTTATGCATGATATTTTCCGCGATTTTCTGGATAAATTTATGATAATATATCTGGATGATATTCTGATTTTTTCTGATGACTGGGACTCTCATGTCCAGCAGGTCAGGAGAGTTTTTCAGGTTCTGCGGTCTAATTCTTTATGTGTGAAGGGGTCTAAGTGCGTTTTTGGGGTCCAGAAAATTTCCTTTTTGGGGTATATTTTTTCTCCCTCTTCCATTGAGATGGATCCCATCAAGGTGCAAGCTATTTGTGACTGGACTCAGCCCTCCTCTCTTAAGGGTCTTCAGAGATTTTTGGGCTTTGCCAACTTTTACCGCCGATTTATTGCTGGTTTTTCGGATGTCGTTAAACCACTGACTGATTTGACCAGACATGGCGCTGATGTTGCTAATTGGTCCCCTCATGCTGTAGAGGCCTTTCAGGAGCTTAAGCACCGTTTTGCCTCTGCCCCTGTGTTACGTCAGCCTGATGTGAATCTGCCTTTTCAGGTTGAGGTTGACGCTTCGGAGATCGGAGCTGGGGCAGTGTTGTCGCAGAAAGGTTCCGACTGCTCCGTCATTAGGCCTTGTGCCTTCTTTTCTCGCAAATTTTCGCCCGCAGAGCGGAATTATGATGTTGGGAATAGGGAGCTTTTGGCCATGAAGTGGGCGTTTGAGGAGTGGCGCCATTGGCTAGAGGGGGCTAAGCATCAGGTGGTGGTATTGACTGACCACAAAAATTTGATTTATCTTGAGACTGCCAGGCGCCTGAATCCTAGACAGGCGCGCTGGTCTTTATTTTTTTCTCGCTTTAATTTTGTGGTGTCATACCTACCGGGTTCTAAGAATGTTAAGGCAGATGCCCTTTCTAGGAGTTTTGACCCGGACTCTCCTGGTAATGCTGAACCCACAGGTATCCTTAGGGAGGGAGTAATTTTGTCGGCCGTTTCTCCTGATCTGCGGCGGTCCTTGCAAGAGTTTCAGGCGGATAGACCGGATCGTTGTCCGCCTGATAGACTGTTTGTTCCGGATGATTGGACCAGTAGAGTCATCTCTGAGGTACATTCTTCTGCATTGGCAGGTCATCCCGGAATTTTTGGTACCAGGGATTTGGTGGCAAGATCCTTCTGGTGGCCTTCCCTGTCACGAGATGTGCGAGTCTTTGTGCAGTCATGTGACATTTGTGCTCGGGCCAAGTCTTGTAGTTCTCGGGCTAGCGGACTGCTGTTGCCCTTGCCTATTCCTAAGAGGCCTTGGACACACATCTCGATGGATTTTATTTCAGATCTGCCTGTTTCCCAGAAGATGTCTGTCATCTGGGTGGTCTGTGACCGTTTCTCTAAAATGGTCCATTTGGTTCCTCTGCCCAAGTTGCCTTCTTCTTCTGAGTTGGTTCCTCTGTTTTTTCAGAATGTTGTCCGATTGCACGGTATTCCTGAGAATATTGTTTCTGACAGAGGTACCCAATTTGTGTCTAGATTTTGGCGGGCATTCTGTGCTAGGATGGGCATAGATTTGTCGTTTTCATCTGCTTTTCACCCTCAGACTAATGGCCAGACCGAGCGGACTAATCAGACCCTGGAGACATATCTGAGGTGTTTTGTCTCTGCTGACCAGGATGATTGGGTTGCTTTTTTGCCATTGGCAGAGTTCGCCCTCAATAATCGGGCCAGCTCTTCCACCTTGGTGTCCCCGTTTTTCTGTAATTCGGGGTTTCACCCTCGATTTTCCTCCGGTCAGGTGGAATCCTCGGATTGTCCTGGAGTGGATGCGGTGGTGGAGAGATTGCATCACATCTGGGGGCAGGTTATGGACAATTTGAAGTTGTCCCAGGAGAAGACTCAGCGTTTTGCCAACCGTCATCGTCGTGTTGGTTCTCGGCTTTGTGTTGGAGATTTGGTGTGGTTGTCTTCTCGTTTTGTCCCTATGAGGGTCTCTTCTCCTAAATTTAAACCTCGGTTCATCGGCCCTTATAGAATATTGGAGATTCTTAATCCTGTTTCTTTCCGTTTGGACCTCCCTGCGTCCTTTTCCATTCATAACGTTTTTCATCGGTCGTTATTGCGCAGGTATGAGGTACCTGTTGTACCTTCAGTTGAGCCTCCTGCTCCGGTGTTGGTGGAGGGTGAGTTGGAGTACGTTGTGGAGAAAATTTTGGACTCTCGTGTTTCCAGACGGAGACTCCAGTATCTGGTCAATTGGAAGGGTTACGGCCAGGAGGATAATTCTTGGGTCAATGCATCTGATGTTCATGCTTCTGATCTTGTTCGTGCCTTCCATAGGGCTCATCCTGGTCGCCCTGGTGGATCTGGTGAGGGTTCGGTGCCCCCTCCTTGAGGGGGGGGTACTGTTGTGAATTTGGATTCTGGGCTCCCCCGGTGGCCGCTTGTGGAATTGGACTTGTCATCCTCTTTCCTGTTTCACCTGTTTCCATCAGTAGTGGGTGTCGCTATTTAAGCTCATTTCTCTGGTGGTTTCTTGCCGGTCAACAATGTTATCTGATGCCTCTCAGTGCTTGTTCCTGCTTCTGACAACTACTAGATAAGTTGGACTTTTGTCCATGTTTCGTTTTTGCCTATTTGTTCCAGTTCACAGCTGAAGTTTTGTTACTGTGTCTGGAAAGCTCTCGTTGATCAGGGATTGCTACTCTGGTGTTATGAGTTAATGCCAGAGTTTAAGGTAATCTCTGGATGGTGTTTTGTTAGTGTTTTTCTGCTGACCATGAAAGTATACTATCTGTCTTCTGCTATCTAGTAAGCGGACCTCAAATTTGCTAGAGACTATTTTCCTGCTGCGTTTGTTGTTTCATCTGAACTCACCGTCATTATATGTGGGGGGCTACTGTCTTCTTTGGAATATTTCTCTAGAGGTGAGCCAGGTCTTATATTTCCCTCTGCTAGCTATTTAGGTCTTAGGCCAGAGCTGGGCATCTAGCAATAAATAGGAAATGCTACCTGGCTATTTCTAGTTGCGCGGCAGGCTTAGTTCATGGTCAGTATAGTTCCGTCTTCCGAGAGCTTGTCCCTCTATAGGCTTGCTATGATCTCTGCTTGCAGAGATCATGACAGACTCCCACATCCTGATGGGAACAGGTGAACAGAGGGGATGATGCACACAAGTTCAATTCCACCAGTGGCCACCGGGGGAGCCCAAAATCCAATTTCACAACAAACGAGTATATTCGCTCATCACTATTAATCACAGTTTGATCGCTGCTGACTGGCATTATCAATTCCTTTGATATCTTTTTTAATCCCTTTCCTGTTTTATACAATTCAACTACCATTCCCATAGCTCCGTTAACAATTCTTTTCCTTTCCCTATGGCTCACAATCCAGAAATGTCAGTGGCTGGATGAAAGATGCAAGAGTCTGTTTGGATCCCAAAAACTCACTTAGATTTTATGCACACACACTGATTACAAGCAAACAGGTCACAGGTGAGGATGTTACCTTTAGTAGCCATTAAAACCCATTTGTGTCAACTTCTGTGCATGTTATCAGGCCAAAATCACCAGGGTACGTACATTTTTATCAGGGTCATTTGGATGTTTTGGGTTGTCATTATGATTTAAAAAGAGAAAACACAGTAGTCTAACAATAAATGGCCTCACCCAACTACTAACCATGAGTGGAGAAAAAGTTTTGGTGTTATTATCATTCATATTCTCTGAAAAAAGGCCAAGAAAGCAAAAATTCTGCTGGGGTATGTAAACTTTGGAGCACAACTGTATGGCTTGAAGATCATGGGCTCCAGTGCGAATATGGTATGTACAGAGATATGATACTAAAAGAGCCCTTCCCAGGATGATTCTCCAGCAGTGGCTGGTGTCAAAAATTGGAATGGCCTTTTTAAGTTAGAAAACTAATATCAGTTCCCAGAAGAAACTTCTAAATTAAAGGGTTTGTTGCACAAAACAAAAGTTCCCCAGTGATTCGAAGCTGAAAATAATAAAAACGCTAAGTGATACTCACCTGCTGGCACCCACATGGATCCAGCGCAACCCGCTCTGTGGGTGCGTCCTCTAAACCTCCTTTGATTGACTTTTTTTTTCCCCAGATGCCCCTTAATTTCAGATTCCAGGCCAACATTTTGAGACTAGACCCCTAAATTAATTGCAGACCCTGTACCAGACCCCACATAAAATTAATTTGAGACCGCTGACAAGACTGAAATTTCCCCTGTTTCGTTTTAGCTCTTAGTTAGCTCTGGGTGCCCACATACTCCACACACTGAGCCCATGAGCTGACAATCCACAGCAGCCATGATTTCCTACACACGGAGCTCAGGAGTCCACAGCAAACATTATTTCTATCACACTGAAGCCAGGAGCTAAGAATAAGAAGCAGCCATGATTTTGCCTACACTCAGCCCAGGGGGCAACAATCTAAAGAAATAATTACCCCTGAACAAAACACAGTTGCTCACAATGTACAGCAGCCATAACTCCTTCTATTACCTCTATATTAAGTCAAGGAGGTGAGAATATGCAGAAGCCATAGTAACCTCTACAATAAACCGCCAATCCACAGCAGCCATGATCCTTACACTCTAATCTGATGAGACTACAGTGCACAGCTGCAATGATTGTCCATAGATTGAATCAAGGAATTGAGATTACACAGCAGCCATAATCACCTTATGCCAGGCCTGCACAACATGCGGCTTGATGTTGTGCTGCCCGCAAAGCTGCCCAGGATGCGTTGATTCCTTCTTTCCATATTCAAATGTATTTGCGTCTTTCAGACGTGAATACATTTGATCACTGCGGCACTGGAACTGGGGCAAAGGAGCACTAATCATCCTCCACCCCACCATGCAGCAGTGTGATGAACTCAGCAAGCTACTGATGTCATAACACTGCTGCCAGCGCCGGGGCCTCACAGGAGGAGCCATTGGGCACTGGTAAGCCCTTCATGGAAGAGCCAAAGATCAAATGTCATGTTATTTTAGATGAGTGCCTGGGGGAGGGAAGGATTATGTTACCACAAGGGCATACAATGTGGAAAACTGGGACATTATGGGCCAATTTAGGACATTATGGGGGACAATATTGGACAATTTGGAACATTATGGGGCAATTTGGGACAGTAAGGGAGATTGTGAAAGGGCGCATAGTATAGCGAGATGCAATGGGGTGGGGACAACTTAGGAAGGGGCAGTTTTGGTGAGATATGGAAAGGGGCAATATGTAGGGGGACATTATGGAGAGGGGTTCTGTGAGGGATATTATGTGGAGGAGATATTATATAGAGGGGCAATGTTGGGGGATATTTTTCATTGTCATTGTGGGGGGTACTATACAGAAGGGCAGTGTGGGGTAATATTTTGGAGAATTGCAATGTGGGGAGATATTATACAGATGGGCAGAGTGGGGGGATATTTTAGAGAAGGGTGGTGTGTGTGACAGATATTTTATAGTGGGGCAGTGTCAGGGAGTATTATGTAGAGGGGCAGCATGTGGGTAGGTGTTATAGAGAAGTGTGAATCATTTTGGAAAAGGGCAGTGTGTGTTGGGGGGGTATTTTATGTATGAAGCACAGTGAGAGGCAGTTGTTTATTCAGGGGCAGAGCATGGGAGATATTTTTATTTGTGGAGCAGTATAATGATGCTTTTATTTTTAAGAGCACCATGTCAGAATGTGCTGCTGAACACAGAGAAGAGGGAGTCTGGAGCGACGAGCTCTGGGCATGAAATCTCATCATGGCGTCTATGCTACATGGAGACAAAAGGGATAGGAATAACTCCAGAGAAGATGTCACTTAAAGATGTCAATTAAAGCTGCCAAAAAGGAAACAGAGAAGCACATTGCTAAGGAGAGTAAAACTAATCCCAAACTGTTCTTCAACTATATCAATAGTAAAAGAATAAAAACTGAAAATGTAGGCCCCTTAAAAAATAGTGAGGAAAGAATGGTTGTAGATGACGAGGAAAAAGCTAACATATTAAACACCTTCTTCTCCACGGTATTCACGGTGGAAAATGAAATGCTCGGTGAAATCCCAAGAAACAATGAAAACCCTATATTAAGGGTCACCAATCTAACCCAAGAAGAGGTGCGAAACCGGCTAAATAAGATTAAAATAGATAAATCTCCGGGTCCGGATGGCATACACCCACGAGTACTAAGAGAACTAAGTAATGTAATAGATAAACCATTATTTCTTATTTTTAGGGACTCTATAGCGACGGGGTCTGTTCCGCAGGACTGGCGCATAGCAAATGTGGTGCCAATATTCAAAAAGGGCTCTAAAATTGAACCTGGAAATTATAGGCCAGTAAGTCTAACCTCTATTGTTGGTAAAATATTTGAAGGGTTTCTGAAGGATGTTATTCTGGATTATCTCAATGAGAATAACTGTTTAACTCCATATCAGCATGGGTTTATGAGAAATCGCTCCTGTCAAACCAATCTAATCAGTTTTTATGAAGAGGTAAGCTATAGGCTGGACCATGGTGAGTCATTGGACGTGGTATATCTCGATTTTTCCAAAGCGTTTGATACTGTGCCGCACAAGAGGTTGGTACACAAAATGAGAATGCTTGGTCTGGGGGAAAATGTGTGTAAATGGGTTAGTAACTGGCTTAGTGATAGAAAGCAGAGGGTGGTTATAAATGGTATAGTCTCTAACTGGGTTGCTGTGACCAGTGGGGTGCCGCAGGGGTCGGTATTGGGGCCTGTTCTCTTCAACATATTCATTAATGATCTGGTAGAAGGTTTACACAGTAAAATATTGATATTTGCAGATGATACAAAACTATGTAAAGCAGTTAATACAAGAGAAGATAGTATTCTGCTACAGATGGATCTGGATAAGTTGGAAACTTAGGCTGAAAGATGGCAGATGAGGTTTAACAATGATAAATGTAAGGTTATACACATGGGAAGAAGGAATCAATATCACCATTACACACTGAACGGGAAACCACTGGGTAAATCTGACAGGGAGAAGGACTTGGGGATCCTAGTTAATGATAAACTTACCTGGAGCAGCCAGTGCCAGGCAGCAGCTGCCAAGGCAAACAGGATCATGGGGTGCATTAAAAGAGGTCTGGATACACATGATGAGAGCATTATACTGCCTCTGTACAAATCCCTAGTTAGACCGCACATGGAGTACTGTGTCCAGTTTTGGGCACCGGTGCTCAGGAAGGATATAATGGAACTAGAGAGAGTACAAAGGAGGGCAACAAAATTAATAAAGGGGATGGGAGAACTACAATACCGAGATAGATTAGCGAAACTAGGATTATTTAGTCTAGAAAAAAGACGACTGAGGGGCGATCTAATAACCATGTATAAGTATATAAGGGGACAATACAAATATCTCGCTGAGGATCTGTTTATACCAAGGAAGGTGAAGGGCACAAGGGGGCATTCTTTGCGTCTGGAGGAGAGAAGGTTTTTCCACCAACATAGAAGAGGATTCTTTACTGTTAGGGCAGTGAGAATCTGGAATTGCTTGCCTGAGGAGGTGGTGATGGCGAACTCAGTCGAGGGGTTCAAGAGAGGCCTGGATGTCTTCCTGGAGCAGAACAATATTGTATCATACAATTATTAGGTTCTGTAGAAGGACGTAGATCTGGGGATTTATTATGATGGAATATAGGCTGAACTGGATGGACAAATGTCTTTTTTCGGCCTTACTAACTATGTTACTATGTTACTATGTAAGGTACCTGGATGTAAATGTTTTTTGTGATACTGACTACATCTCATCAGTAATGGCAAAGTAGGGGAAAGGAGCTTACAACGCCTGCATATGAAACATTGTTAGGTGCAGTCCAACGGGTGCCTTGTCTCTCACTGGTGTAGCAAAGCAGGAACAGTGAAGAGGACGAAGAAGTACCGTATTTTTCAGACTATAAGGCTCACTTTTTTCCTCCCAAAATTTGGAGGAAAACGGTGGGTGTGTCTCATAGTTCGGATGTACCTACTGGCTGTGGATGGGGAGGTGGGGGAGTGGCAGCGGCAGAGCAGCGGGTCACAGGAGGCTGGATTCAGCAGCTGCAGTTAACACCTGTGCCCGTTGAAAAGAGAAATGAATATTCACTGCATTCCACGCCCATGGGAATGGAAAGCAGTGAATATTAATTTCTCTTTAATAGTGGACACACTTTTAGACGCAGCAGCTGGCCTCCTGCAGCTACTGAGCGTTCGCATGTGCCTGCTGCTTAAGAGAATGAATATTCACTGCTCTCCACTCCCATAGGCATGGAATGCAGTGATTATTCATTCCCTTTAGTAGCGGGCACATGTGAACGCCTGGCAACTGCAGGAAGCCGGCGGCTGTTGCTAACACTGTGCCCACTGTTAAAGAGTAATGAATATTCACTGCTCTCCATGCACAATGTCCTGGCATGTGGAGCAGTGAGTATTCTGGCAGCTGTCCTTGGCTTGTAAGCGGCGCATGACTTCACTGCCATGTGCTGCTTACAAGCATAAATTAGTTGCTGGCATCAGAACAAGATGCTGCGAGGGAGCGCAGGAAGGTAAGTAGGATGGTTTATGTTTTTTTATGTTTTTCTGATAGAAGCCATGCATATCAGGATGGGGATGGGTTCAAGTCATACCAGGATAAGGATGGGGTCCCTGCATACCTGGAAAGGCATGAGGGGACCATGTTTACCAGGATAGGGGTAAGGGAGACAATGCCTAACAGGAAATGGATGAGGGGGCCATGCCTACAAGGCTAGGGATGTGGGGGACATGTCTTCCAAGCTAGGGATAAGGGGGACATGCCTATCAGGCTAGGGATGAGGAGGCCATGCATACCAGAATGGAGATGGGGGCTATGCATACCAGGATAGGTATGAGGGGGCCATACATACCAAGATGGGGATGAGGAGGCTATTCATACCAGGATAGGAATAAGGGGGCCATGCATACCAAGATGGGGAAGAGGAGGCCATGCATACCAGGGTAGGGATGAGGGGGCCATGCATAACAGAATAGGGATGAGGAGGCCATGCATACCAGAATGGAGATGGGGGCTATGCATACCAGGATAGGTATGAGGGGGCCATACATACCAAGATGGGGATGAGGAGGCTATTCATACCAGGATAGGAATAAGGGGGCCATGCATACCAAGATGGGGAAGAGGAGGCCATGCATACCAGGGTAGGGATGAGGGGGCCATGCATAACAGAATAGGGATGAGGAGGCCATGCATTCCAGGGTAGGGATGAGGGGTCCATGCATACCAGAATAGGGATGAGGGGACTATTTATACCGGGATAGGGATGAGGGTGCCATGGATACCAGGATGGGAATGAGGGAACCATATATACTAGGATAGGGGATATTAGTGCAAATTTAAATTTTCTTTTTTGCTTCAATTTTTTTTCTAATTTCCTCCTCTAAAACCTACTTGCATCTTATGGTCCGGTGTGTCTTATAGTCCGAAAAATATGGTATCACTTCCATATGATCAGTATATAAAAAATATAACTTAGGATATTAGACCCTCTCTATCCCAAAAAATTTAAAATGCATTGTATGAAGCTGATGGTCATAAACTGCCTTACTGCACCAGAGTATGGACTGTTTTTGTTTAGAATATTGGCTAGATGTTTAGAGATGCGCTGTTTTATTTTTTTGGTTTTGCAGCCTATGTATCTCATATTGCATGAATCTCATTCGATACAGTAGACGAAATGATGTGTATCACAATTTATGAACCCATTAATAAAATGGTTATCACCCTGCAAGTATGGGAAAAAATTGATTTTATATGCAGCGAAAGCGCACATATTGCAATGGCTTCCTGCACCCTTAAAAAGTATTTTGTTCTAAGCCAAATGTTTTTTTGGGGGAGCTTTGGAATTAACTGGGAGACAGCATGTTTCCGAGGGATTGTCCCCTTTTTGCTACATATTAATAGCTGTCAGAAGTTATCTTTCTCAAAGTATCATCCTGGTTGACAGCCAAAAATTTTTTATTTTGAATATTTTTTATTTGCTTGAATTGTAAATTGTACAGTGTGGAGAAAGTGATCGGTGCAAGTGTACAGTTTATTTTGTGGACATATGTTTTGTCCTTTAACACTGATGCTCTAGACTTGGAATTTACATTCATAAATGCAGCATTAATTGCATTAATGCTGTTCACAATAAATGGGACAGCCGTTATGGAGACAACCTCCTTGTGGTATGAACAATGATTCCCCAGATATTTCAGCAGCAACCACCTATCTCAAAAACAATGATTGCAATTTACAATTTATCGTTAATGACCCCACAACAATGTATTTTTTAAGAAAATATTTGGGTCAGAATTTAATCTGATGTATGTGCCAGTGTCATCCAGAATGAACAGGACCTGTTTGACATATAAAGCAGCATCTAATACTATCACACATCCTGTTTTGTCGGATGTTTAGGGTATGTGCACACGTCCGGATTTCTTGCAGAAATTTCCTGAAGAAAACCGGAAATTTTCTGCAAGAAATCCGCATTTTTTTTTTTGCGTTTTTTTCGCGTTTTTTTAGCATTCTGCAAGCGTAATTAGCTTGCAGAATGCTAAAGTTTTCCAAGCGATCTGTAGCATCGCTTGGAAAACTGACTGACAAGTTGGTCACACTTGTCAAACATACTGTTTGACAAGTGTGACCAACTTGTTACTATAGATGCTGCTTATGCAGCATCTATAGTAAAAGATAGAATGTTTAAAAATAATAAAAAAAAAAAAAAATGGCTATACTCACCCAGACGATCTCCTCAGCGGCGTCCGTTCCTATAGATGCCGGTGTGGTTCAGGACCTGTGATGACGTCACGGCTTGTGATTGGTCGCATGTCACATGAGCGGTCAAGCGACCAATCACAAGACAGTGACGTCATCACAGGTCCTGAACCACACCATCTATAGGAACCGAAGAGAGAGCATGCACCGGAGAGGCGGGAACACTTCGGGGGCCATCAGAGGGTGAGTATAGGACTATTTTTTATTTTAATTATTTTTTTTGACCAATTATATGGTGTCCAGTCCGTGGAGGAGAGTCTGCTCTCCTCCACCCTGGATACCAACCGCACATAATCTGCTTACTTCCCGCATGGTGTGCACAGCCCCGTGCGGGAAGTAAGCAGATCAATGCACTCCTAGGTGTGCGGAATCCCCGCAATTCCGCATTTTTAATGAACATGTTGCTTTTTTTTCCGCGATGCGATTTTTTTTGCGGAAAAAATCGCAACATTTGCATAAAAAATGCGGAATACCCTGTAAATAATAGGAGGCATATGTAAGCGTTTTTTTCGCGTTTTTATCACGTTTTTATAGCGAAAAAACGCGAAAAAAACACGAAAAATCCTGAACGTGTGCACATGGCCTTAAATTGGCATTGAGCAAAGTTCCTGAATGGCTGCAAAATGGTCCCTGGAAAGGTTTTTGTGAATATTTGACCTAGACATTTGAGCATAAAGATTTCTCATATCTTGTTCTACCAGAGTTTAGAAATTCTCTCAATGCAAGGGTTCTGGATTCTAAAGGAAATTATAAGAGATTCTTAATTTTTGGTATTACATCATTGTCTTGCATCCTATTTGTATTAAAACTTTCTGCTTGTAATTGCTGTAGGGAAAATAATGCATTTTATTCCTGAAAACAAGTCCGTTTATTTTTAAACTTCCATCTCTTTGTTTTAATGGATTGAAATTAAAGTTACATTTTTTATATACTCACCATATGGAAATGCTGCTCCTTCGTCTTCCTCACTACATCTCATCAGTGCTGTGGTTCCTGTATGGTCCGCAGTCTTATGTGGGCTGGTAACAACAACTTCCAGAATCTATTATTGTTAAGGACACACTGGGAATTGTAGGTTCATGCAATACAAATGTATATGGGGCTGGCCTGATATTGCAATGATGACTGTAGTAAGCTTTATTAATGTAGTGATGGAGGTTCTTTCACTGCATTCACGTAGTGATGGTATTTCTGGTGCTGCATTCATGTTCTTATGGCGTTTCTAGTGCTGCATTAATGTACTAGCAATGTTTCTGCCACAGCATTCATGAACTGATGGTGTTTCTCACTCTGCATTCATGTATTGATGGTGGTTCTAGTGCTGCATTCATGTACTAATGGTGGTTCCGGCACTGAATTAATGAACTGACGATGGTTCTGGTGCTACATTCATGTGCTGACAGTGTTTATGGTGCAGCATTCATGTACAAATGGTAGTTCTGGTGCTGCATTCATGTAATTATGGTGGTTCTGATGCTGCATTCATGTACTGATGGTAGTTCCGGTGCTGAATTCATGTGCTGACAGTGGTTCTGATGTTGTACACATGTAGAAATCCATAATGTGTTTCATGGTTATGTTTAAACTTAAAAAGTATCAAAACTTACAGATTTGCGATTATGAGGAGGATTTGGCAATTTTCTGCTCCAAAAAATTTTAAGTTAGCGTGTGTTCACAATAATTTTTATGTAGCATAAGATCTCCAAATTCTTCTAAAATACACACAATTTGGTTCCAGTGATGTATTAATGTAAATACCCCTTTAAAAAACTGGTCCTTGGGATTGGGTCAGTATGGCAATGTGGCCCTTGGACAAAATAATATTTGACACAACTTGAAAAAGGCATCTGCTGAAATGCATAGTTTTAGGGGGTGAGGGGTTACATTTTTGTCTATATATTTAATATTATTGGATTCATTAAATATTGAGAAGTTATTTGCAAAAACATCCATCACTGCTCCTTCTACGCTCGCTGGATACACGCATCTTTGGATATAGCTGTGCTTAGTCTGGACTGAACTACTTCTGTGCTGGAGCGTCTGAAATGGCCGTCATAGTGGTGAGCTGAAATTATTTATATATATATATTTTTCCAAAATAATATTGTGCACTCCTGCCTTATGCTGAGTCAAGAAGCTGACAATTCAGTATTGACTGTATGACAAGAGTAGGGACAGGGGAGGATGAATATTGGGGCAACAAACAGGTGATTAATTCAATAAATAATTGCTGTTTTTCAGCTTATTTTTCAGTTTATTGTTATGTATCTGTCCTACCTTTAGCGCCCATCTTATGGAACCTGAAAAAGCTATGTATCAAAAGGTGAATGCACAATAGAGACGAAATAACGATGCTGTGGCTTTGACCATAACGACTTTGAGGACACTCCATCTACTTTACTAATGGAACTAGTCCAGAATACATATACACATATATGACTGAAAGCCGGCGCCTACCGGGGGGAATAAAGTTCATTTTCTCCAGAGTGCTGCACTTTCAAACAGCAGCTGGGCACCTTCCTAACCTTCAGATTAATCTTATATATGTAGGTTAATGCCATTATGACAAGTTATCTTTAAAGGCTCATGCCCTCCTCCACAAGTCCGCCAAAATAATACTCCACATATAGACACAGATATCCCACCTCATTCTGGGAAACCGGTCTCTGTGTCACAGCGTCCCTCCCTAATAGGGAACAACACTATATCCAACACATTTACCTCTAATATAAATAGGCAAGTAAAGCTTGTCAACAAATGAAACAGTTTTTACTATGGCTATACAACGGGCGAAACGACATGTGGCTTCCACACCTAAAAGATTGAATCTTTGACTGAAATGAGTCAAACACAATCAGTCACCAAATCTTTATTTGTCCATCAGGGACCTGAGACTTCACCCTCTTTTATAGCTGGTTACAAGATACAAGATATGAAAAACAGGAGCAGGGGGTGACTACATTCTCTTTATTCTACAATAGAAATCCATGTAAATAATAGACTACTGATGAGAATCAACATCAAAATCAAGATCTTTTCAACAGTGAATGTAGCAGTTTTATTGCTTTCCCTGAGACTGGGATCCCACAGATTTTTCATCCGATCTCACTTTGTTTTTCTGTTCTCGTGAAGTCAAGTGTTCTTTTATTACTTATTTGTGTATGTTGTTTTAGCTTACAAGTTGTCACCAGAATGCTTTAGTTAAAAACACATCAGTTTACCTCCGATATTTGAATGGATTTGCATTATGGTTTTATGGGTAACCACGATACTTGACAGCTGCCCAGGGATGATAAACGTAACATCAGATTTCTTACCAGTAAGAAGACTCACAAACCATGGCAGGCAAAACTATGGCTGACATGAAGAAATTGTGAAAAAAATATTTTTTTGACTCCACATTTATTTTTTCAATTTCTGTAAAAATAAATGTGGAGTCACATTATTATTATTATTATTATTTGGAACACAAGTCAAGTACAACAGGCTGGGTCTGCTCCCCGTCATATGAAAGGTGGACAACCCTAGGCCATCAACCCATCAGCAGGACTTTAGCCTTCCTACACTCTGATATAAAAAGTTATTACAGAGGTCACAGATGAATCATTTAATTTTTTCAATATTTTGTGTTGCCACTGTTCAAATCTGTCCTTGTCCTCAGTGAGGCCCAAAATCTACTTTACCCAGAGCCAATTTTATAGAAAGCCAATTAACCTCTTATTATAGTTTTATACTGTGAAAAGAAGCCCACACAAACACAGGAGAACACATACAGCCCCATTCATCAAGACCAGCATTGTTCACGATGGTCTTGATGAGGCGGAGAGCTGGAGTCAGACGTTCCTGATTCTTGAAAAAGTGCTCGCCTCTTCAGTAATTTGGATCTGATGAATGATATGCGCCTCCATGCATCACAACAGAAATCTTAGGTTTCTGGCATTGGGAACACCACAGCTATTCATGAATTAGATGAGCTGTGGTGTCCCACCCTCAATACGTCCTTGTCACACTCCAATCTTGCTCATTTTGTCGGAGTTAGGAAAAACTTGTGTGAAAACACCAAAAGTTGCAAAAGTTTGGCGCATCTCATAATAGCACCTAAAGTTTCCAACTTTTCAAAACCTTTTCAAAACTTTTACACAAGAATTCTGGAGTGAAAGCTTTCATGAATCATACTCATAGCACTTATGGGATTTGCTTTTCGTCATATGCAACCCTAAGACTCCCAGCTCTGCAATGCTAACCACCGAACCATCATTCTGGCACATCAACAGCCTAATAGATGCACTAAACTTATAAAAGCTGATCTCTTGATAAATTTGGTGCATCTAACTACAGACCGCTTTTTTTTCAAGACTGGTGCTGTTTTTCCCTTGTTTTTTGAAACGTGTAAGAAACAAATGAAGTAAAGCAAATCAGCAGCTTAGAGAGTTGGTAGGTAAGAGCTTCTTTACACATATTGCATTGGTGCCCATTGTAAAATCTTCAAATGGCTCTCACTTATCATGTGCTGTTTATAACACACATGTCTTTGGGCTCCCTCAAGCATTAGAACCTGGGTGCAACTGATTCCTCTGCACCTTCTACAGCATGGTTCTCCATTCAGTGGCTCTCAAGCTTCATTTGGTTCAGGGCCCCTGATGTGTGGCTTATGACTCTATGCCAGCTTAGTGCATTAACTGCTCTCCAAATCCAAGATTCTCCTATAAAATAGCCAGTGAACAATGGACGACACATGGACGGTATTCCAGTGATGTCCAATTTTTTCACGGTTGCATAGAGATGCATTGGAGAGTTTGATTCGTGACTCAGATAAAAATTCGACATGGCTCAGTGTTTTGGTAAGAACCACTCAGGAAAAATACACGGACATGTGGACAGCCCACAGACTATAAAAGGTACGTGTTCTGTAAATGAAAAATACGTATAGAAGACGTCCATGAGAAACTGATGTCTGAATAAGCCCTGAGTTCTTTTTGTGCTGAAACTTTGCCTACTGCAGCAGAAGCTGTGAGATCCCAGATTGTTTTGTTCTAGATCTTATGACATAGCTCATTTATAATTTTATTAAATATATATTATAATTACGGTAAATGTTTTCTAAAGGCTTGGAATCTAAACAAACTGATTTAGACATGCAGAAATTAGATTAGGGAAGGGAACATGGACAATACTATTGGATAATCTTCAGTTCTATGTCCTAAATATACATTCAAAGACACCAAACATCTCACTGGAGAGAGAAAAAAATAATGCAAGAAATACAGTAATTTACGGCTTTTAGTGCACGAAGTGGATAGAGGGGAATGAATATTTAGCAAATATGTCTGCCTAATTTTCCTTACAAACATTTTGGTTTTGCAATATAAATTAATATCAAAATAAATAAAATTTCAGTAATACGTAAAATAAAAGAAAAACAAAAACAAAATTTTTATATCTCGCATTCTTTATTTTTCAAAATGATTTCATTTTTAAATAAAATGTAAATTGAATTCCAATTTGTAATCTAATTGAATGCAGTAGGTGCATAGTCAGAATGTATGAATGGGATTGTTCTTCATTTCACTCTTTGATGATTGACCTACAGAACTAACGGACAAAAAAAGGAATCGGCATGCCTGATCCATGTAATGAGTTTTTACAGATCCTTCTATTACAAGAGCTGTGTAGGTTATAAAAGGTCAATCTTATAATGCTAATTCCACTGCACACTAGAACATGACTAGTGAATGATTTTACATAAGAAACCCATTATTGGTTTGAATTAAAAAAAAGTCAGATTATGAAATTGGAGGGCAATTTCAAATATGAAGAAATATGCATACATGAATAAGTCCCATATAACCTTAAATAGGATCTCTCTTTCTCTGAAAAAAATTCTATACATACCATATTGAAAATTAAATTTTAAAGACTGACGTGTATGTTATCATATACATGCAGCCAAAAGGGGAGTACTGTAGTTTGTGTAATCAGCTTCTGTAATGACCTTATATCACATGCAGAGTAATATCAAGTGACCAGGTGTTAGAACACCTATTATTTTATCTAGGTTGGCCTAGTCACTAGTATAAAAAGACCAAATTTTTAAAGGGATTGTCTGGTTTCAGAAAAGATTGGGCGCAATACTGCTTATGTAACTCCAGCACTGTCTTTCCACTATACTTGCTCTTCTTTGTTTTTGGGGCTTCAGCTGTGATGGTGCGAAATGCAGGGAAATCCTTCATCAAAACATGCTTCAGCCTGTTAGCAAGAGTATGTGGTCAGACTTAAAGATTGCTGTTCACCAGAGGAAACCATCTTACTTGAAGGAGCTGGAGCAGTTTTGCCTTGAGGAATGGGCAAAAATCCCTGTAGCAAGATGTGGAAATCTCATAGAGACTGATCCACAGCAACTTGCAGCAGTAATTGCAGAAAAAGGAGGCTCTACAAAGAACTGACTTTAAGGAGGTGAATAGTTATGCACACTGAAGTTTTCAGTAATTTTGTCCTATTTGTTGCTTGCTTCACAATAAAAATGAAAACAAATGTTCACGCTTGTAGGCATGTTCTTTGCATGAACAACACAATTTGGGGTCCATTTCCCTCACCATTGCAGGGAAACGCGTTGAATCTGAATTTACCGTATATATTTTTGAACTGATCAGATAAGTTTATCTCTATCACTAATGTTGAATTTATAAGTTGATTTCCCTTGGGCATAGTGCAATAGACTGTTGTCCTGTATATACCTCTATTGCAGGATTTTTGACCAAGTACACCCTTCTGCTGTGATAAGCAACCAGGCAACCTCCACATGTACTTATGCTGGCTAACAGATGTAAATCATTCAGCTGCAGCAAGAAAAACTAAATCTCCCAGCGCTAAAAAATACTCGGAGGACCCCCGAGCATGCTCGAGAAATCTCGAGTAACTAGTATATTCTTTCATCACTAAAATTAATGTTTTTTTCTTGGTTACTGACCATTTATATAACCTTTCTACAATCACTGCTGTGGATCTTTGGTCTCAATTTACCCCTATCGGTTGGCATCTAGATTTTGGCTGATATCTTATAATCTCTCATCCCTATTCCTTATACAAGTTGGACTGCCCCTAGATTTAGATATGGTCAAATACGTGACTCATATTGAAGAACTAGATTGCCTTATTTGGTGTGTATTGTCTTCAATTGTTGGTCAAAGTGAGTAGGGATTCCTATGCTCCTTTAGGGTGACTGGGGGCACCAATTTGCATTCAAGAAAGGGTGTGTCATGATCCGTTCCAGGGTTTAATCCTGTTTACCCTTTTTCTGGGCGGATCATGTCACGGGCTAACTTTGCTCTGCCTCATTCTGGGTTCAGGTTTGCTATTTAGCTCCTATGCATCCTGCTGGTGGTGTCAGCTATAGTTCTGCCTTTGGCGTGTGAACCTGACTCTGGTAGCTCTTGATTTGTCCTGCTGTGATCCCTTACTTGCCCCATTTCTGTTGACTCCCTCTGTTTCCCCTTCTCCCAGCGTTTCCCTGTTTGTCAGTTTGTTTCTCTGGTTTCTGACTTGGCTGGTATTCGGACTCGCTTCTGCCTTCTGACTTTGTCTTATCCGCTTCTGACCATTGCTGAACCTCCTGGCTTGTTCCTGACCACGTGTAATGCTGATCCCTTTGGTACTTCTGCCAAACTTCTGTTTTTTGACTCGGTTTGTCTGACCACTCTCTCGCCACTTCGTGGTGCCTGTGCTGCTGCTCTGTGGTATTTCTCTGTGTATGCAGTCTCACTTCCCTCTCAAGCTCCCTCTGGTGGAGGTTGCGCTATGCTGCACTGCAGCAGCATGACAGGGTGCCAACCTCCGCTGATAGGCAGGACCTATTTAGGGGACAGCATAGTGATTTAGGTACACTCATCGTAACATCCCCTTTAGGTCAGCTAACTACTGGTTGCCTAGTTAGGCATCACATTTGTTTGTTGGTTGTTATAAATAAATTCAATAAACGTTTAATTTTAATGGTATTAGGTTTTTTGGTGAGCTTTTTTGAACTAATCCTGTGAATTAAGTGATTATCAATGTTACCTGTCTGACTGCAATGTGCCAACTGTAAAATTTGGTGGATGAGAGATAATGCTATAGTTTTTTTTCCAGGGGTTGGCATAAGCCCCTTAGTTTTAGTGAAATTAAATCTAATTATTTCAGCATACCAAGACATTTTGAACAATTGTATGCTTCCAACTTTGTGGTAACTGTCTGAAAAAGATATTTTTCTGTTTTTGATCGTGTCTATGAAGGCATAATTGGGTTAGTTTGGTCTGGAAAAACATGACTAGCAGCACAGAGCCCTGATCTCAACTCAATCAGACATCGTTGAGGGGAACCAAAACAGAGATTGTCAGCTGAGATGAACAGATCTTTTGAAATTCAAATTCGCCAAATTTTCTCAACAATTTGCTGCAGTCTCAATACTGGAAAGCTTGTAATTGATCTTAGCATACACAAGGGATAAAGGAGAGGAGAGAGAAAAAGAGAGATAGAGAGAACCTCACTGACATAAGAGCTCTCACTTTACAGGTGAGAGAAAGAGAGACAGAGAACCTCGCTGACCAAGAGAGCTTACACTTAATAAGCCAGAGAGAGGACCCTACTGACCTAAAGGGTTTACTCATTATAAGCGAGAGAGAGAAACCTGCTAACCACAAGAACCTACCCTTTACAGGCGAGAGAGAGGACCATGCTGACCTTAGGAGCTTACGCTCTATCGGAGAGAGATGAACCCACTAACCATAATAGAATACACTCTCCAGAGGTAGATACTTACCCAGTGACTATCAACATGGAAAACGAATCTGCCACACAAACTGCGCTTCTCTGGGAACTGCTGATTTCTGTGGCCCCGCCAATACTGACCACCACTGTACAAGGTATGATAATGTGTAAAATGTCATAGCTGTAGGGCATTATGGGGAAGCCTGTGCAGCAATTCAAAATGACATTTGCCTGCCTTTTTTTGTGAACTGCAAATTGAGTCTTAAAATGTTCAAATTCAGGTGAAACTGTGGATATCATGAAATTTGACTCAAACTAAATCTTCTACGGATCAATATGTTCACCTCTAATTGTCAGCCATTTGTCCAATATCAGTGTCTTATCTTCCAAATGCTCTTCTGGATCAATTGATAACTTTTCCCACAGATGCACTAAAAAAAATCTTGTAGGACTTTCCAGTATAGTGGAGATTGTTTTAGCTGCAAATGCGGAGCAACTCTATATTAATAAATATGGATTTGTAATGGAACGTCGTAAAAGCTCAAATAGGTGTAAACAGGTGATCGGATGCAACAGCGCAGAAGATAAAGACACAGTGGTAACTTAACCAAAGGTTTTTTTTACCAATAACACAACAGTTTAGGTGATTAGAATACAGAATTTAGAAGGTTTGTCAAATTATTGAAATGCAGTATAGTATTTTACAACAGAAATGTATACCCTTTTGAGGATGGAAGTTGCTATAACAATTCTAACAAAAAAAACTCACAGAAGGCAATAAACGATAATGATGGGTAAAGGCGTCTCTGTTCTAATACCCTGGTCCATAGTGTGCCACAGTCAGTCACTTATGCCCCCTTCACACGTCTGTGTTTCCGGTACTTGTGGCATCCATTTTCACACCTACCAGAGACACGTACACAAGCAAACATGTTAATCTATGGGCCTGCGCACATGTTTGTGTGTCCGTGTGAGCCAAAAGTAGACATGTCTGTTTTTTACAGCAGCATGGATTACAATACGTGCCGTAAACTGATCATTCTGCTGAGCTTTAGCATTAATGACGTCACCACTGTTCAGAGCCGCCAGATCTCACGCAGTGCAACAGTGGCTGTTTGTAAAGACTATGGTACCTCAGAATGAGGCTCGTTGGGCATTGTACGGAGGATTAAATGGACTTCGATGGATTCGCTTGGACATCGTTGGATTCAGTAGACTATGTCAGACATGAGTGGGAACTTTTTTTTAATAAAGTGGTCAACAAGGGAAAGTGTCTTTGTTTTATTTATCTGTGTTTTGTGTATATGTTCTTTTCAGGTTTCTATTCGCTGAACTACGTCGAATTCGGTAGACTATGTTGTCCCTGGGATTTTTTTTATAAAGTGAACCAGGAAAGTGAAAGGGAGTGTTTATTTAAATAAAGCAATTTTTTTTGCGTTTTTTTTTATTACTGGGTTAGTAATGGCAGTGTCTGATAGTTTTTGGACACTTCACAGCAGACATCAACCACAACCCCATTACCATGATTGCCGACGCACCAGGGCAATCTGGAAGAGTGAAGGTGAATTGGCAGAATTGGAGCATCTCATGTGATGCGCCACTTTAAGGGCTGCTGCGGGCTGGCATTTTTAGGCTGGGAAGGGACAAATAACCATGAACTTCTCCAGTCTGGTAATATCAACTCTCAGCTGTCTGCTTTACCTTTGCTGATTAAAAAAATGAGGGGACCCATTTATTTAATTATTAGGTTAATACATGTACAGTAAGAACTTACATCTTCTTAAAATAATTGCTTTATTGATCCAGTAGCATAAAAGGCACTAAAAATGGTTGAACACAGCAGCACAAAAATTAAAAAGGCAAAAGAATGGCAGAAGAGAAATATCCGCTGTGCTCTCAGGCAACATGTTTCAAGCTTGACAAAGGACCATGCAGGTCTAAAACATGTGTTCAACTAGGCTGCAAGTCTTTTATCAACTATTTGCTTCAATGATGTCTTTATTCTGGCTGCTTGCATTTACCATTTACTGAAGCATGTTCCCTGGTCCCTGTGTACCGTAATTTACACCACAGTCACCTGAGTTCTTCTGGTCATCTCTCTTTTCTCAGGTTGCCTCAATTTTTCTGGTTGGCTCTCTCTGGTCATCTCGATTTCTTGGGTCAGCTTTTTTTATACGGGTTGTCTCGATTTCTCTGGTTGGTTCTCTCTCTGATCCTTCTTCCTCACTCAAGGCTTTCCCTTTTCTTATCATCTTTGAGCAGCAGATGGCAGTGTTTGCTTGCAGACACTCTATCAGGTGCTAACTGTGCAAGTCTTCTCTCCTTTCCATCTACCTACATAAGTGTAATGTTCGGGTGTTCCAATACTTTTATCCATAGAATGTAAAAGCATTTTGCATACTCATTCAGTTTGCAGAGATGGACAGAATCATAGAATCATAGAATGTTAGAGTTGTAAGGGACCTCCAGAGTCATCATGTCTAATCCCCTGCTCAATGCAGGATTCACTAAACCATCTCAGACAGATGTCTGTCCAGCCTCTGTTTGAAGTCTTCCATTGAAGGAGAAATCACCACCTCTCATTGTAGCCTGTTCCACTCATTGAGCACCCTCACTGTCAAAAAAGATTTTTTTAATATCTAATTTGGATCTTCTCCCTTTCAGTTTCATTCCATTGCCTCTAGTGTTTCCATGTGCAAATGAGAATAAGGATGATCCCTCTACACTGTGACACCATTTCAGATATTTGTAAACAGCTAGTAAGTCTCCTCTTAGCCTTCTTTTTTGCAAGCTAAACATTCCCAGATCCTTTAACCGTTCCTCATAGGACATAGTTTGCAGTCTGCACCATCCTGGTAGCTCTTCTCTGAACTTGCTCCAGTTTTTAATGTATTTTTTTAAATGTGGTGCCCAGAACTGGTTACAGTATTCCAGTTCAGGTCTGACCAAGGAGTACAAATCCAAATAAGAAGGCCCGGTCAATGCAAGAGCTCTACTGTATACATAAATACTTAAATAACCTAAAACAAAAATAGATAACAGAGCAAGTAACATAGAATATACACTCACCGGCCACTTTATTAGGTACACCATGCTAGTAACGGGTTGGACCCCCTTTTGCCTTCAGAACTTCCTCAATTCTTCATGGCATAGATTCAACAAGGTGCTGGAAGCATTCCTCAGAGATTTTGGTCCATATTAACATGATGGCATCACACAGTTGCCGCAGATTTGTCGGCTGCACATCCCAAAGATGCTCCATACAAGGCAGGATGGATCCATGCTTTCATGTTGTTTACGCCAAATTCTGACCCTACCATCCGAATGTCGCAGCAGAAATCGAGACTCATCAGACCAAGCAACGTTTTTCCAATCTTCTACTGTCCAATTTCGATGAGCTTGTACAAATTGTAGCCTCAGTTTCCTGTTCTTAGCTGAAAGGAGTGGTACCCGGTGTGGTCTTCTGCTGCTGTAGCCCATCTGCCTCAAAGTTCGATGCACTGTGCGTTCAGAGATGCTCTTAGGCCTACCTTGATTGTAACGGGTGGCGATTTGAGTCACTGTTGCCTTTCTATCAGCTCGAACCAGTCTGCCCATTCTCCTCTGACCTCTGGCATCAACAAGGCATTTCCGCCCACAGAACTGCCGCTCACTGGATTTTTTTTCTTTTTCGGACCATTCTCTGTAAACCCTAGAGATGGTTGTGCGTGAAAATCCCAGTAGATCAGCAGTTTCTGAAATACTCAGACCAGCCCTTCTGGCACCAACAACCATGCCACGTTCAAAGGCACTCAAATCACCTTTCTTCCCCATACTGATGCTCGGTTTGAACTGCAGGAGATTGTCTTGACCATGTCTACATGCCTAAATGCACTGAGTTGCTGCCATGTGATTGGCTGATTAGAAATTAAGTGTTAACAAGAAGTTGGACAGGTGTACCTAATAAAGTGGCCAGTGAGTGTATATATATATAAAACTTTATTCTAACATTTTTCATAAAAATAGAGACATAAATACAAATATTTTAAAATTTTTAAAGGGCATCGACACTTTAGTGCCACGTTTGGGCTGAGTTTGGGAAGTCCGTGTGGGTAGTTAATAAATAGCAAGAGGAGTACAAGATATATATGAGAAAAAGCAAACAAAAGAAAGGGAATAGTGCATTGCCGTGTATTATATGGTAGGTAGCCTCCGATACGGCAGTTAGGATCCAGATTCCGTTTGACCATCAGATAAGTTAGGAAATTGGATTAGCAAACTGAATTTCAATAAAAAAAATTCTTCTTTGTTTCATTCTTAAAAAACAAACAAAAAAAAAACAGACAGATGATAAAATGCTACATGATTTTATCATCTGTCTGGACTATTTTTTTTCTAAAAGAATGAAATAAAGAAGAATTTTTTTTATAGAAATTCAGTTTGCTGATACAAGATATATATATGTATAATTATACAGGATTGACCATATGAGAGTAGCCAGATGTGAACAAACAATAAAGCACTTGGCACTCAGAGATTCATTTGCAAAAAAAAACCTGAAGGTTTTGTTTATTTGTGCGACCGACCAGTTCAAGAGTGTTTAAACGTTTTCGGTCATAAGACCTTCATCAGAAACATCTCTCATGAAACTGAAAAAATATGCAAACAACAATTACAAGATTGTAAAAGACATCTGATATACAATTAATTGTCAAATTTATTCACAAAGGGAGAACAAGTCAGATTACAATGGATGTTAATACAGAAGAGATCAGCACATGATGAAAAATTAAATAAATAACCAGTGACAACCGTGACGGTCAGGGATAATCCAGACTGGTGATCCGTGAGTTGTAGAATTCTCAGGTTAGGCTATAGGAAGCTGTGATCGTGGATAAGGATAACAAGCAGTTGTATAACCTTAATGCTGAGATTTAACACAAATTGAGCTAATGCCCAGAAGGATACTGTGAGGGCAGTGCTGCAGGGTGTCTGACTGTGGCACTAGGAACACGAGTGCAGAGTGAGCACCTACAATGAAAATGTGACATAGTGAATAAACAGCAATGAAGCGAGATGAACAGGGAGAGCTCCAGCAATATATGTCCGCCCACCCTGTATAAGGGCACCACCATATATATGGCACACACTCCCCATGAGGGTATGATATCCCCAATCAGGGGTGCTGATAATGTACAATGGCGATATTCGTTAAGATCCCCAGTAGAAAAGTTAATGTAAATTACCTGGAGGCAGGACAGCGCAATACATAGGCCTGAGAGGCCCAATTGCATGTATGAGAGACCTGGCAAAACCACCTAGAGGGTATGATGAGGGCCATGTTATAGATAATGACAAGCAGGGCGAGCAGAGAATGTGTTCCCTAAATAGTGATATACATTAAGCTCATAATTACCTCGGAGGTCCTGGAGGATATGTAAGAGGTAGAGCGCTCTGGGAGGGCAAAAAGCCGCTGCAGGAAATGGCGCTAGAAAGATAAATGCACAATGGGAAAAGTATCCCTTAGAGTCGTACAGAGCGGGGTGAGCTTTCAGTAAATGGATCATGTATATTTACCAATAAATCCAGGTCCGGGGAGCCGAGGTGCTAAGGGGCCGGTGTAGCCAGAAGCCGCTGTGTGACAGCGGTACTTCCGGGTATAAGAGCGCCCTGAGAGCGGGTCATGTGACCCGCCTCGTCATAGAACACATGATCGCGGCCATCAGGGCCGCGCCTGCGCAGAGTGAGGGGCTGCCACAAGCAGGGACAGAGCGCTGTATTGAGAGCCCTGCGCCTGTGTAGATTAAACAGGGAAGCGAAGTGCTGTAAATAAGCGCTGTGTGACCATGGGTGAGAGCTGTAAGAATAGATAACCTAAAACGCTGGCAGTATAACTAATGATATAAGATCTAGAGGGGTATCCTATAATAAAAACCGAAGAAATAAGCTGGCCATTAAGAGAATGGTTACACAGTGTGTGTGTGTGTATGGTGACCCCTGAACAAGAAGGAACATAACACATATATACTCTACCATATGTGGTGCCACCAGTGCCCAGTGCGTGACATGATTTTAACAATTCTAAAAGATAGTAAAAGAGAATAGTATTAGGTTACATGCTTGAACACTAATGCAAAAACAACAACAATAATAAAACAATAAAATATATAGGAGCTCCAATAGACATGGTTAACATTATTGTAGAAAAGCTGAGATATCATAGTCTCTATTTAACCCCTTGGGTTCCAGGGTCTGAAGTGTAAAAATCCAGAAGGCCTCCCTCCTTTTAAGCATTTTAGTACGATTCTGGCCTCTCCTTAGGGGGTCTATTTGTTCTAAGACCTGAAACCTAAGTTGAGAGATATTATGATTCTTCTCAAGAAAATGGGACGGGAGGGGAAGGTGGGTTTTTTTACAACGAATGGTTGACTTATGCTGGGACACCCTGTCCCGGACTGTTTGAGTGGTCTCCCCCACATAGGCCAGACCACATGGGCATTTAATCAAGTACACTACGAATGAAGACTCGCATGTGTAAAAGCCTTTGATTGGTATAGCTCTGCCTGTGTGGGGATGAAATACTGAGGGGCCCTTTTGTACATTACTGCACTGGAGGCAGTTGAGGCAGGGGAAGGTGCCTCGTCTTTGGGTCTGCAGAAAGGACTGTCTTGAAAGAATCGTACCTGAACCCACATCTGCTTTGACCAATCTATCTTTAAGGTTTTTGGCCCGTCTGAAACAGGGCATGAAAGGTACCTTAAACTCAGGGATATGTGGGTAGCTTTTTGTGAGTATGCCCCAGTGCCTCCTGATGGTGGATTGTACCAGGCCTGAGAACGGATGAAAGGTGGTGATGAAGGGAATTCTTTTACACCCCTCGGTAGATTTCCTGGATGTCATGTCATGTTTGGCCTTTGTTAGGACCCCCTGTGGATAACCCCTGGCCGAAAATTTATTTTCCATTTCAGTTAACCTTGCTTGTTTAGTATCTTTATTGGAGACAATCCTGTCAACCCTCTGGAACTGTGACTTAGGAATAGAGTTTTTTATGGATGGGGGGTGGCAACTACTAAAATGTAACAGGCCATTCCTGTCTGTAGGCTTGGTGAATAGGTCTATGCCGAGCGTCCCCCCCCTCTCCCGATAAATTAAAGTGTCCAAGAAACTGATTCTGTTTGTATCGTGCTGTATAGAAAATTTGAGTTCGGGCCAGATGTTGTTAATATGATTATCAAAGGTTACAAGTGACTCCATGGGCCCATCCCAGATGCAAAAAATGTCATCAATATATCTCCGCCAAGTGATGCAATGAGCTAAGAACAGGGGATGACCATAGACAAAATCGTTTTCAAAGGCTGCCATATATGCAACAACATATGGAGGCGCTACGTTAGAGCCCATTGCTGTGCCTTGTTGCTGGACGTAAAAGGAATCTTGGAACATGAAGTAGTTCTCTTTAAGTACCAAGTCCAGAAGGTCAGCACAGAAATGCCGAATTTTCATGTCTACCCCGGCCTCGCTCAGGAATCTATCTGAATATAGGAGTGATAGGGTCTGTCTTGATGAGGAAGTCCCCTATTTTTGTGTCAATTGTACCCGCCTGGAGATGGTACTCTATAATTGGTTTAATTTTTTTAATTAGTTGGTTTAGTGGATTCTGTGCTATTTTTTTGTATACTGAAGTATCATTTAGTTGCGTTTTAGGTTATCTATTCTTACAGCGCTCACCCATGGTCACACAGCGCTTATTTACAGCACTTCGCTTCCCTGTTTAATCTACGCAGGCGCAGGGCTCTCAATACAGCGCTCTGTCCCTGCTTGTGGCAGCCCCTCACTCTGCGCAGGCGCGGCCCTGATGGCCGCGATCATGTGTTCTATGGCGAGGCGGGTCACATGACCCGCTCTCAGGGCGCTCTTATACCCGGAAGTACCGCTGTCACACAGCGGCTTCTGGCTACACCGGCCCCTTAGCACCTCGGCTCCCCGGACCTGGATTTATTGGTAAATATACATGATCCATTTACTGAAAGCTCACCCCGCTCTGTACGACTCTAAGGGATACTTTTCCCATTGTGCATTTATCTTTCTAGCGCCATTTCCTGCAGCGGCTTTTTGCCCTCCCAGAGCGCTCTACCTCTTACATATCCTCCAGGACCTCCGAGGTAATTATGAGCTTAATGTATATCACTATTTAGGGAACACATTCTCTGCTCGCCCTGCTTGTCATTATCTATAACATGGCCCTCATCATACCCTCTAGGTGGTTTTGCCAGGTCTCTCATACATGCAATTGGGTCTCTCAGGCCTATGTATTGCGCTGTCCTGCCTCCAGGTAATTTACATAAACTTTTCTACTGGGGATCTTAACGAATATCGCCATTGTACATTATCAGCACCCCTGATTGGGGATATCATACCCTCATGGGGAGTGTGTGCCATATATATGGTGGTGCCCTTATACAGGGTGGGCGGACATATATTGCTGGAGCTCTCCCTGTTCATCTCGCTTCATTGCTGTTTATTCACTATGTCACATTTTCATTGTAGGTGCTCACTCTGCACTCGTGTTCCTAGTGCCACAGTCAGACACCCTGCAGCACTGCCCTCACAGTATCCTTCTGGGCATTAGCTCAATTTGTGTTAAATCTCAGCATTAAGGTTATACAACTGCTTGTTATCCTTATCCACGATCACAGCTTCCTATAGCCTAACCTGAGAATTCTACGACTCACGGATCACCAGTCTGGATTATCCCTGACCGTCACGGTTGTCACTGGTTATTTATTTAATTTTTCATCATGTGCTGATCTCTTCTGTATTAACATCCATTGTAATCTGACTTGTTCTCCCTTTGTGTATAAATTTGTCAATTAATTGTATATCAGATGTCTTTTACAATCTTGTAATTGTTGTTTGCATATTTTTTCAGTTTCATGAGAGATGTTTCTGATGAAGGTCTTATGACCGAAAACGTTTAAACACTCTTGAACTGGTCGCACAAATAAACAAAACCTTCAGGTTTTTTTTTGCAAATGAATCTCTGAGTGCCAAGTGCTTTATTGTTTATATACGGGTTGGATACCCTACTTGTGCACCACCAAGGAACCTTGAGTGCCGTGGACTCTTTATATATTTGGATACCTCCTTACACGGGCACCCTGGACGATGTCTAATGAGACTTTTTCCTTCAATGCAACGGAAGTGGCGGAAATCCTTTCTAAAGTAACTGCCCCTAGTGATTTTCTTCAGATTCCCACCCAGGAACTCAAGAATCGAGACCTGGAACGTGAGTCCAGAAGAGCTATTAATTTGGAGCTCCATATTATCACATTAGCTGAATACCTTCGGGTTCAACGGATCCCGAGAGGCCTACGGGTTTCTTTACAACCTACATTTTTCAGGGAAGACAAGGACTATTGCACGAAATTTGAACATATCCTAAACAAATGTTCGGCAGACCTGATGACGTTAACCCTCTCCTACCTGCAAAAAAACCTAGACACAGTGAATGCCCAGATAAATGCAATCGAGAACCAACTATCCAGTACCCTACCTCAGGAGGAGTTTCAAGAACTCAAGATAAAGAATCAAGACATGCTGCGAACACACAGGTTGGAACTGGAGAAAAAGAAAAGATCAAAATTTCTGAGGGATACAGAAGACTATTTACAAAACCGCGTATATCGGTGGCAGGATACTCGGCATTTCACCAGACGACACAGCTCCCTCAGCTCTTCTGGTTCCACCGAGAGCAGACCCGGCACCTCAAATACTTCTACCTCCCATTCTTTTTTAGGACACGGCCGCAGCCGCCAGAAAGGAAGACGAGGCGGGGGGGGCCAATGTCGCAGGGGAGTCCAGAAGCCAGATGTCAACACGCTCTCAGGTAAGGACCTCCCACTGGTGATTAATATCTCCTCCAAGAACCTGGATCCACATCAACTATCCCTACTTCAAAAGGGCTTATCATTTTGCCCTATGTACAAATTTAACTCATTTGAATTGAACATGGACCTACAGAGGTTTTTTCGGAACCTCCGGCTACGGGTCCATTTTTCTAATAAACCACCTGCATTGGCTTCATCATCCCAGGGAAGTACCCCTCTTCTTGAACTCCGGGGGTTGGGACTACGGACTTCCAGCTCCTATATGCCACCGCGTGATAATCCACCAGTGGAGACATTTGTTTCCTTAGTAGAAAAAGACATTCATGTGTTTACTCGGGGGGTGGAACAAGGGCACTTTCACTGTCATACTAATTTGTCACAGTCCGAGAAATTATCTCTGGACCAATTATCAGCAGATAATTCACTCGTAATTAAACCAGCAGATAAGGGTGGTGCTACCGTGATTATGGATAAATCTGACTATCTGGAGGAGGTATTTAGGCAACTAAATGACACTTCAGTATACAAAAAAATAGCACAGAATCCACTAAACCAACTAATTAAAAAAATTAAACCAATTATAGAGTACCATCTCCAGGCGGGTACAATTGACACAAAAATAGGGGACTTCCTCATCAAGACAGACCCTATCACTCCTATATTCTATATTTTGCCGAAAATCCACAAGAGATTGGTAAAACCCCCAGGACGACCAATTGTGGCACTAACGGACTCCGTATTATCTCCACTGGCCATTATACTGGAAAAAATCATCACCCCATTGGTTAAAACCACCCGATCCTTCTTACTCGACACTAACGATTTTATCAAGGTCATCAGGTCCCTGGGCCCCCTCTCCCCCACCTGTCTATTGATCACGTGGGATGTTAATAGCCTTTATACGTCTATCATCCATGAAAAAGGTTTGGCAGCCACAGATAGACTCCTGAGCGAGGCCGGGGTAGACATGAAAATTCGGCATTTCTGTGCTGACCTTCTGGACTTGGTACTTAAAGAGAACTACTTCATGTTCCAAGATTCCTTTTACATCCAGCAACAAGGCACAGCAATGGGCTCTAACGTAGCGCCTCCATATGCTGTTGCATATATGGCAGCCTTTGAAAATGATTTTGTCTATGGTCATCCCCTGTTCTTAGCTCATTGCATCACTTGGCGGAGATATATTGATGACATTTTTTGCATCTGGGATGGGCCCATGGAGTCACTTGTAACCTTTGATAATCATATTAACAACATCTGGCCCGAACTCAAATTTTCTATACAGCACGATACAAACAGAATCAGTTTCTTGGACACTTTAATTTATCGGGAGAGGGGGGGGACGCTCGGCATAGACCTATTCACCAAGCCTACAGACAGGAATGGCCTGTTACATTTTAGTAGTTGCCACCCCCCATCCATAAAAAACTCTATTCCTAAGTCACAGTTCCAGAGGGTTGACAGGATTGTCTCCAATAAAGATACTAAACAAGCAAGGTTAACTGAAATGGAAAATAAATTTTCGGCCAGGGGTTATCCACAGGGGGTCCTAACAAAGGCCAAACATGACATGACATCCAGGAAATCTACTGAGGGGTGTAAAAGAATTCCCTTTGTCACCACCTTTCATCCGTTCTCAGGCCTGGTACAATCCACCATCAGGAGGCACTGGGGCATACTCACAAAAAGCTACCCACATATCCCTGAGTTTAAGGTACCTTTCATGCCCTGTTTCAGACGGGCCAAAAACCTTAAAGATAGATTGGTCAAAGCAGATGTGGGTTCAGGTACGATTCTTTCAAGACAGTCCTTTCTGCAGACCCAAAGACGAGGCACCTTCCCCTGCCTCAACTGCCTCCAGTGCAGTAATGTACAAAAGGGCCCCTCAGTATTTCATCCCCACACAGGCAGAGCTATACCAATCAAAGGCTTTTACACATGCGAGTCTTCATTCGTAGTGTACTTGATTAAATGCCCATGTGGTCTGGCCTATGTGGGGGAGACCACTCAAACAGTCCGGGACAGGGTGTCCCAGCATAAGTCAACCATTCGTTGTAAAAAAAACCACCTTCCCCTCCCGTCCCATTTTCTTGAGAGGAATCATAATATCTCTCAACTTAGGTTTCAGGTCTTAGAACAAATAGACCCCCTAAGGAGAGGCCAGAATCGTACTAAAATGCTTAAAAGGAGGGAGGCCTTCTGGATTTTTACACTTCAGACCCTGGAACCCAAGGGGTTAAATAGAGACTATGATATCTCAGCTTTTCTACAATAATGTTAACCATGTCTATTGGAGCTCCTATATATTTTATTGTTTTATTATTGTTGTTGTTTTTGCATTAGTGTTCAAGCAAGTAACCTAATACTATTCTCTTTTACTATCTTTTAGAATCGTTAAAATCATGTCACGCACTGGGCACTGGTGGCACCACATATGGTAGAGTATATATGTGTTATGTTCCTTCTTGTTCAGGGGTCACCATACACACACACACACACTGTGTAACCATTCTCTTAATGGCCAGCTTATTTCTTCGGTTTTTATTATAGGATACCCCTCTAGATCTTATATCATTAGTTATACTGCCAGCGTTTTAGGTTATCTATTCTTACAGCGCTCACCCATGGTCACACAGCGCTTATTTACAGCACTTCGCTTCCCTGTTTAATCTACGCAGGCGCAGGGCTCTCAATACAGCGCTCTGTCCCTGCTTGTGGCAGCCCCTCACTCTGCGCAGGCGCGGCCCTGATGGCCGCGATCATGTGTTCTATGACGAGGCGGGTCACATGACCCGCTCTCAGGGCGCTCTTATACCCGGAAGTACCGCTGTCACACAGCGGCTTCTGGCTACACCGGCCCCTTAGCACCTCGGCTCCCCGGACCTGGATTTATTGGTAAATATACATGATCCATTTACTGAAAGCTCACCCCGCTCTGTACGACTCTAAGGGATACTTTTCCCATTGTGCATTTATCTTTCTAGCGCCATTTCCTGCAGCGGCTTTTTGCCCTCCCAGAGCGCTCTACCTCTTACATATCCTCCAGGACCTCCGAGGTAATTATGAGCTTAATGTATATCACTATTTAGGGAACACATTCTCTGCTCGCCCTGCTTGTCATTATCTATAACATGGCCCTCATCATACCCTCTAGGTGGTTTTGCCAGGTCTCTCATACATGCAATTGGGCCTCTCAGGCCTATGTATTGCGCTGTCCTGCCTCCAGGTAATTTACATAAACTTTTCTACCGGGGATCTTAACGAATATCGCCATTGTACATTATCAGCACCCCTGATTGGGGATATCATACCCTCATGGGGAGTGTGTGCCATATATATGGTGGTGCCCTTATACAGGGTGGGCGGACATATATTGCTGGAGCTCTCCCTGTTCATCTCGCTTCATTGCTGTTTATTCACTATGTCACATTTTCATTGTAGGTGCTCACTCTGCACTCGTGTTCCTAGTGCCACAGTCAGACACCCTGCAGCACTGCCCTCACAGTATCCTTCTGGGCATTAGCTCAATTTGTGTTAAATATCAGCATTAAGGTTATACAACTGCTTGTTATCCTTATCCACGATCACAGCTTCCTATAGCCTAACCTGAGAATTCTACAACTCACGGATCACCAGTCTGGATTATCCCTGACCGTCACGGTTGTCACTGGTTATTTATTTAATTTTTCATCATGTGCTGATCTCTTCTGTATTAACATCCATTGTAATCTGACTTGTTCTCCCTTTGTGTATAAATTTGTCAATTAATTGTATATCAGATGTCTTTTACAATCTTGTAATTGTTGTTTGCATATTTTTTCAGTTTCATGAGAGATGTTTCTGATGAAGGTCTTATGACCGAAAATGTTTAAACACTCTTGAACTGGTCGCACAAATAAACAAAACCTTCAGGTTTTTTTTTTGCAAATGAATCTCTGAGTGCCAAGTGCTTTATTGTTTATATACGGGTTGGATACCCTACTTGTGCACCACCAAGGAACCTTGAGTGCCGTGGACTCTTTATATATTAGTAGCCAGATGTGGTCATACTAGGAAGGCGGTCATAAACAGTAGTAACATATTCTCAAACATGTGCATATAATTAATGGGGCAGTATAAGGCGCATAGTGCATAAAGGAAAATAATAACTGCCAGCCATGGATGACATGCACATGTAGAGGCAGCTGAGAACAACAACCATTAAACATTAAATTTCGTCCACCAAACCTAATAATGAGTAGTTGACATTCAGCAAAAGAGCATAAAAGTATCCAAAAGACATATAAACATAGTTATGGGTTTTCCCCTCATATAAAGGTCAATAACCGGTGGGTTCTATTAATATATACAGCCAAAGTCAAGGTACAAATTACCCAGAAAAACACCACTCAAACGAATATAAAATATATATTTTTTTATTAAGGATTAAATGTAAAAAAGACATGAATCAGAGAGTAAATGGGGCATGTAAGAGGATTCAAAGGGGTATAAAATCAAGTAGATAAAGGTGGGAGGGGGTTTTCACAAAAAGTGAATGGTAGCAAGGTAGTCTCTACCAGACAAAGCAGGGAATATTAGTGAACTTCCATGATTCACATAAGAATTTGCATGTAAGACATGATACCGCAAATCAGTATACAGACTATTAAGACACAATAGTGACAAAAATACTCAGTCCGTTTATATGTAATGTATATCATGCAATATAATATTGGAAGACAAGAAAAAAAAAACGTTTCGTCAGTCCATATCTAATATAAAGGTAGTATAGAGCTTACCCATATTGAGGTGAAGGGATCCCATATTCAGCCAACAGTGCCCCGAAGCATGTTTCGCTGTTACGCTTTCTGAAGGAAAGTATGAAACATTTGCCCTTCTCCAATCTTCTGGGATTTCTCCTGTTTTCCAGGATTTTTCAAAGATTCTGGCTAGTGGTTCTACAATTTCCTCTGATAACTCTTTCAGTACCCTAGGATGTAATTCATCTGGATCATGAGATTTACGTTAATTTAAATTAGCTAAGTGTTCCCTCACCATCTCTATGTTTATTGATAGAGTGGATTCTTTTATTCCTTCAATAGCACCATGAAGATCAGTTAATGTTACATTTTCTGCCTTAGAAAACACAGATGCAAAATAGGAATTTAAATGTTCAGCCTTCTCAACATCATTTTTGACCACTTCACCCTTTTCATCCTGTAAAAATCCTATAGCATCTTTGACTTTTGTTTTGCTTTTGACTTAGCCCCCAAATCCTTTTTGCTGCTTTTGGGTCTCCCTTGCAAGCTTCATTTCATTACTGGCTTTAGCTCTTCTAACACTTGCCATGCATTCCCTGCAAACCGCATTATGTGTTCTTCTTTTTTCCTTTTAACAAGTGATTAAGTTCTGTGTTCATCCATTATGGTCTCTTTAAATGCTTCCAATGCTTCCTTTTTATCTGGATTGTTACCGATTCTGCGGTGAGAATTTCATTTAGCAAAATCTCCCATTCTTCTTGAACATTTCTGCCCTTTAGAACATCTGGCCATTGGACCTTTCATACCTTCTTTCTGTGTCCATTAAAATATGCCTTAAAGTCTGAGTCCTCATATCATGTGCTTTCATTTCTCTATGAGTAAAATCCAAAGGTCACATGTTACAGAGCTCTTGATATTACTTGGATGACATGAGTAATCCACAAACACTTTAATGACTTCTAATAATGAGGCTACTTCTATCAACTTTACTAATAGGTGTTCCCATGGTATAAAATTGGTATTTTTCAAACCATACAACCTCTGTTATATTCATACAGATACATTTCAAATTCTGTCAGTCATGGTGATATAAACAGTGGTTGGGAATCTGTTATATCTTTGAGAACCTTGATACTTTGGGTATCCGAAGCTGTTTATGCAATCTTGACTCTTAATAGGCCTAAGCTTTTAAAAGACACTTGATAAATTACCTTCTTAAATATTTGCTACAAAGCTTAGATATTTCAGGACGTCTTTGTGTAGAATACTGTGTATGGGATTGAATAGCAATTCCTCTTTACTAATGTCTGAATCAACATTTGCTTTCTCAAAGGTATTATTAGAAAGACGCCTCCTCATAGAAGCCTTCCTTGCCATAGTAGCATGTCCTCTTAGACAAGCATGCTATGGAATGTGTGCAGTCTCTTCAACGTGTGAGTGAGTCTTATCCAGTACTCAAGGAATTTAATGTTTCCCTCTATATCTGAATGCTTCGCAGTATGTTCTAGCAGGTTGCTCGGTTGAGACAATGTCGGAGTCCAACCTGTGTTGACATAGCCTTGGCTCACCCACAGTAATTTTCTACTAAGATTGTTGAGTATTTTACAGCCAAGGAAGAATGGAACTGACAGTCTTCACATTCCCAACTCATCAGCTCCCTGGGGTTAAAGACAAACACAGCTTTCCACCTGTATGAATAATGTGCTCCTTGTCATGCAGATATATCCTGGGGAGTAGAAAACACTTCCTGGACAATTTCAAATCCTGCTGCCATTTCTTCCTCTATTCTCAAGGATGTAATTGGCGATGGTTGTGTGCTTCAGGTGCACAAACATTGTTGGTTAGAGTAGACAATGTGTCTTGGGTGACATTTCAAACTTGTGTATTTCAGACAGACGAAAGGAAGTGTCTGAGGTTTATGCTGATTTGTGAGACCACAACACATCTGTCTCCAAGACTCAGGAAAGTTAAAGCCTTTGCCTTGAAATATCTTCAGATATACATGCAATAACTATTAGTAAGGAAAGGATATTTAAAACAAATTTTGATTGACTAGACACATTTTCATTGGTTATTGTTTTGTTATTATGTAGTCACAACAAATATAGGTGCAAATCTATAGTTAGATAATGCGTTATAATGCTCTGCTCTGAGCTATTGAGCTAAGATGTGAGGCAGCATGTGATTTAGTTACCTAATGTCCTGACCAGGGACATAACTAGATTTCCATGGGCCCAAGGGCAATTTTTGCACCTAGACTTTCCACCACTTGCTTGTTTTTTCAATTCTCCAAGAGTGCTGCTACTATGATCTTTAAATATTCTTCCTCTCTCAAAGGAAAAAAAATAACACAAATACACAGCACTGTATACATTTTTTACTCAGGTGTGGAAAAATGCTGCCAAGTAAGAATGCTTTCAAAATAGAAGTGTCAATAGTTTATTTTTATCAAAAAACTAAATGTTGAGTGAATTAATAAAAGAAAAATCTAAGTCAAATCAATACTTGGTGTTAGCACCCTTTGCCTTCAAGAGAGCATCAATTTTTCTAGGTACACTTGAACAAAGTTAAACATTTTAAAGGATTACAGTTAGGTGTATGTTATGCACAAGTGATAGTAAACACGGGGAAAAAGGATCTAACTATGAAAAAGCTGCACAAACCCATCTGGTACTCAGAAGTAGGACTAGAACGCCAAGCAGAATCCACTAAAGACTATCACCAGCAGGGAAGACTAGCAGGGGGAAGGTTCAAAAAGTGGCACTTACAATGTGATAGGACAGGCTAGATAACAAATAACAAATATCTGTCTGAAAAGAATGGACAAAGGCAAAAGGTAGTCAGCACCTGGACAGCGACAAATCTGCTGAAGCTCACCGGACAGAGATGTAAGGAGAAAGACCAGGCTGCAAGTACCTGTATTGAGCTGGGTCCGGAACTGCTGAGGCTGAGTCCCTTATTTCCTGGGGGAAGGCAAAAAGGACTGGACCAGGGCTCTGACCCGGAAGCTGGGGGCACGGTTATAAGTGAAAGCATGCGCAGCGTTGTGCAGTTTCCCGCCTGGCGGTGACAGAGGCAAGGTGCTCCGAGCTCGGGCTCGGGCTCCGAGGGGTGAGCAGTGAGGCTGAGATGATACTCAGCCGATCAGATGCCAGGATGCTGCAGGAGCCCACCGCAGTAATAAGGAAAGAGCTGGGAGCCCTGTTCAGTTAAGCGCCGCACGCCAACCTAAGAGCCAGGGCAGCATTCAAGACTGTTTGCTGCTGCCCTCGTCACCGGACCATGGTCTGCAGGATCTCGCTGGAGAAGCAGCGCACCAGTGGTTGTCGGTGTTTCAGTCTTGGTGGGAACTGGCAGCGCACAGCATAGAGAGAAAAGTGCTGCGTGCCCCCTAGCTGACAGAGATCAAGGTGTCGTGTGCTTCGTGATCGTGAGTACAGCACATGTGCCGCAAAGAGAGAACCGAGTACTGGATAGACTTTTGTAACCCACTTTACCAGCATATACTTTACTGCCCACGGGAGACCCTGATTGTGCTGCGGCCTTCTTTGCTCCGGCCGCATATGTTAATGGACTTGTGGCTCAGTGGAAGGTACTGGACACCAACCACTACCGTCAGAAGATGGACCGTTGCTTGCAGGACCCCACTGTAACAGCACCGCACCAGCCATTGTTGGAGTCATCGCCTGCTCTGTAATTGCCATGGCCTGGAATAGGACTGACAGGCTAAGTTGATCTAATACGAACTACCACTATCTTTTCCCTTGTTTTCATTGACTCTGCACATCTTTTTGCATTTGAACTGTTTTTTGTCCTCTCTTTAACTGTTTGCCTCCCTACATGGAGTATTCCCCTGTTAAGTAAAATTGCTCACAGAGACACCAACAGAAGAGCACAGGACCACCAGATCAAATCAGGAACCAGTTATACTAAATAGATGATAATGATCATAATTGCCATATGTAAGTTTAGGCAAAGTCATTAACTGAAACAGAAACAGTTTTGTGGGAGTCTTAAATCTGTGCAAGAAACCGACCATCTATGCTACAAAGATTAGGTTGTGGAATATAAATTCATGTCATATGACATATACCATAGCAAAACTGAGGACTGCAACAAGACACAGGGTAGTTATACGGCACCAGCAAGGTCTCTCCCTGGCAGACTGGGGTTTCAAGATGTGGTGTTCAAACTCTGTTGAAGAATCACCAATAAATGGGCAACATTAAGGATCATATATGCAGTGCTTGGCAAAGGAAACTTAGTGCAGCAGATGAAAGATACATCATGCTTATTTCCTTTTATTCCAATAATTTTTATTTGGGGAAATTTTTACAACTTTGGGGAGGGGAGATAAAGGGATAAGTAAAATACAAGGATATAAGAATAACAGGTAAACTGTAAAAATTGACAGACCGTGAACAACATTGATTATAAACCTGTGTGGAGTAAGAGGGAAGATGGGGAAGGGAAAGAAGGGAAGGAGCAGGGAAGGGAAAGGGCGGGGGAAAACTGGGAGGAGGAAGGGGAGGGAAGGGAAAGGGAATAAAAATGGAAGGAGAATATTAAGAAAAGGAAAAACAATACTCCTCTGAGAATGGGTTGGCACAGAAAGTAATAAAATAATTTGACTGGCAAAATCAATAACATTAGTGAGTATGGGACTCTACTTTGGAGGAAAAGGATACATTCCATGAAGACCATTTTGCTACATATTTTTTAAGAATGTTATTATTTAAATCAATGGCAAGTTCAAAAGTATTGTGTGATATGATCTTGTCTATTAGATTATTAATGCTTGGGATATTTGCTGATTTCCATTTAGCACTAATAAGAAGTTTAGCAACTGAAAAGATATGCAAAGAGATTAATTTGATTTTATTAGGAAGGAAATCAGTATCTAGGGAAAGGAGAGAGAGTTGTGGAGATCAGGATAATCTTTGTTTCCCTAGCTTAAATAATAAGTCATAAACGTCTATCCAGAAGGATTTTCGTTTTGGGCAGGACTAAAAAATGTGTAATGGTACCAAGACCCCTGCAGTCTCTCCAACATGCATCTGAACATGAAGGGAATGCTAGTTTGAGTCTTATGGAGGTCAAGTGCCAATGGGAGATTATTTTGTAGAAATTTTCATGAATGTTAGCGTTCATGCTGTTTTTATGCATCAGTTTGAGAGCCAGTTGCCAATTTGTTGGAGAAAATGTTTTGTTTAAGTCCTGTTCCCATTTTATAAGGGGTTTAGATTTGACAAAATCTGTGTCAGAATTAAATAGGGTGTATAGGTTTTTCGTGGTCCAGATACGATCTGATTGGAAGTTATTTAATAAAATGGAAGTAGCTCTTGGGAGGACCCAAGGAGTTGTAGTTTTATTTCTGATGATTTTTCTAAGAGCTATTAAGTTAAGGAGTTCTTCTTCTGGAAGGCCATAGGAAGATTTTAACGCTTGATAGTTAATTATAATATCTTTATTGGGACCTATAAATAAAAAGGAGCAGTGTTTACTACCTAGATTATGCCATTTTTCAAATGGAAAATTTGGAAATATTATTTAAAAATGGTGAGCGGAATCTTCTCCAGTAGGAAAGGGGAGAAATTATGAAGTGTTATTTCAAACATTTTTTTTCCATTGAGAAATTGAAGCTTTCAGCAAAGGATGAGTGGGGAGGGGTAAAGAAGGAGTCAGTAAGTAAATCAGAATAAGAGATAGTCACGGATGATTATTATTTTGTTCTTCTTCAAGGATGACCCAATTATTTTTAGGATTTGAATAGAGCCAATTTCTGCATTATTGTAAGGTTAAATTTCCTTCATAGTAAGCTTGTATGTTAGTGAGGGCCATGCCCCCTATTTCCTTTTGAAACCAAAAGATGTCCAGCAGTACCATCATCTCAAAACTGGCAGTAATTAGTGGGATCCAGCTACATCCATCAAATGTATGGAGAAATCTGGGGAGAAATTGTCTTTATGGAAGCCATACCTTAAAAATGGCAACAAGGCTAAGTGAGTCAACTATGCACAAAAACATACATAACTGGGATTTAGAAAAATGTCATCAAGTGTTCTGGACTCATGAGTCAAAATTTGCAATATTTCAGTGTAACAGAAGGCAGGTTGTTTATTGAAGGGCTGGACAATGGCACAAGAATGATTGTCTGCAGGATAGGGTGTATATTATAGAGAATATTTGCAAATGTGGAGCTGCATTTCAGCAAATGGAATTGTAGATTTCATCAGGATTAACCCCTTAACCCTCCAAGGTGGATTGCACATTAATGACCAGGACAATTTCTACAATTCTGACCAGTGTCAATTTATGCGGAACATTGGTACTCTTCAACAGATCCTATTGATTCTGAGACTGTTTTTTCGTGACATATAGTACTTCATGATAGTGGTAAAATTTCTTTGATATGACATGCATTTATTTGTGAAAAAAATGGAAATTTGGCGAAAATCTGGAAAATGTATTGATTTTCAAACTTTGAACTTTGAATCAGAGAGTTACAGTGGGTATGGAAAGTATTCAGACCCCTTTAAATTTTTCACTCTTTGTTTCATTGCAGTCATTTGGTAAATTCAAAAAAGTTCATTTTTTTCACATTAAATGTACACTCCGCACCCCATCTTGACTGAAAAAAACAGAAATATAGAATTTTTTGCAAATTTATTTAAATTTCTTAAAAAAGAAAAACTGAAATATCACATGGTCATAAGTATTCAGACCTTTTGCTCAGTATTGAGTAGAAGCACCCTTTTGAGGTAATACAGCCATGAGTCATCTTGGAAATGATGATCCTCTGCCATTCTTCCTTGTTGAACGTTGGTGGACAGCCATTTTCAGGTCTCTCCAGAGATGCTCAATTAGGTTTAGGTCAAGGCTCTGGCTGGGAGGGTCAAGAATGGTCACAGAGTTGTTTTGAAGCCACCCCTATGTTATTTTAGCTGTGTGCTTAGGGTTATTGTCTTGTTGGAAGGTGAACCTTCGGCCAAGTCTGAGGTCCAGAGCACTCTGGAAGAGGTTTTCATCCAGGATATCTCTGTACTTGGCCACGTTCATGTTTCATTCAATGACAACCAGTCATCCTGTCCCTGCAGCTGAAAAACACCCCCATAGCATAATGCTGCCACCACTATGTTTCACTGTTGGGATTGTATTGGACAGGTGATGAGCAGTGCCTGGTTTTCTCCACACATATCACTTAAAATTATCATGAAAAAGGTCTATCGTCGTCTCATCAGACCAGAGAATCTTATTTCTCATAGTCTGGGAGTCCTTCATGTGTTTTTTAGCAAGCTCTATGCGGGCTTTCATACAGTTGTGACCAAAAGTATTGACACCCCTGCAATTCTGTCAGATAATACTCAGTTTCTTCCTGAAAATGATTGCAAACACAAATTCTTTGTTAATATTATCTTCATTTAATTTGTCTTAAATGAAAAAACACAAAAAGAATTGTCCTAAAGCCAAATTGGATATAATTCCACACCAAACATAAAAAAGGGGGTGGACAAAAGTATTGGCACTGTTCGAAAAATCATGTGATGCTTCTCTAATTTGTATAATTAACAGCACCTGTAACTTACCTGTGGCACCTAACAGGTGTTGGCAATAACTAAATCACACTTGCAGCCAGTTGACATGGATTAAAGTTGACTCAACCTCTGTCCTGTGTCCTTGTGTGTACCACATTGAGCATGGAGAAAAGAAATAAGACCAAAGAACTGTCTGAGGACTTGAGAAACCAAATTGTGAGGAAGCATGAGCAATCTCAAGGCTACAAGTCCATCTCCAAAGACCTGAATGTTCCTGTGTCTACCATGCGCAGTGTCATCAAGAAGTTTAAAGCCCATGGCACTGTGGCTAACCTCCCTAGATGTGGACGGAAAAGAAAAATTGACAAGAGATTTCAACGCAAGATTGTGCGGATGTTGGATAAAGAACCTCGACTAACATCCAAACAAGTTCAAGCTGCCCTGCAGTCCGAGGGTACAACAGTGTCAACCCGTACTATCCGTTGGCATCTGAATGAAAAGGAACTGTATGGTAGGAGACCCAGGAAGACCCCACTTCTTAACCCGAGACATAAAAAAGCCAGGCTGGAGTTTGCCAAAACTTACCTGAAAAAGCCTAAAACGTTTTGGAAGAATGTTCTCTGGTCAGATGAGACAAAAGTAGAGCTTTTTGAGCAAAGGCATCAACATGGAGTTTACAGGAGAAAAAAAGAGGCAATCAAAGAAAAGAACACGGTCCCTACAGTCAAACATGGCGGAGGTTCCCTGATGTTTTGGGGTTGCTTTGCTGCCTCTGGCACTGGACTGCTTGACCGTGCGCATGGCATTATGAAGTCTGAAGACTACCAACAAATTTTGCAGCATAATGTAGGGCCCAGTGTGAGAAAGCTGGGTCTCCCTCAGAGGTCATGGGTCTTCCAGCAGGATAATGACCCAAAACACACTTCAAAAAGCACTAGAAAAGGGTTTGAGAGAAAGCACTGGAGACTTCTAAGGTGGCCAGCAATGAGTCCAGACCTGAATCCCATAGAACACCTGTGGAGAGATCTAAAAATGGCAGTATGGAGAAGGCACCCTTCAAATATCAGGGACCTGGAGCAGTTTGCCAAAGAAGAATGGTCTAAAATTCCAGCAGAGCATTGTAAGAAACTCATTGATGGTTACCTGAAGCGGTTGGTCGCAGTTATTTTGGCTAAAGGTTGTGCAACCAAGTATTAGGCTGAGGGCGCCAATACTTTTGTCTGGCCCATTTTTGGAGTTTTGTGTGAAATGATCAATGTTTTGCTTTTTGCTTCATTCTCTTTTGTGCTTTTTCATTTAAGACAAATTAAATGAATATAATAATACCAAAGAATTTGTGATTGCATTCATTTTCAGGAAGAAACTGAGTATTATCTGACAGAATTGCAGGGGTGTCAATACTTTTGGCCACAACTGTATGTCTTGCACTGAGGAGAGGCTTCCGTCGGGCCACTCAGTCATAAAGGCCTGACTGGTGGAGGTCTGCAGTGATAGTTGACTTTGTGGAACTTTCTCCCATCACCCTACTGCACTGTGCAGGAAAGCGTTATTTGTCTGGAATCATTAGCGGTCGCCATGTCCCATTTGGAGAGCCCCTGATGTGACTAAACAATGGAAATCCCTCACAAGTGACCCCATTTTGAAAACTAGACACCCCAATAAATGTATTTAGATGTGTTGTGAGCACCTTTAACTCCCAGGTGCTTCACAGAAATTTATAACGTTGAACTGTGAAAATAAGAAAATCACATTTTCCCCACAAAAATTGTATTTTAGCCCCAATTTTTTTATTTTCACAGGGCTGACCGGAAAAATTGCACCATACAGTTTGCTGTGCAATTTCTTATGAGTACATCAATATCCCATATGTGGGGGAATACCACTTTTGGGACACAGTGCAAAGCTCAGAAGGGAAGAAGCGCCATGTTGGAGTACAGATTTTGCTGGAATGGTTTGAGTGTGCCATGTCACATTGACAAAGCCCCTAAGGTGCCAGAACAGGCACATATAGAGATATGTGAACTAATTTTACAAACTATATGCCCCAATAGGCTGCTTTTACACTTGCCGTGTTTTTGCGGGTCATTTTTGCTGCTCCAGTAGATTTCTATGGGGCCGCAAAAACAGCCCGCAAAACTACATCGTAGTGCCGTGTCCCATATGGCCATAAGGGGCTTATATACGGACGTGAAAAAATATTGAGCTTGCTCGATATTTTTCATGGCTCACGTGCACGGCCTCCATTTAAAACAATGGTACCACAAAAACAATGGTACCTTGTTTTTGTGGTTCACCGTATTTGCGGATCGACTTTTTTTTCCCTGCAATTTGCTACAACAGGGAAAAACAGCGATCTGAGAAGGTTTTTTGTGGTCCGTTTTTGCGGGAGACCTCAAAAAACATGGCAATACGGCCCGCAACAATGGCCCGTAAAAGAGGTCCACAAAACACCTGGCATGTGTAAACGTGGCCTAAATCTAGGGGTGCTGTGATCATATTGACACCACATGTGCCTCACAGAATTTTAGACCATTGAGTGGTGAAGAAAGAATGAAATAAATTTTTACTGCTAAAATGTTGTTTTAGCACTAGGTTTTTAATTTTTCTAAGGGCTAATAGGAGAAATGTTTACAGCAAACTAAGATCCATATTTTCCTGAGTGTGCCAATACCCTAAATGTAATCAGGAAATACTTTTCAGGCACAGCTCAAAGCTCAGAAGTGAAGGAGCGCCATATTATAGTGCAGATTTTACTGTTATGGTTTCCAGGTGCCATGACCCGCTGGGAGAGCCCCTGAGGTGCCAGCACAGCAGAACCCCCCCATACATGACCTCATTTTACAAACTACACCTCTTAGGCTAGTTTCACATTTGCATTTGAAAACTCAGCGTTTAAAACGCAAACGCAGGTGGTGAAAAAACGCATGTAAACGCGTGCAAACGCTGCGTTTTTTAGACGCATGCGTTTTCTCATGCGGTAAAAAAAACGCGGCGTTTTGATGCATTTACATGCGTTTTTTCCCGTGTTTGCGTTTTTGAAACGCATGCTGAGAAGTGTGTGACAGCTGCCAATCATCAAAATTAGGGTTGAGAGAAACAGATCGGCCAATTTCAAAAGTCGCCGACTTTTGGCAAAGTCGGGTTTCGTTTTTTTTTTTATATATATATCATTGAGACACACATATATATATATATATATATATATATATATATATATATATATTTACTTCAGCGCGATATAGCAGAAAAGCCGATTGCCGGCTTTTCATTTCTCCTGCCTAAACCCGACATGATATGAGACATGGTTTACATACGGTAAACCATGTCATATCCCCCTTTTTTTTGCATATTCCACACTACTAATGTTAGTAGTGTGTATGTGCAAAATTTCGGTGCTGTAGCTATTAAATTAAAGGGTTAAATCGTGGAAAAAATTGGCGTGGGCTCCCGCGCAATTTTCTCCGCCAGAGTGGTAAAGCCAGTTACTGAGGGCAGATATTAATAGCCTAGAGAAGGTCCATGGTTATTGGCCCCCCCTAGCTAAAAACAACTGCCCCCAGCCACCCCAGAAAAGGCACATCTGGAAGATGCGCCTATTCTGGCACTTGGCCACTCTCTTCCCACTCCCGTGTAGCGGTGGGATATGGTGTAATGAAGGGTTAATGTCACCTTGCTATTGTAAGGTGACATTAAGCCAGATTAATAATGGAGAGGCGTCAATTATGACACCTATACATTATTAATCCAATTGTATGAAATGGATAAAAAACCACACACAATATTGCAAAGTATTTTGATGAAATAAACACACAGGTTGTTGTAATATTTTATTGCTCTCTCAATTCACCTGAAGACCCTTGTTCTGGGAACTTTTTCCCACGCTCGACGTCATATGAGGACATCCAGCAGAGGGCACATCACCGCTACTGAAGGTAACTATAGGTCATTGACCTACATTACCTTCATTCCCCGGGGTTACAGGCAGGAGCACAGCTGCATTATAGCAGAGCTCCTGCCTGTAAAATATTTTAACCCCTTCAGATGGATTTACATCGTGGGACGTTACAGATCTACGGAAGGTATGTATATTGTTGGTTTATTATTTTTAATTTGTTACAGAACGAGGGTCTTCAGGTGGATTGAGAGAGCAATAAAATATTACAACAACCTGTGTGTTTATTTCATTAAAATACTTTGCAATATTGTGTGTGTCTTTCTTAACCATTTCATACAATTGGATTAATAATGTATAGGTGTCATAATTGACACCTCTCCATTATTAATCTGGCTTAATGTCACCTTACAATAGCAAGGTGACATTAACCCTTCATTACCCCATATCCCACCGCTACACGGGAATGGGAAGAGAGTGGCCAAGTGCCAGAATAGGCGCATCTTCCAGATGTGCCTTTTCTGGGGTGGCTGGGGGCAGATGTTTTTAGCCAGGGGGGCCAATAACCGTGGACCCTCTCCAGGCTATTAATATCTGCCCTCAGTCACTGGCTTTACCACTCTGGCGGAGAAAATTGCGCGGGAGCCCACGCCAATTTTTTCCGCGATTTAACCCTTTAATTTAATAGCTATAGCGCCGAAATTTTGCACATACACACTACTAACATTAGTAGTGTGGATTATGCAAAAAAAAAGGGGGATATGACATGGTTTACTGTATGTAAACCATGTCTCATATCATGTCGGGTTTAGGCAGGAGAAATGAAAAGCCGGCAATTGAATTATCAGCTTTAGGGTTAGGGGTAGGGTTAGGGGTAGGGTTAAGGGTAGGCTTAGGGTTAGGGTTTGGATCCCTTTGTCACCTTGATGGGGGGGTGGCTTATCAGTGTGTATTCTTGTTTTTTTCTATTGAAACGCATGCGTTTAAAACGCAACCAAACGCATGTGCTTAAAAACGCATGCGTTTACATAGACAGCAATACGTTTTTTTGCGGCAAAAAAACACCTCTAGAAATTACTACATGTTGCATTTCTGCAACAAAACGCAAGCATAGAAAAGACGCATGCGTCGTCAAACGCGGCAAAACGCATACAAAAAATAACGCATGCGTTTTTAATGTTAAATATAGGAAAAAAAATGCATGCGTTTTTTTGCGCTAAAACGCAGCGGCAAAAAACACAAATGTGAAACCAGCCTTAACTAATTCATCTAGCAGTGCAGTGGTCATATTGGCATTATGGATGTGCACAGAATTTTATACCATTGTGCAATGAAGGAAAAATAATTACATTTTTACCACCAAAATTTTATTTTAGCCCCAGATTTTACATTTTCGCATAAGAAATGGGTAAAAATGGCACCATAATTTGTCCCACAATTTCTACTGAACGTGGCAATACACCATATGTGGCTGTACAGTACTGCTTAGCCACACAGCGAGACTCGGGAGGGACGGAGCACAATTTGCCTCCTGGAGTGCAGATTTTCCTAGAATAGTTTGCTGATTCCATATACAGAGCCCCTAAGTGCTAGAAAAGCAGAATCCCACCCTCAATTGACCACATTTTGGAAATTATAACCCTTTGGGAATTTATCTACAGATGTAGTGATTATTCTGACTCCATGGGTGTCCAGAAACAGGCAATAGTGGATGTTGCTGAGTAAAAATTGCAAACTACTGTTGTAGTGACCAGTACGCTGTAGTGACCAATAGCTTATAGCGACCAGTACGTTATGCTCATATTTCTGGAGACACGCACCCATAAATTAGGTGGGCTCTCATCACTACGAAAATGTCAACATGTGTTCGCTTAATGTGATTTAGGCACACTGGGGTTCAGAAGGGAGGGGGCATTTGGATTTGGAAGCGCAGAATTTGCTGAATTTGTTTTGATGGGTGAGGCGCCATTTTGCTTTTCCATTTCTGTTATCAGATAATGGACCTGAGTGGTGACTTTTTTGTGGATTGAGTTGAAGCTTTTGTTAGGAACATTTTACATAATGTTTGGGATGACATTTATCCAGCGCTCTATGCTGAGCACTTACATTGGGGTTTCCATCTAAATATCCAAGTGACGTGATTCAGATGAAACCTCCAAGGGATCCATTCACTATAATGAGGCAGCAGAGTTCTGGCATCTTTTCAGTGGCATCTTTTCAGTGGTGTCCTTCGTTTCAGAAGCACCCCAAACTGTGGCCGACTGCACTTTTATGCACACCTAAAAAGACAGACACTGACAGATCATAGGCCAGATGGCATCAACATCTGCCTCATGATAGGGAATCTTAAACCGGGGGTTTCGTCTGAATCACGCATTTCAGAGATTTACATGGAAACCCTGGTGTAAGCGCTCAGCGCAGAGCACATGATAAATGTGCACTGAGTATTACGGTGATCTTTGAAAGGCTGAATGAACAAAGCAACAGCAGGTGAAGAATTGGTTTTATTTATTTTTTTATGCCGTTCCTTGTGCGGTATAAGTGATTAGGCGACTTTATTCTTCAGGTCGGTACGATTACAGCGATTACATATTTATATCGCTTTTTTATGTTTGGCTGCTGTCACACACTAAACAACGCTTTTTTTTCTCAAAAAACAGTTGTTGCATCACCATATTTTGAGAGCTAAAATTTTTCCAGATTTTGGCCAACAGAGTCATGCAAGAGCTTGTTTTTTGTGAGACGAATTTACGCGTTGATTGGTACCATTTTGGGGCACTTCATTTTTTTATTGCTTTATATTCCGATTTTTGGGAGGCAGAATGGAAAAAAACCCAGCAATTTTTATGTCGATTCACTTGTAGTAAAACAGATTAGGCAGCTTTTTTCTTCTGGTCAGTAATATTACAGCGGTACCACATTTATATAGTTTTTTCATGTTTTGCACAAGTTTTACACAATAAAAACTATTTTAAAGAAAAAATTGTTATTTTTGCATCGCTTTATTCTAAGAGCTATAACTTTTTTATTTTTTGTGCTGATGGAGCTCTATGAATGCTTTTTGTTTGCAAGACAAGATTACCTTTTTAACGGTACCATGTTTTTTTTATAGTCATCTTTTTTATTGCACTTTATTCCACTCTTTGTTCAGCGGTATGGTGATAAAGCTTTTTTTCTTAGTTTTTTCTTTATGTTTTTTACTGTGTTCACTATAGGGGTTAACTAGTGGGGCAGTTTTATAGGTTGAGTTGTTCCGAACGCGGCGATACCAGATATGTATACTTTTATTGTTTTTTTTCTTTTTTCATAAAACATATTTATTTATGGGTACAGAATATTTTTTTGTTTTCTTTTTTATATTTTTCTATTTAATTTTTTATATTGTTACAGTATTTTGTTTACTTTGCCGCGACTATGAGACTTTCATTTTTTGGAGGCTAATCGCTTGTATAGCACAGGGATGCAGTATTATCCCTATGCTATGCAAGCTGTCAGCACTGCACTGACAGGCAAACTTGCTTGATCATGCTCTGAGCATTAGCAAGCACCTTTGCTAGCTCTGATGACCTGGATGTCATCATGACAACATCGAGTCACCATGGCAAAGATCGGGCCACAGCGATGTCATTGCAATCCAAGGACAGAGGGGATTTCTTCCCTCTGCCTGCTCCCGAAATGCTGCGATGGAGTTCAATCACCGCATTTAGGAGGTTAAAATGCTGGGAGCTGTACGGAACCACTCCTGGCATTGCGTGCCGGGTGTCAACTGTCAGAATCAGCTGACACCCAGTGTTGTTCGTGCACTCACAGCGTCTGTGAGCGCAAAATCACCTGGATGTATCCATATGTCAAAGGTCGGTAAGTACCGGGCGACCTGGACATATAGATATGTCTAAGGTCGGAAAGAGGTTAATGATGTCTTTAATGATGAGAAATACAGACATATACATATCTATAGTGCATCACCATGTGGAAGCATATAATTGGCTCCAAATTTATTCTGCAACAGGACAACAACTGAAAAATATAAAACCAATTTCATTAAAAACTCTCTTCAGCATAAAGACGAACAAGGAGTCCTGGAGTTGATGATATGGCCCCACAGAGACTTAATTTCAACACAATTAAGTCTGTTTAGGATTACATGAAGAGACAGAAGGATTTCCACAAGCCAAAGGATATGTAAAGGATATGTCAGAGGCTGCGGACCATTGGACGACATCTGTCTGCAGAAGGTCTCAGCAGTTTGCTCTACAGACTTCTGCCTGGTTCTTCTGACACTAGGACCTAGTAGCCACATCCCCTGGCTCTAATGGTCATACCTGGATCTGGATGTTTATAACTCCCAACTTACTGTTGGGAGTTGCGGGAGATGTTTCCTATTTGCACTTTCCTGTTGAGGCTTGGAGCTGTAGCAGTCAGCTAGCGTCCTCTTTGGAGTTTCGAGGGCGTAGTTGTTTCTCTCTTAGTCTACTCAAGCTAAGTGTTTCCCTTGTTTTGTTTATCCTAGCTGCCTTTAGCATTAATGGGGTTCGACCAGCGTTCACCCCTTCCTTCCCTGAGCAGGGCTTAACGCTAGGGTCTGACAGGGATTACGTATCCTGCTTGACGATAAGTGCAAAACCTATTTAGGGTCTCTTAGGGCAGACAGAATGACGTTAGATCTACCTAGGGGTCTCCTCTCCCCATGTCCCTATTGTTGGTCCTCCCTTATTCCTTTGTGTTACACTTAGGGTACTGTCACACTCTGCAACTTTCCAACGATCACAACCAGCGATACGACCTGGCCGTGATCATTGGAAAGTCGTTGTGTGGTCGCTGGAGAGCTGTCACACAGACAGCTCTCCAGCGACCAACGATGCCGAAGGCCCCGGGTAACCAGGGTAAACATCGGGTTACTAAGCGCAGGGCCGCGCTTAGTAACCCGATGTTTACCCTGGTTACCATCGTAAAAGTAAAAAAAAACAAAACAGTACATACTCACATTCCGGTGTCCGTCAGGTCCCTTGCAGTCTGCTTCCCGCTCTGACTGAGTGCCGCCGTAAAGTGAAAGCAGATCACAGCGGCGACGAAAGAAAGTTCCAAACGATCTGCTACGACGTACGATTCTCAGCAGGGTCCCTGATCGCTGCTGCGTGTCAGACACAGCGATATCGTATGGATATCTCTGGAACATCACGGATCGTACCATCGTAGCGACAAAAGTGCCACTGTGTGACAGCACCCTTAGTCTGTCTTACACAGTGTGAGTGACACCTACATCCACAGATCTGTGGTTAGTTCTCCAAGATGTTTTGGAACAGACAAATTGAAGAAAAAGGGCGGTTAAACCAAATATAGATTTGATTTAGATTCCTCCTTTGCTCATTCACTTTGCATTTTGCTAATTGATAAAAATAAACTACCGTATATACTCGAGTATAAGCCGAGATTTTCAGCCCAAATTTTTGGGCTGAAAGTGCCCCTCTCGGCTTATACTCGAGTCACGGTCGGCGGTGGGGTCGGCGGGTGAGGGGGAGAGGGCGCTGAGGCATACTCACCTAGTCCCGGCGCTCCTGGCGCTCCCCCTGCCTGTCACACTGTCTCCGGGTGCCGCAGCTCTTCCCCTGTTCAGCGGTTCATTCATTCAATTCATTTCTCTAATCAGCGGTGCCAGTGACCGCTGACAGAGGAAGAGCTGCGGCACCCGGAGACAGTGTGACAGGCAGGGGGAGCTGTTGTGAATTAGACTTTTTTGGCTCCCTCTTGTGGTCACTAGTGATATGACTCTGGGATTGTCTTTCCTCAGTTTGGCACCCACCTGGGTCGTTAGTCCAGGGGTGTTGCTATATAAACTTCCTGGTTTCTCAGTCCTGTGCCTGGCATCGTTGTAATCAGTTCCTTTCTGTTTGCTCCTGTCTGCTGGTCTTGGATCTTGCAAAATTAAGCTAAGTCCTGCTTCCTTGTTTTTTGGTTATTTGCTTTGCTCTTATTTTTTGTCCAGCTTGTACTAAATGTGATTCCTGATTTTGCTGGAAGCTCTAGGGGGCTGGTGTTCTCCCCCCGGGCCGTTAGACGGTTCGGGGGTTCTTGAATATCCAGCGTGGAAATTTTGATAGGGTTTTTGCTGACCATATAAGTCATCTTACTATATTCTGCTATTAGTCAGTGGGCCTCTCTTTGCTAAATATCTAGTTCATTCTTACGTTTGTCTTTTCTCCTTACCTCACCGTTATTATTTGTTGGGGGCTTGTATCCAACTTTTGGGGTCTTTTCTCTGGAGGCAAGAAAGGTCTATCTTTTCCCTTCTAGGGTTAGTTAGTTCTCCGGCTGGCGCGAGACGTCTAGAACCAACGTAGGCATGTTCCCCGGCTGCTGCTATTTGTGGTGCTAGGATTAGATATATGGTCAGCCCAGTTACCACTGCCCTATGAGCTGGTTTTTTGTGTTTGCAGACTTGGTATGTACTTTTGAGACCCTCTGCCATTGGGGTCATAACAGTATGCCAGGACAAGGTTGAATGTTTAATGCATTGCAGAAGTGGGATTACAAGAAAGGAAAGTCTGAGGTTTTTTTTGTTTTTTTTTTCTTTCCTCTCTTTTTTCCTCCCCTTTACCTCTGAGTGGCTTGTGCTTGCTGCAGACATGAATGTCCAGACTTTGATTGCAAGTGTGGATCAGCTTGCTGCTCGTGTGCAGGGCATACAAGATTTTATTACCAGTAGTCCAATGTCTGAACCTAAAATACCTATTCCTGAACTGTTCTCTGGAGACCGATTTAAGTTTAGGAATTTCAGGAATAATTGTAAATTGTTTCTATCTCTGAGACCCCGTTCATCTGGAGACTCAGCTCAGCAAGTAAAAATTGTTATCTCTTTCTTACGGGGCGACCCTCAGGATTGGGCCTTCTCGCTAGCGCCAGGAGATCCGGCATTGGCAAATATTGATGCGTTTTTTCTGGCGCTCGGATTGCTTTACGAGGAACCCAATCTTGAAATTCAGGCAGAAAAAGCCTTGCTGGCTATTTCTCAGGGTCAGGATGAAGCTGAAGTGTATTGCCAAAAATTTCGGAAATGGTCCGTGCTTACTCAGTGGAATGAGTGTGCTCTGGCCGCAAATTTCAGAAATGGCCTTTCTGAAGCCATAAAGAATGTGATGGTGGGTTTCTCCATTCCTACAGGTCTGAATGATTCCATGGCGCTGGCTATTCAAATTGACCGGCGTTTGCGGGAGCGCAAAGCCGCGAATCCTCTGGTGGTGTTGTCTGAACAAACACCTGATTTAATGCAATGTGGTAGAATTCTGACTAGAAATGAACGGAAAAATCATAGACGTCAGAATGGGTTGTGTTTTTACTGTGGTGATTCTACACATGTTATATCAGCATGCTCTAAACGCCTAACTAGGGTTGTTAGTCCTGTCGCCATTGGTAATTTGCAACCTAAGTTTATTTTGTCTGTGACTTTAATTTGCTCATTGTCCTCCTACCCTGTTATGGCGTTTGTGGATTCAGGTGCTGCCCTGAGTCTTATGGATCTGTCGTTTGCCAAGCACTGTGGTTTTGTTCTTGAGCCGTTGGTAAATCCTATCCCTCTTAGAGGTATTGATGCTACGTCATTGGCGGAAAATAAACCGCAGTTTTGGACACAGGTAACCATGTGCATGACTCCTGAACATCGGGAGGTGATTCGTTTTCTTGTTCTGCATAAAATGCATGATTTGGTTGTTTTGGGTCTGCCATGGTTACAGACCCATAATCCAGTCTTGGATTGGAAGGCAATGTCTGTGTCAAGTTGGGGCTGTCAGGGAATTCATGGTGATTCCCCGCCGGTGTCTATTGCTTCCTCTACTCCTTCGGAAGTTCCTGAGTATTTGTCTGATTACCAGGATGTATTCAGCGAGTCCAGGTCCAGTGCTCTTCCTCCTCATAGGGACTGTGACTGCGCTATAGATTTGATTCCAGGTAGTAAATTTCCTAAGGGAAGATTATTTAATCTGTCTGTACCTGAGCATACCGCAATGCGTTCGTATATCAAGGAATCTCTGGAGAAGGGGCATATCCGTCCATCCTCTTCCCCTCTTGGTGCGGGATTCTTTTTTGTGGCCAAGAAGGACGGATCTTTGAGACCTTGTATTGACTATCGGCTTCTGAATAAAATCACTGTTAAATTTCAGTATCCTTTGCCTCTGTTGTCAGACTTGTTTGCCCGGATTAAAGGTGCCAAGTGGTTCACCAAGATAGATCTTCGTGGTGCGTACAACCTTTGCGCATTAAGCAAGGAGATGAATGGAAAACTGCATTTAATACGCCCGAAGGTCATTTTGAGTACTTGGTGATGCCTTTCGGGCTCTCTAATGCTCCTTCAGTGTTTCAGTCCTTTATGCATGATATTTTCCGGAAGTATCTGGATAAATTTATGATTGTTTATCTGGATGATATTCTGTTTTTTTCTGATGATTGGGACTCGCATGTAGAGCAGGTCAGGATGGTGTTTCAGGTTTTGCGTGAGAATGCTTTGTTTGTTAAGGGCTCAAAGTGTCTCTTTGGAGTACAGAAGGTTCCCTTTTTGGGTTTTATTTTTTCCCCTTCTGCGGTGGAGATGGACCCAGTCAAGGTCCGAGCTATTCATGATTGGACTCAACCCACGTCAGTTAAGAGTCTTCAGAAGTTCTTGGGTTTTGCTAACTTCTACTGTCGTTTTATCGCTAATTTTTCTAGCGTTGTTAAACCTTTGACGGATATGACCAAGAAAGGTTCTGATGTTGCTAACTGGGCTCCTGCAGCCGTGGAAGCCTTTCAAGAGTTGAAGCGCCGGTTTACTTCGGCGCCTGTTTTGTGCCAGCCTGATGTCTCACTTCCCTTTCAGGTTGAAGTGGATGCTTCTGAGATTGGGGCAGGGGCCGTTTTGTCGCAGAGAGGCCCTGGTTGCTCTGTAATGAGACCATGTGCTTTTTTCTCTAGGAAGTTTTCGCCTGCTGAGCGGAATTATGATGTTGGCAATCGGGAGTTGTTGGCCATGAAGTGGGCATTTGAGGAGTGGCGTCATTGGCTCGAGGGTGCTAAGCATCGTGTGGTGGTCTTGACTGATCACAAAAATCTGATGTATCTCGAGTCTGCTAAACGCCTGAATCCTAGACAGGCCCGCTGGTCATTGTTTTTCTCCCGTTTTGACTTTGTGGTCTCGTATTTATCAGGTTCAAAGAATGTGAAGGCTGATGCTCTTTCAAGGAGCTTTGTGCCTGACTCTCCTGGAGTCGCAGAACCAGTTGGTATTCTCAAAGAGGGAGTTATCCTGTCAGCCATTTCTCCGGATTTGCGACGTGTGTTGCAGAGATTTCAGGCTGGTAGACCTGACTCTTGTCCAACTGACAGACTGTTTGTTCCTGATAAGTGGACCAGCAGAGTCATTTCCGAGGTTCATTCCTCGGTGTTGGCAGGGCATCCGGGAATTTTTGGCACCAGAGATCTGGTGGCTAGGTCCTTTTGGTGGCCTTCCTTGTCACGGGATGTGCGGTCATTTGTGCAGTCCTGTGGGACTTGTGCTCGAGCTAAGCCTTGCTGTTCTCGTGCCAGCGGGTTGCTCTTGCCCTTGCCTGTCCCGAAGAGGCCTTGGACACACATTTCCATGGATTTCATTTCAGATCTTCCGGTGTCTCAGGGCATGTCTGTCATCTGGGTGGTATGTGATCGCTTTTCCAAGATGGTCCATTTGGTATCTTTGCCTAAGCTGCCTTCCTCTTCCGATCTGGTTCCTTTGTTCTTTCAGAATGTGGTTCGTTTACACGGCATTCCTGAGAATATTGTGTCTGACAGAGGATCCCAGTTTGTTTCCAGGTTTTGGCGATCCTTTTGTGCTAAGATGGGCATTGATTTGTCGTTTTCGTCTGCCTTTCATCCTCAGACTAATGGACAAACGGAGCGAACTAATCAGACTCTGGAGGCTTATTTGAGGTGTTTTGTTTCTGCAGATCAGGATGATTGGGTGACCTTCTTGCCGTTGGCTGAGTTTGCCCTTAATAATCGGGCTAGTTCCGCTACTTTGGTTTCGCCTTTTTTTTGCAACTCTGGTTTCCATCCTCGTTTTTCCTCGGGACATGTGGAGCCTTCTGACTGTCCTGGGGTAGATTCCGTGGTGGATAGGTTGCAGCGGATCTGGAATCATGTGGTGGACAACTTGAAGTTGTCACAGGAGAAGGCTCAGCGTTTTGCCAACCGCCGCCGCGGTGTGGGTCCCCGACTTCGTGTTGGGGATTTGGTATGGCTGTCTTCTCGATTTGTTCCTATGAAGGTCTCCTCTCCTAAATTTAAGCCTCGCTTCATCGGTCCTTACAAGATATTGGAAATCCTTAATCCTGTGTCCTTTCGCTTGGATCTTCTGGTGTCGTTTGCCATTCACAACGTGTTCCATAGGTCTTTGTTGCGGCGGTACGTTGTACCTGTGGTTCCTTCTGTTGAGCCTCCTGCTCCGGTGTTGGTTGAGGGCGAGTTGGAGTACGTGGTGGAGAAGATCTTGGATTCTCGTCTCTCCAGGCGGAGGCTTCAGTATCTGGTCAAGTGGAAGGGCTATGGTCAGGAGGATAATTCCTGGGTGGTTGCCTCTGATGTGCATGCGGCCGATTTAGTTCGTGCCTTTCACGCTGCTCATCCTGATCGCCCTGGTGGTCTTGGTGAGGGTTCGGTGACCCCTCCTTAAAGGGGGGGTACTGTTGTGAATTAGACTTTTTTGGCTCCCTCTTGTGGTCACTAGTGATATGACTCTGGGATTGTCTTTCCTCAGTTTGGCACCCACCTGGGTCGTTAGTCCAGGGGTGTTGCTATATAAACTTCCTGGTTTCTCAGTCCTGTGCCTGGCATCGTTGTAATCAGTTCCTTTCTGTTTGCTCCTGTCTGCTGGTCTTGGATCTTGCAAAATTAAGCTAAGTCCTGCTTCCTTGTTTTTTGGTTATTTGCTTTGCTCTTATTTTTTGTCCAGCTTGTACTAAATGTGATTCCTGATTTTGCTGGAAGCTCTAGGGGGCTGGTGTTCTCCCCCCGGGCCGTTAGACGGTTCGGGGGTTCTTGAATATCCAGCGTGGAAATTTTGATAGGGTTTTTGCTGACCATATAAGTCATCTTACTATATTCTGCTATTAGTCAGTGGGCCTCTCTTTGCTAAATATCTAGTTCATTCTTACGTTTGTCTTTTCTCCTTACCGTTATTATTTGTTGGGGGCTTGTATCCAACTTTTGGGGTCTTTTCTCTGGAGGCAAGAAAGGTCTATCTTTTCCCTTCTAGGGTTAGTTAGTTCTCCGGCTGGCGCGAGACGTCTAGAACCAACGTAGGCACGTTCCCCGGCTGCTGCTATTTGTGGTGCTAGGATTAGATATATGGTCAGCCCAGTTACCACTGCCCTATGAGCTGGTTTTTTGTGTTTGCAGACTTGGTATGTACTTTTGAGACCCTCTGCCATTGGGGTCATAACAGGGAGCGCCAGGAGCGCCGGGACTAGGTGAGTATTTTATATTCACCTGTCCACGTTCCACCCGCCGGGCGCCGCTCCATCTTCCCGTCCTCTGGCTCTGACTGTTCAGGTCAGAGGGCGCGATGACGCATATAGTGTGCGCGCCGCCCTCTGCCTGATCAGTCAGTGCAGAGAGACCCCGGGACGGGACGCTGAGGAGCTGCAAGCAAGAGAGGTGAGTATGTGTTTTTTTTTATTGCAGCAGCAGCGTTATATATGGCACAGATTTATGTGGAGTATCTATGGGGCAACGGTGCAGAGCACTATATATGGCACAGATTTATATGGCACATCTATGGGTCAACGGTGCAGAGCACTATATATGGCAAAGATTTATATGGCACATCTATGGGGCAACAATGAACAGTGCAGAGCATATATGGCACAGCTTAATAAGGAGCATCTATGGGGCAATAATGAACAGTGCAGAGCATATATGGCACTGCTTTATAAGGAGCATCTATGGGGCCATAATGAATGGTGCAGAGCAATGGCACAGCTTTATAAGGAGCATCTATGGGGCCATAATGAACGGTGCAGAGCATTCTATATGGCACAGCTATATATGGAGCATCTATGGGGCAATAATCAACGGTATGGAGCATTATATATGGCACAGCTTTATATGGAACCTCCTTTGGGGCAATAATAAATGGTATGGAGCATCTATTTTTATTTTTGAAATTCACCGGTAGCTGCTGTATTTTCCACCCTAGGCTTATACTCGAGTCAATAAATTTTCCCAGTTTTTTGTGGCAAAATTAGGGGGGTCGGCTTATACTCGGGTCGGCTTATACTCGAGTATATACGGTATTAACACTTCTATTTTTTAAAACATTCTTACTTTGCAGCTTTTTTAACACCTGCCTAAATCTTTTGCACGGTACTGTATATCCCATCTTTACCAGTAATGCTACTATATAAAGGACAAATAATATTGCGACACCATTACAATATAACCACCATATACAGAATTAACTATATAATACTTCTGTACTGTTGCTGAACAAAGTAGTATTTCAAGACCAATATTGCCAATGATACCACAATGGGACAAATATTACTGCCATAAAATGACTACAAATTATAATGAAGAAAAAAACAATGTTGCTACCACACAGTGACATTAGAGTGGAAGATACTAGCGCAGAAGGCCATATAATAGTGTACAGGTAAATGCAGTGAAAAGCATTCAAAGATTATATCTTCTATGGTTGGATTTATTCATTTCCATTTCCTACTTATTTCAGATTGCCACAAAGTTTTGCACATCTCATCTCTACAGATTTTAACACAACGACATCTTTCGTTGATTACTGCTCTGGCACTCCATAGTGCTATAGCCATTCATTGTGTGCTAGACATTAAAAATCGCCTCCAGTGCCCTACTTACCATAGTCAAAGTATTTGCTCTCCCACAGTGACTCCTCTCAATAAAAAGGCCCCCTTTATGCCTCCATATATAGTTATTGTCATGATTCGACTGGCAAGTGACCTGGGACCAGAGGCACCTTTCCTGGCCCTAACACTAGGGGGCGCCCTAGCTCACCGTTCCCCAGGATACTTCAGATGGTGACAACGCTGAGGCCACCACCCTTGCCCTATCTCCTAGCACAGCCCTTCATCTGTCCCCTTCCCCCACCCAGGGAAGAGAGGCACTACTGTGCACCGCAGTACACCAACCCAACAGACAGGGTAACAAAGATAAGGGTAAACTGAAAACTCCACACACGCAAAATATACACTCACATATAACAGAGGTATTCAGAGGGGGAAGAAAGTAAAACAGGAAAGGATAAGGAATTTCCAAGCGTACAAACCAGAAAACAGTCGCTAATAAACTCCTCCAGCACTCCTTCTCAAAACCAACTTCTTCTCTATCATGCAGCAAATGCTAACTCTGACGAGGACTTGGTAATCGAGCCCAGATTTTATAGGGATAAGGAGTGGGTAACTGAGCACAGCTGAAAGTAGGAGTTTTCCAATATGGCCGATTAACCTCTGTTCTGTTGGAAGAAATTAACACGTTTAATATGCTGGAGAAGTGCTTCTTCTCACCGTAGTAGGATCAACCAGACACTGCGGTCTTCTTGCTCCACTCTGTTGCGTTAGCCCAGTGACAGTTATACTCCCCCACTCTATGTCTGGATATATTAGTAATGTCCCCTTTGTGCTTCTGTAAATTAAGAATGCCACATTGATGCCTCATATAATGATAATATCATATTTGCATCTCTATATATTAATAATGAACCCTCTGTGCCCGCAAGGCTTATTAATTCCCCCTTTCAACCTCCATATGTAAATGCTCACTTTATGTCTCAATCAATTAATAATGCCCCCTTTTGCACCTCATACAGTTTAAACAGAAGTTTACATACACTATATAAAAAGACACATCTGCATGTTTTTCTCAATAACTGACATGAAATCAGAATAAACCTTTCCTGTTTTAGGTCAACTAGGATTACCATAATTATTAATATTTGCCAAATGCCAGAATAATGAGAGAATGTTTTAAGGCATTTTTATTACTTACTACAAAGTCAAAAGTTTACATACACTAAGATTAATATGCCTTTAAACAATTCTGGACTGCCTCAAACCAACTCCATGCAACAATCTCCAGAAAAACTCTCCAAACTCCTACTACAAACACAAACTACTCTTCCAACACTAAACAAGGCAGACTGAACTATCACTGGCAAGGTCAGAAGTAAGGAGGAGGGTTCTTATTCCTGCTGGGAGTAGCAAACTCAGAACAGCTGATACCACCCAAGGCAGAGAACTCCAGGAATCCAACCAAGCAGTTTAACTCTTGCAACGCCAGAGCAAAGAAAGCCAGAACTGCTAATAGGATGGTGAAGTCGTTCTAACTGCCACAGGTGTGTGCATCACCAGATGCTGCGATTGTCTGACCCCACTCTATCGCGGTATCCCCCCACTCTACTCATCTCACGTACTCAACTCACTCCTGTCTATGCCCATTACCTTCAAGGGATATAAACTCTGGACCTTTTTGATAGGCATCCTCTCCCGGGATCTGTCTCCAATCGATCACTGTCTCTTAGTCACTTAGTCACTTTCCTTTGGACTCCTCTTACTTTAGGGACACTCCAGAATGCAGCACTGTTCACAATAGACCTTAGGTCATCTTTCTATGCACTCCAGGCCCCATCTGACTTTCTAACAGGAAGATGTCACTTTCCTTCCCACTCTTGGCTAATCCCAAACATTAATTCTCACTACCCCTACTGTCAAACTACACACAGTATCAGTATTACTAATACCAATAAAGCACATCACAAGTCACAATGGACATCACAATTCACATTACATCACATAACATTTTACAACAATAAACTTTTTTGAGAGGGAACGTGGGCAGCATGTCCATCTCCTTACATATGGACTGCTTGAGTCTCCGAGGGAACCACACTTACTCCAAAAGTGGCCCCTAATAGTTGCTCTAATTTTCTTAATGATTGTAACCTATTTAAAATTGGTCTTACCTCAAAATCTAATCCTTTTATTCAACAGGTGCCCCCTACTCTCCATGTTCCATATTACACTTCTTGTGTGTACATATTAGGGTCCCCTTCACAAGTCTCCTTAAAAAGACATGCATATGAGACCGTCCATTTTATTATCCTTCTGGTTTTCTGTTGGCTGTCTGTGTGTGCGTGTGTACCATTCGTGAGACATCTGTGTGCCATTTGTGTAACAAGTACCAGAATAAAAATGCAGATTTTTAGGTTTTAAAGATGTGCAAAGATATAGATAGATGTAAAGAAAGACAGACAGATATATTCTGCATAGATAGATAGATACTAGATAGGTAGATAGACAGATAGTGTCATGCTCGTGCCCTGACCGGGTGGCGTGAGCGAGGGGATTGTGGCCCCACTGTGCCACAAAAATAACTACCCTGGAAGGATGTGACTAAGTAGCTACCTTGGTGTTCACTGGAGCTTCTGATGGTGAGGTCAGGCTTGTGGTAAATGCCAGGTACTACTCCAGGGTGGTGTCTGGTCGTGGCAACTGATCCCACTGTGGGACTGAACCCTAATAGCAAGTGTAGGCAAGTTCAGATGAGCACTACTTGTACTCTGGCAGGCAGGCTGGTACTCTGGCAGGCAGGTGGGCACGGCTGGCACTCTGGCAGGCAGGTGGGCATGGCTAGCGGACTGGATATGGTTCAGGTAGGACAGGAACATAGGCAGGTACATGTGGGATAAGGGAACAGGTAGGGACTAGTTCAGACTGGAAGGACAGGAACTGCTTCAGGAGACACGGGAACACAGGCTGGAATGAGCAGGATAAAGGAGCAGGCAGGAACCAGTACAGACTGGAGGGACAAGGACACAGATGGCACGGAGTGGGAGCAGAGCAAAGCCGAACAATGCGGAGAGCAGGACAGAGCTGCAGGAAGCGGGAAGAGATTAGAGCAGAACCGCAAGAGGAGGAGCAAAGACCAGAACCACAGGAGGCGGAGCAAAGACCAGAACCGCAGGAGGTGGAGCAAAGCTAAGAACCGCAGGAGGTGGAGCAAAGACCAGAACCGCAGGAGGCAGAGCAAAGACCAGAACTGCAGGAGGCGGAGCAAAGACCAAAACCGCAGGAGGCGGAGCAAAGACCAGAACCACAGGAGGCGGAGCAAAGACCAGAGCCACAGGAGGCGGAGCAAAGACCAGAGCCACAGCAGGTGGAGCAAAGACCTGAGCCACAGGAGGTGGAGCAAGACCAGAGCCACAGGAGACAGAGCAAAGACCAGAGCCGCAGGAGGCGGAGTAAAGAGCATAACTGCAGGAGGTGGAGCAAAGAGCAGAGCCACAGATAGATAGATAGAAAGATAGCTAGATAGATAGAGATATTTGTGAGATATATAATTAGTGCCTTGCATATGTAGCTTGCAGTACAAGTAGTAAGCTAAGAAGCAAATAAATAAAAAAATGATCTGTTTCCTTGCCCAAACCCAATACCAGACCTCAGCCACCCCAGAAGTGACGCATCACATTAGATGCTCCAATTTTGGCTCTTCGCCTTCGCTCTTTCCGATTGCCCTGGTGCGTTGGCAATCGGGGTAATAGGGCTTGGGGTTGATGTCAGCTGTGAAGTGTTTAAAAACACAGCTGACATCAAGCCCTGGTGTTAGTAATGGAGAGGTGTCTGTCAGACACCCCCATTACTAACCCAGTAATAAAAAAAAATCTATGTAGGGCAGAAGACTGGGCTGTGGGTGCTGACAGGGCACCGGGTCCAGAACTGCTGGGGTCGAGCCTGTTGTTGCAGGAAAAAAATCGAAGATGGAAAGGTCCCATGATCTGCGTAGAGGGGGTGAGCCAGGAGAGTATAAGGGGTTTTGCGTTGGAGGAGAGAAGTAGTTCCAGTAAGAGCAAAGTGATAGTGAGGACCTGCATCGCGCCGCGAGTAATGAGAGGCCGTGCGGCAGCGATAATGGGTGAGTGCAGACAGGACTCAGAAACGTCAGGCATGCACAGTGCACTCCGAGTGGGAAACTGCTGTGAAATACTTTTGGCTGCAGGGCAGTGTGACGAACTAGGGGCTCAGTGGGTCAGACCAGTCACTTCCCGCTGTCACCAGAAGAGAGAAGACCAACATATTAGGCGGGGAAGCTGGAAGACCTCAGCAAAGGCCAAAGCCAGCATTCAATCCAGAGGAAATGGCAGGCGCCCGACTCACGCTAAGTGAACTTGACTTACATATAAACTGCCACTTTTAGTTGCTCTGTTCTTTTTGTAATCCCTAGATTTAATTTGATTTATTCCCTTTTGCTCCCTGCGAAGAGATCTATCCCTGTAACGATTACACAGGTCAACAAAAAAAATTTTTTTTTCTGGTGTCCAAAATATTTTAATGAATTTAGGGTATTTTTGGGGTGCTGATTCTGAATATGTCATCAGTTTTGCCAGATTGGCTCAAGTTTTTGAGATTTTTGGTATCTTATTTATAGCACTTGTTGGTAAATGCGACGCATCATCTCATTAATTTCTTTGGATTAGTACTTGAACTGAGCAGTTCTCAATATAGTTTTGTGTTAATTAGTGTTCTAAAAGTTTGTTCATAGCTTGATTTTTGCACTAACTTTATGTTGTTGTCTGTTTTCCAGTGAAAAGCATGAACTCATCAAGAAGAAGTTGTCTTAACGATCCAGACTCATTCTGTTACATTTGTGGTGAATGCACACTGCCAAAACATAGAAGAAACATAACAGACTTCGTAAAAAAAGTGTATTTTGCCTATTTTGGGATTATGCTTGGGGACCAAGACAAGTTTTGGGCACCACACATAGTGTGCAAAGCATGTATCGAATTATTACGAAAATGGAGCAAAGGACAAAGAAAAAGCTTCAAATTTGGTGTTCCAATGGTGTGGAGAGAGCCAAAAAATCATCATGATGACTGTTATTTCTGTGCAGTGCAAGTGCAAGGATTCAATAAGCATAAGAAACGAAAATGGGAGTAACATGGAATCTGCAAGAAGGCCTGTCCCTCATTGTGAAGATGTGCCTGTACCTGTGTTTACCATAAATAACAGTCATCATGATGATTTTTTGGCTCTCTCCACACCATTGGAACACCAAATTTGAAGCTTTTTCTTTGTCCTTTGCTCCATTTTCGTAATAATTCGATACATGCTTTGCACACTATGTGTGGTGCCCAAAACTTGTCTTGGTCCCCAAGCATAACCCCAAAATAGGCAAAATACACTTTTTTTACGAAGTCTGTTATGTTTCTTCTATGTTTTGGCAGTGTGTATTCACCACAAATGTAACAGAATGAGTCTGGATCGTTAAGACAACTTCTTGATGAGTTCATGCTTTTCACTGGAAAACAGACAACAACATAAAGTTAGTGCAAAAATCAAGCTATGAACAAACTTTTAGAACACTAATTAACACAAAACTATATTGAGAACTGCTCAGTTCAAGTACTAATCCAAAGAAATTAATGAGATGATGCGTCGCATTTACCAACAAGTGCTATAAATAAGATACCAAAAATCTCAAAAACTTGAGCCAATCTGGCAAAACTGATGACATATTCAGAATCAGCACCCCAAAAATACCCTAAATTCGATGAAATATCTTTGGCACCAAAAATGCTGTTGACCAGTGTTATTTCAAACAATTGTTTTCCCCTGTTAACCTTTGCTCTGTACCTCAGTGTCGCTGCATCCAATTACCTGTGTTACATTTGGTATAGTCAGTAGGATGCAGTCTTTGGACACAGACACTGCAGATCAATCTATCATGAGTGCCCCAAGGCCCAGTTTGCCATTAGGGGCCTTGCTCAGCAATCTCCCCAAATTCATGGGAAGTAATACGATGCTGTGGAACTGGACTGAGAGGGTTAAAAGCATGTTGCGGATGCACCCCATGACCCCTATTATGCAAGCTGAGATTGCTTTGATGGCCCTAGATGGTGAGGCTCGGTGTTCTGTCATGTTCTGCCCTCCCATGAGCGGGATACACTGGATAAGATGATGCAGATCCTGAAAAGACGAATGGTGACCCCACTAATGTTGGAGAGCTGCGGATGCGACTGTTTCACTGTGTCCAGGGGGAAGGAGAATCTGTGACCCAGTATATCAATGCATTGCAGGAGGTGAATGCACATATCATTAAGCTGGATTATGTGGGGGCAATATGAGTGGGCCCCTCTGACGTAATAATGAGAAGTCAGTTCATGTCGGGTCTCAGGGACGAGCTGCTCAAACAGGTTTTGCGAGAACGCTTGCGTACTAGCCCTTTGTATGACTTTCTTAGAAATAGGGGCGGAGGCACGCGTGAGAGAACAGTAACAGGGGGTCGTGGCTCTGGCAGGGATGGTCTGGAGCAATGAGGTACCCACCCCGCCCGCAGCTCAGCCGGAGTGTGCCCGGGAGATCCGGAGAGAAATACGGGAAAAGCGAGATGAGTGGTCCAGCATTAAAAGAGTCCCCTCTAAGGCCAAAGATACGTCGAAAGCCAGTACCTTCACATCTCAGAGCGGAACCCGGACACTTATAGCTCCTTCAAGTTGGAACTGCTCGCGCTGGTATGGGCGATGACTGAGAAGTTCACAGAATACTTGTCTGGGTCAGAAGTCCTGGTGCAGACGGATAATAACCCCCCGTTCCACTTGGAAAATGCGAAGTTGGGGGACTTAGACCAATGATGGGTGGCTGGCATGGCGAAGTATCGGTACAAGATCGTCTACAGGGCCAGGGCCGAGAACACCCACACTGATGTCCTCTTGAGGGTGACTCATGAGTGACCCGACCGTGACCGAGATGAAGAGCTGGAGGCGGAAGAGATTCCTGGTTTCCGGGACTTTGCCAAATCATTGGTGGCGACACAGGGACAGATCGGAGAGGCGTCTGGAGAGCAGGTGCTGGGACAGCCCCAGGACGACTGGGTGCGACTCCAACAGACAGATAAAGAAATCGCCCAGCTGCAACAGTGGGTGGCCCTGAAGCAACTTCCAAGCTGGTGAGAGAGAGACGCTCTCTCTCCAGGAACCCTGCGGATCCAGTTGGAAGATGGATTGCTATACCAGAGAGTACAGCTACTCCGAGAACTGGGGTTCACTTGGCAAGATGTGCTCCCGGAAAACTTGATCAGAGTGGTGGCTATGGAGGCCCATGGCCCATGAGAAAGGAGCTCACTTCGGTCCGGAGAAGACGTTCCAGTGGTTGCAGAAGCTGGTGGATCATCCACGATTGAGGGCTGCAGTGCAGGAGGCTTACCAAAAATGTTGGAGCTGTGAGTTAGCCAAACTCCCGGAACAGAGGGCCCCAATACAGTCCATCATGACTTCTGCCCCCTTGGAGGTACTGATGATCGATTACTTAACTGTAGACCTGGCCCGGCGAAGGAAATTGAAGACGGAAGGTACCCATGACCTGTTCAGAGGGGGCATGGTGAGCCAGGAGAGTATAAGGGGTTTTGTGCTGGAGGAGAGAGTTAATTCCTGCCAGAACAAAGTGATAGTGAGGACCTGCGTTCCGCCGCAAGTAACGTTAGGCCGCGCGGCAGCGATAAGGGGTGAGTGCAGAAAGGACTTGGAAACATAGTCAGGCATGCAGAGGAGTGCACGCCGAGCAAGAGACTGCTGTGAAATACTTTTGGCTGCAGAGCAGTGTGGCGAACTATGGGCTCAGAGGGCCAGACTGGTGACTGCCCGCTGCCGCCTGAAGAGAGAAGACCGACATATTAGGCGGGGAAGCCGGAAGACCTCAGCACCGGCCTCAGCCGGCAGCCAGCATTCAAGCCAGAGGAAGTGACAGGCGCCTGACTCACGCTAAGTGAACTTGACTTACATATAAACTGCCACCTTAAGTTGTTCCATTCTTTTTGTAATCCCTAGCTTTAATCTGATTTATCCCCTGTTGCTCCCTGCAAGGAGATCTGTCCCTGTAACAATTAACCCCTTCATGACCCAGCCTATTTTGGCCTTAATGACCTTGCCGTTTTTTGAAATTCTGACCAGTGTCCCTTTATGAGGTAATAACTCAGGAACGCTTCAACGGATCCTAGCGATTCTGAGATTGTTTTTTCGTGACATATTGGGCTTCATGTTAGTTGTAAATTTAGGTCGATAATTTCTGAGTTTATTTGTGAAAAAAACGGAAATTTGGCAAAAAATTTGAAAATTTCGCAATTTTCACATTTTGAATTTTTATTCTGTTAAACCAGAGAGTTATGTGACACAAAATAGTTAATAAATAACGTTTCCCACATGTCTACTTTACATCAGCACAATTTTGGAAACATTTTTTTTTTTTGCTAGGAAGTTATAAGGGTTAAAATTTGACCAGTGATTTCTTATTTTTACAACAAAATTTACAAAACCATTTTTTTTAGGGACCACCTCACATTTGAAGTCATTTTGAGGGTTCTATATGGCTGAAAATACCCAAAAGTGACACCATTCTAAAAACTGCACCCCTCAAGGTGCTCAAAACCACATTCAAGAAGTTTATTAACCCTTCAGGTGTTTCACAGCAGCAGAAGCAACATGGAAGTAAAAAATGAACATTTAACTTTTTAGTCACAAAAATGATCTTTTAGCAACAATTTTTTTATTTTCCCAGCGGTAAAAGGAGAAACTGGACCACGGACGTTGTTGTCCAATTTGTCCTGAGTACGCTGATACCTCATATGTGGGGGTAAACCACTGTTTGGGCGCACGGCAGGGCTCGGAAGGGAAGGAGCGCCATTTGACTTTTTGAATGAAAAATTGGCTCCAATCTTTAGCCCACACCATGTCACGTTTGGAGAGCCCCTGTGTGCCTAAACATTGGAGCTCCCCCACAAGTGACCCCATTTTGGAAACTAGACCCCCCAAGGAACTTATCTAGAAGCATAGTGAGCACTTTAAACCCCCAGGTGCTTCACAAATTGATCCGTAAAAATGAAAAAGTACTTTTTTTTCACAAAAAAATTATTTTAGCCTCAATTTTTTCATTTTCACATGGGCAACAGGATAAAATGGATCCTAAATTTTGTTGGGCAATTTCTCCTGAGTACACCAATACCTCACATGTGGGGGTAAACCACTGTTTGGGCACATGGTAAGGCTCGGAAGGGAAGGAGCGCCATTTGACTTTTTGAATGAAAAATTATCTCCATCGTTAGCGGACACCATGTCGCGTTTGGAAAGCCCCTGTGTGCCTAAACATTGGAGCTCCTCCACAAGTGACCCCATTTTGGAAACTAGACCCCCCAAGGAACTCATCTAGAGGCATAGTGAGCACTTTAAACCCCCAGGTGCTTCACAAATTGATCCGCAAAAATGAAAAAGTACTTTTTTTTCACACAAAATTTCTTTTAGCCTCAATTCTTTCATTTTCACATGGGCAACAGGATAAAATGGATCCTAAAATTTGTTGGGCAATAACTCCTGAGTATGCCGATACCTCATATGTGGGGGTAAACCACTGTTTGGGTGCACGGCAAGGCTCGGAAAGGGAGGCGTGCCATTTGACTTTTTGAATGGAAAATTAGCTCCAATCGTTAGCGGACACCATGTCGCGTTTGGAGAGCCCCTGTGTGCCTAAACATTGGAGCTCCCCCACAAGTGACCCCATTTTGGAAACTAGACCCCCCAAGGAACTTATCTAGATGCATAGTGAGCACTTATAACCTCCAGGTGCTTCACAGAAGTTTATAACGCAGAGCCGTGAAAATAAAAAAATAATTTTTCTTTCCTCAAAAATGATTTTTAGCCCAGAATTTTTTATTTTCCCAAGGGTAATAGGAGAAATTGGATCCCAAATGTTGTTGTCCAGTTTGTCCTGAGTACGATGATACCCCATATGTGGGGGTAAACCACTGTTTGGGCGCACGGCAGGGCTCGGAAGGGAAGGCACGCCATTTGGCTTTTTGAATGGAAAATTAGCTCCAATCATTAGCGGACACCATGTCGCGTTTGGAGAGCCCCTGTGTGCCTAAACATTGGAGCTCCCGCACAAGTGACCCCATTTTGGAAACAAGACCTCCCAAGGAACTAATCTAGATGTGTGGTGAGCACTTTGAACCCCCAAGTGCTTCACAGAAGTTTATAACGCAGAGCCGTGAAAATAAAAAATGTGTTTCCTTTCCTCAAAAATATTTTTTTAGCCCAGAATTTTTTTATTTTTGCAAGAGTAACAGGAGAAATTGGACCCCAAAAGTTGTTGTCCAGTTTCTCCTGAGTACGCTGATACCCCATATGTGGGGGTAAACCACTGTTTTGGCACACGTCGGGGTTCGGAAGGGAAGTAGTGACGTTTTGAAATGCAGACTTTGATGGAATACTCTGCGGGCATCATGTTGCGTTTGCAGAGCCCCTGATGTGCCTAAACAGTAGGAACTCCCCACAAGTGACTCCATTTTGGAAACTAGACCCCCAAGGGAACTTATCTAGATGTGTGGTGAGCACTTTGAACCCCCAAGTGCTTCACAGAAGTTTATAATGCAGAGCCGTGAAAATAATAAATGTGTTTCCTTTCCTAAAAAATATTTTTTTAGCCCAGAATTTTTTATTTTTGCAAGAGTAACAGGAGAAATTGGACCCCAAAAGTTGTTGTCCAGTTTCTCCTGAGTACGCTGATACCCCATATGTGGGGGTAAACCACTGTTTGGGCACATGCCGGGGCTCGGAAGGGAAGTAGTGACGTTTTGGAATGCAGACTTTGATGGAATGGTCTGCGGGCATCATGTTACGTTTGCAGAGCCCCTGATATGCCTAAACAGTAGAAACCCCCCACAAGTGACCCCATTTTGGAAACTAGACCCCCCAAGGAACTTATCTAGATGTGTGGTGAGCACGTTCAACCCCCAAGTGCTTCACAGAAGTTTACAACGCAGAGCCGTGAAAATAAAAAATCATTTTTCTTTCCTCAAAAAAGATGTTTTAGCAAGCAATTTTTTATTTTCACAAGGGTAACAGGAGAATTTGGACCCCAATATTTGTTGCCCAGTTTGTTGTGAGTACGCTGATACCCCATATGTGGGGGTAAACCACTGTTTGGGCGCACGTCAGGGCTCGGAAGGGAAGTAGTGACATTTGAAATGCAGACTTTGATGGAATGGTCTGCGGGCGTCACATTGCATTTGCAGAGCCCCTGATGTGCCTAAACAGTAGAAACACCCCACAAGTGACCCCATTTTGGAAACTAGACCCCCGAAGGAACTTATCTAGATGTGTGGTGAGCACTTTCAACCCCCAAGTGCTTCACAGAAGTTTATAACGCAGAGCCGTGAAAATAAAAAATAATTGTTCTTTCCTCAAAAATTATGTTTTAGCAAGTAATTTTTTATTTTTGCAAGGGTAACAGGAGAAATTGGACCCCAACAGTTGTTGCCCAGTTTGTCCTGAGTACGCTGGTACCCCAAATGTGGGGGTAAACCACTGTTTGGGCGCACGTCGGGGCTTGGAAGGGCGGGAGCACCATTTGACTTTTTGAACGCAAGATTGGCTGGAATCAATGGTGGCGCCATGTTGCGTTTGGAGACCCCTGATGTGCCTAAACAGTGGAAACCCCTCAATTCTAACTTCAACACTAACCCCAACACACCCCTAATCCTAATCCCAACTGTAGCCATAACCCTAATCACAACCCTAACCCCAACACACCCCTAACCACAACCCTAACCGCAACACACCCGTAACCCTAATTCCAACCCTAATCCTAACCCTAATCCCAACCGTAACCCTAATCCCAACCCTAACCACAACTGTAACCCCAACACACCCCTAACCCTATCCGTAACCCTAACCACAAGCCTAATCTTAACCCTATTTCAAACCCTAGCCCTAATTCCAACCCTAACTCTAATTCCAACCCTAACCCTAAGGCTATGTGCCCACGTTGCGGATTCGTGTGAGATTTTTCCGCACGATTTTTGAAAAATCTGCAGGTAAAAGGCACTGCGTTTTACCTGCGGATTTACAGCAGATTTCCAGTGTTTTTTTGTGCGGATTTCACCTGCGGATTCCTATTGAGGAACAGGTGTAAAACTCTGCGGAATCCTCACAAAGAATTGACATGCTGCGGAAAATACAACGCAGCGTTTCTGCACGGAATTTTCCGCACCATGGGCACAGCGGATTTGGTTTTCCTTAGGTGTACATGGTACTGTAAACCTGATGGAAAACTGCTTCGAATTCGCAGTGGCCAATCCGCTGCGGATCCGCGGCCAATCCGCTGCCAATCCGCTGCGGATCCGCGGCCAATCCGCTGCGGATCCGCTGCCAATCCGCTGCGGATCCGCGGCCGATCCGCTGCGGATCCGCTGCGGATCCGCTGCCGATCCGCTGCGGATCCGCGGCCGATCCGCTGCGGATCCGCTGCCAATCCGCTGCGGATCCACTGCCAATCCGCTGCGGATCCGCGGCCGATCCGCTGCGGATCCGCTGCCGATCCGCTGCCGATCCGCTGCGGATCCGCTGCCGATCCGTTGCGGATCCGCTGCCGATCCGCTGCCGATCCGCTGACGATCCGCGGCGGATCCGCGGCCAATCCGCTGCGGGTCCGCTGCCAATCCGCTGCGGATCCGCGGCCAATCCGCTGCGGGTCCGCTGCCAATCCGCTGCGGATCCGCGGCCAATCCGCTGCCAATCCGCTGCCAATCCGCTGCGGATCCGCTGCGGATCCGCGGCCGATCCGCTGCGGATCCGCGGCCGATCCGCTCTGTGTGCACATGCCATAACCCTACCCCTAACCCTACCCGTAACCCTAACCCTACCCCTAACCCTACCCCTAGTTCTAACCCTAGTTCTAACCCTAACCCTAGTGGAAAAAAAAAAAAAATAATTCTTTATTTTATTATTGTCCCTATGGGGGTGATAAAGGGGGGGGGGTTATTTATTATTTTTTTATTTTGATCGCTGTGATAGAACCTACCACAGCGATCAAAATGTACCTGTAAGGAATCTGCCGACTGGCAGATTCGGCGGGCGCACTGAGCATGCGCCCGCCATTTTCCAAGATGGCGGCGCCCAGGGAGGAGACGGCCGGACACCGGGAGGATCGGTAAGTATGAAGGGGTGGTGGTGGGGTGGATCGGAGCACAGGGGGGGTGATCGGAGCACAGGGGGGGGGGATCTGAGCAAGGAGGGAGCGGACAGCAGGACGGGGGAGCCGGCAGGCGGACGGAGGGGACCGGAGGACTAACGGAGCACTGGGGGGGCGATCGGTGGGTGTGGGGGGGGGCACTTTAGTATTTCCAGCCATGGCCGATGTTATTGCAGCATCGGCCATGGCTGGATTGTAATATTTCACCAGTTTTTTAGGTGAAATATTACAAATCGCTCTGATTGGCAGTTTCACTTTCAACAGCCAATCAGAGCGATCGTAGCCACGGGGGGGTGAAGCCACCCCCCCTGGGCTGAAGCACCACTCCCCCTCTCCCTGCAGATCGGGTAAAATAGGAGTTAACCCCTTCACCCGATCTGCAGGGACGCGATCATTCCATGACGCATACGCTGCGTCATAGGTCGTTTTGGCACCGACTTTCATGACGCAGCGTATGCGTCAAAGGTCGTTAAGGGGTTAAATCAAACAATTGTTTTTCCCTGTTAACCCTTGCTCTGTGCCTCTGTGTTGCTGCATTCAATTACCGTACCTGTGTTACAACCACACACACACAAAAAAATACTTTATTTCAATTAAACCTTCTCGACACTTTCCCTTGTTCACCAATTTATGCCAATTAAAAAAAAATCCGATGTAGGTCGGACATAATTTAAGGAATCTGACATCCACAAATGGAAACCTGAAAAACATAAAAATAGATAAATAAATAAGACACTGCTTGAAATGTTACCGTTACTATGGGCCATTACATTTTTTCAAATTTTTCTATTTTGGATGTGTTGCCTCTATTTTTTGGGTATATTGGAGGAATGATTTATGCCTCGGAGGACTTTGCACCCCTCTTTCTTTTGCTGGTGCTGCTCTGATTTTTTTCTATCTATCTATCTATCTATCTATCTGTAGCGCCCCCACCGCCGCAGGGCCGAGGGGTACCCGGTACCGGGCCTCTGGGTCTCTGCTTCTGGGGTTGTCACGGCGGCTAGGCCCCGGCCCGTGACCCTGCCGTGGGGCGCACAGTGAATGATAGGTGTGGATGTTGGTGGTGTAGCGGTGCAGGTCGCGGCGAATAACGAGGACACCAGGTTGCAGTCTCTTTACCTCTTTACTGGAGATCTCTGAGTCCTCAGTCCAGAATACGGTTCACCAGGCTGCGCAAGTCCGACCGGTCCAATGGCACCTCCAGAGTTCTCCTCACAGGTGGAAATCAGTGCCCTCCTTCTAGCGCTGTGTGTTGTAGTCCTTCCCTGCTGTGCTCACGGAAAGTACCCCACAACGGTTGTGTCTGTTTCTTAAGTTCCCTCACAACTCGATTACTTGATGTTCTTCTCGTATTCCATCCCACCCTGTTATTCAGGTTGGAATGGCACCCGTTTGTCAGGTAGGCCTGGAGTTCTTCCGGGACCCTAGAGACGCCCCTCTCCCGCAATTGCCCCCCAAGACTTCATAGGTGATATGTGTTAGACAGCCCGCCTTAAACTGACTGCCCTGCCGCTGTTTGGAGTATGGCTTGAAGCTGTATGCTATTCCACTCCCTCGGCGTTCCGGCCACCGGTAGTGCGCCTCAGTAGGATGTTGCTCCGGTCTTACAGCATGACCCCTACTGGTATTCTCCTTTCGCTTGATCTCATTTCTCACTCAGCACAATCTATCTCGCTTCTAGTCCTTTCTTAGGGCACCGCCGCTATGCTGAGCAGGCACGGTCCCGTTACGTTCTTTCCAATGCCAAGCCTCTGTCAGGATCCCACCCCTGACAGAGGCCCTACTGTCTCTTCCTCCACAACACCCTCTGCCACAAGGTGTTTCTTCGCTCAATCCAGTCAGCTTTCTCCTCTAACTTCCTGCCTGACCCCCAGTTTACCCACTATGGTGGGGAGTGGCCTAATGAATAGAACCCTTAGCTCCCCCCGGAGGCCCAGCTGTGAAACATATTGGTGTCTGTGATACCTGCTCAGAGGAACTCCTTCAGTGCCATCGAACGTACCATGGCTCCCCATAGTGGCGGATCCACAGTACTGCAACGACCAGGACTCTGGGGCGCTGCATATCTATCTATCTATCTATCTATCTATCTATCTATCTATCTATCTATCTATTTACCGGTATCTATGTCCCTATCAATCTATCTATTTATCTATCATCTATCTATTTATAATTGTTTTTTTAAATAAATTATACCTGACATGTACTGTTGAGGTTAAAACATGGAAACCACCATGAGATCACCAGGAATATAGCAAAAAGACAATGAATACCGTATAAACAGCATTTAATAACAACAAAGGATGGAAGTCAAGCTAATTTGCGGTATTGTCTGCACTCGTGCGCTTGTACAATATATGGGGCACTAAGAACAGCTGTTATCACAGAAAACCATATCTGCAGAAATCAATATCTGCTACACCTGTTCTATTTTTTGTCCATGTTTAACTCTATACCATTTACAAATGGATGCTCTAGTGAATTAATTATCCTTAGAGATCTGTGTCTTTCAGGACAGGTGTCCATCATATACTGAACAATACAAGCATTCAGCCTGACATAGACTCATATATTATTTGCAAGTGGAAAATAAGTGTGTATATATATATATATATATATATATATATATATATATATATATATATATATATATATATATACATTTAATTTAATACAGCAGTGAAGGAACAAAGTTTGTATTATGGATTATGGTGTGATGCTATGTATAACTAACTTTTTTTCATGGGCGGGTGTACCCCATATAATATACTGTATACATATTCTTTATTATAGTCGTTTGATTTCCCCACCTTAATCTGTTTGAAGCCAAAATAAAAAAGATAAAGACATTTTCCATTTCTGATGTGTTTCTATATAGCATACTGCCTAGGCAACTTTGGTTCTTCACTTTTATACCACGTACTCTCAATTTACAGGTACAGATTGACACCCCCGACATGCTTGTGATTGTTGCAATGAATCCTATGAGAGCTACAATATTTGACTTTTGCCTGACATATAATGCCCCATTTTGGCCACAATGATCCCCATGACAGCCTTAGTGCCCTCCATGACAGTCACAATGACTTCATGACAATCATAGGTTCCTACGACAGCTAAAAAGCCCCATAAATTGAGGTAAGCCTTGAAAAATAATCTTATAAGAGTGAAATGCAAAAAACATTCCAATTATTCTTCAATGAGCACGTTCAGATTTACTTTTCCATTGGTTTGGATTCAGACATGCAGGAAAAGCAGCAATGGTTCTGTAGCTCTAAATAGTCTTGGTGCGCCCCACTACTGGATATTTGATAGATTGTGACTATTTGATAAAAATTAGTATTTGGTAAAAAAAAATTGGCAAAATTTTGGTAAACAAAATGAATTGGTATTTGATAAAACATTTGGTAAAAATTGCATAAGCATAAAATAGGAAAAAACATAAAAACATAACTAATGAACATTCTTGCAGCAGCAGATTCTTTTTTTTAATTCTGTAGCTGGGGAGTTGAACACCTGAAAAGCCACATTATCCTTAAGAAGGAAGCGGTACAAAAGGTAGTGGTTTATGGCACATTAACATACAAGGATTCCTAAATGCTCTTTGATTTGACGGTGCTCAATTTATCTTCCCTTAAAGAAGCTGTCTGGAAATGGGCCATATCTTACATTAACACACGTTTTCCTATGACTTTATGTTTGTTCTGTGTCAGGCTTAAAAAGGAGCATAGATTATGAGGTCATTGGGGAGGAAATGTAAAGGGTCTTTTTTTACTTTCATAAAATTTAGATAGAAAACTGTTTTTTTTCTAAATCTTGATTGATCTCCACTCATATGAAAAATAGTGCTACACCTTAGATTTGTAAATTGTGTTCATAGGCCGGCGTCACACTCAGTGTATGAAAATACGGTCTGTTTTTTACGGCCATAATACGCAGAAATGTTCCCAAAATAGTGATCCGTATGTCATCCGTAGGCAGGGTGTGGCAGCGTATTTTGCGCATGGCATCCTCCATATGTAATCCGTATGGCATCCGTACTGTGAAATTTTCTCGCAGGCTAGCAAAACCGACATCTAATGGAATTATGGGCTCAAATGTTCGTTAAAACATATATACAGTCTATATATATATATATATATATATATATATATATATATATATATATATATATACAAGGCTTGAGAAAGGCTCATTGCGAGCCGAAACGTCGCACAAGAAAGATGTGGGCTTGAATAAACTGCACATTTTGCACTTTTGAAAAGGATTTGGAGTGCTGCCTTCTTTTCTTCAAACTTGTATGCTATTTGGGTTGATGTGTGGACCGTCATACCCAGGAGGCCGGGCACCCACTGGTGAGCATTGTGCTGTTCCAATTTTTTGTCTATATATATATATATATATGTCATTGAGTCACACACATATATATATATATATATATATATATATATACTGTATTTATATTTAATTCAGTGCGAGATAGCACAAAAGCTGGTAATTCAATTGCCGGCTTTTTCCTTTCTCCTTCACAAACCCGACAGGATATGAGACATGGTTTACATACAGTAAACCATCTCATATCCCTTTTTTTTGCATATTCCACACTACTAATGTTAGTAGTGTGTATGTGCAAAATTTGGGCGCTCTAGCTTGTAAAATAAAGGGTTAAATCGCGGAAAAAATTGGCGTGGGCTCCCGCGCAATTTTCTCCGCCAGAGTGGTAAAGCCAGTGACTGAGAGCAGATATTAATAGCCTAGAGAGGGTCCATGGTTATTGGCCCCCCTGGCTAAAAACATCTGCCCCCAGCCACCCCAGAAAAGGCACATCTGGAAGATGCGCCTATTCTGGAACTTGGCCACTCTCTTCCCACTCCCGTGTAGCGGTGGGATATGGGGTAATGAAGGGTTAATGTCACCTTGCTATTGTAAGATGACATTAAGCCAGGTTAATAATGGAGAGGCGTCAATTATGACACCTATCCATTATTAATCCAATAGTATGAAATGGTTAATAAAACACACACATTATTAAAAAGTATTTTAATGAAATAAAGACACAGGGTGTTTTAATATTTTATTATACTCTTAATCCACCTGAAGACCCTCGTTCTGTAAAAAAGGAAAAATAAAAAATCAACAATATCCCATACTTTCCGTCGTTCAGTCACGGCCCACGATGTAAATCCATCTGAAGGGGTTAAATCATTTTACACCCAGGAGCCTGCTAATGCAGCTGTGCTCCTGTCTGTAAAATTTTGTGAATGAATGGAATGCAGGGGAATGTCCTGTAGTTACCTTGAGTCGCGGTGATGCGCCTTGTGCTGGATGTCCTCATATGAACTCGAGCCTGGGAAAAGTTCCCACGCTCGAGTTCATATGAGTTCAGCTTGAGAAAGGTCCACATCCTGGACTGAAACGTCGCACATGGGCCAATAAGCCACTTTTATTTTTTCTATTAGAGTGCTGCCTTCATTTTTCTGGACAATAGCATGAGGTTTGGTACATACCTGGAAGGAGTTTTTGCACCCTTTGTTTTCTTTTCGTGCTGCTTTTTGTTTTCTTTTCCTATATATATATATATATATATATATATATATACACTCACCGGCCACTTTATTAGGTACACCTGTCCAACTTCTTGTTAACACTTAATTTCTAATCAGCCAATCACATGGCGGCAACTCAGTGCATTTAGGCATGTAGACATGGTCAAGACAATCTCCTGCAGTTCAAACCGAGCATCAGTATGGGGAAGAAAGGTGATTTGAGTGCCTTTGAACGTGGCATGGTTGTTGGTGCCAGAAGGGCTGGTCTGAGTATTTCAGAAACTGCTGATCTACTGGGATTTTCACGCACAACCATCTCTAGGGTTTACAGAGAATGGTCCGAAAAAGAAAAAAAATCCAGTGAGCGGCAGTTCTGTGGGCGGAAATGCCTTGTTGATGCCAGAGGTCAGAGGAGAATGGGCAGACTGGTTCGAGCTGATAGAAAGGCAACAGTGACTCAAATCGCCACCCGTTACAACCAAGGTAGGCCTAAGAGCATCTCTGAACGCACAGTGCGTCGAACTTTGAGGCAGATGGGCTACAGCAGCAGAAGACCACACCGGGTACCACTCCTTTCAGCTAAGAACAGGAAACTGAGGCTACAATTTGTACAAGCTCATCGAAATTGGACAGTAGAAGATTGGAAAAACGTTGCTTGGTCTGATGAGTCTCGATTTCTGCTGCGACATTCGGATGGTAGGGTCAGAATTTGGCGTAAACAACATGAAAGCATGGATCCATCCTGCCTTGTATGGAGCATCTTTGGGATGTGCAGCCGACAAATCTGCGGCAACTGTGTGATGCCATCATGTCAATATGGACCAAAATCTCTGAGGAATGCTTCCAGCACCTTGTTGAATCTATGCCACGAAGAATTGAGGCAGTTCTGAAGGCAAAAGGGGGTCCAACCTGTTACTAGCATGGTGTACCTAATAAAGTGGCCGGTGAGTGTATGTGTCTCAATGACATATATATATATATATATATATATATATATATATATATATATATATATATATATATATAGACTGTATATATGTTTTAATGAACGTTTGAACCCATAAATCCATTAGATGTCCGTTTTGCAAGCCTGCGAGAAAATATCGCAGTACGGATGCCATACGGATTACATACGGAGGATGCCATGTGCAAAATACGCTGCCACACCCTGCCTATGGATGACATACGGATCACTATTTTGGGAACATTTCTGCGTATTACGGCCGTAAAAAACGGACCGTATTTTCATACGCTGAGTGTGACGCCGGCCTAAGACTACAACATAAAATAACCAGAGGACTTTACGTCTAAACCAAAATTTCAACTGATCCCATTTATTCAGCCTGCTTCTAAAATGGAGTACATACACTGTGTGCACTGTCGGTCAATCTAAAAGGTTAATAAACCTAAAATTTAAATGTTTAACCCCTTCACCCCTGGCAATTTTCCATTTTTTTATTTTTTTTTTCCTCCCCTCATTCAAATGCCATAACTTTTTTATTTTTCTGTCAATATAGTCGTATGTGTGCTTGTTTTTTACAGGATGAGTTGTACTTTTGAATGCTATCATTGATTTTACCCTATAGTGTACTGGAAAACGGGGAAAAAAATCCAAGTGCAGTGAAATTGAAAAAAAAAAGTGCAATTCCACAATAATTTTTTTATTTGTTTTTTTTTACCATGTTTACTATATAGTAAAAGTAGCCTGGCAATATGATACTCCAGGTGAGAATGAGTATACAGATGCCAAACATGTATAGTTTTTTTTTTATTTAAGTGGTGAATAAAAAATTAAAAATTTGTATGAAAAAAAGTTTTTGCATTTTTCGCCATTTTCCAAGACCTGTAACGTTTTCATTTTTTCAGGATCTGGGCCTGGGTAAGGGCTTATTTTTTGCACCCTCAGCTGTTTTAATTTATACCATTTTGGGGTAGATATGATATTTTGATCTCTTTTTATTTGATTTTATTGTAATGTTGGGTGAGAATTTTTCTCGGTGATCTGCTGTGAAGACACTGACCTTGAACTGCGGTGACCTCATCACTGGCATTTTCCCATGGTCCTGAGGTCACGGCAGTTCAGCCCGGCTGGGAACACAGCCTCAGTGATGTCACTGAGGCAGCGCTCGCAGCATCTCATTCCCCAGTGTTTCTCAGCCTGGACAGTCACATCTTGGCACCATTCAGGTTGAAAACTAATTATCCCCCAGACATGGATTACAGCATGAGACAGAGCGACAGATAGGTATGGTATTTTGTTGTTTTTTTATTTTATTTTTATTACAGGAGATCGAGGGCTTTGGTGGAATTAGGCGAGGTCGTAAGTATGGTTTAATTGAGAATATTAAAGGAGTGTTAGTCATTTTTTTCAATTAAAGGATTTTATTCTGGCTGTGTTTTTATTTAAGGCCTGTTTCACACATCAGTGGCTCTGGTACGTGAGGTGACAGTTTCCTCACGTACCAGAGACACTGACACACGTAGACAAATTAAAATCAATGTGTCTCTGCACATGTCAGCGTGTTTTTACGGACCGTGTGTCCGTGTGCAAAACACGGAGACATGTCTGTTTTTCTCTGGCAGCACGGTCTGCAAAGCGTCCCGCACACGTGCACACAGAGAACAGTGTGCACTCTCCTCCGTGTGCACGTACCGCCGCAGGAGAAACAGTGCTACAGTAAGTGCTGTCCCCCCTGCGTGTGGTGCTGAAGCCGGCATTCATTCCTTCTCCCCAGCAGCGTTCGCTGGAGAGGAGGAATGAAAAATCATATTTGGGGTTTTTTTTTGTGTTTAAAATAAAGTTCGTGGTCACCTCCTGCCTCCTACCCCCCTGTGCTCCCGCCCACTTGCATTAAAATACTCACCCAGCTCCCGCGATGCTTCCTCTCAGCGCCGGCAGCTTGTCCTGTGTGAGCGGTCATGTGGTGCTGCTCATTACAGTGATGAATATGCGGCTCCACCTCCCATAGGTGTGGAGCCGCATATTCATCCCTGTAATGAGCGGCACCACATGACCGCTCACACAGGACAAGCTGCCGGCGCTGAGAGGAGTCATCATGGGAGCTGGGTGAGTATTTTAATGCATCAGGCGGGCGCACAGGGGGTGGGAGGCGGGAGGTGACCACGAACTTTATTTTAAACACACACAAAAAAGCCACATGATTTTTCATTCCTTCTCTCCAGCGAACGCTGCTGGGGAGAAGGAATGAATGCCGGCTTCAGCACCACACGCAGGGGGGACAGCGGTTAACTCTAGCGCTGTCTCCTGCATGGTCCTTGTGGTCATCAGTCGGCACACGGGCGGCACACGGCTGCCGCACGTGTGCCACACTGATGTGCCACGTGAGCACACTGACACACGGACACGGATAACTCCGGTACCGGAATTATCTGGACGTGTGAGACTAGCCTAACATATAACTATAGGATTAGTATTGGAGAGGTGTCTTATAGACAACTCTCCATTACTAAGCCAAGGGTTTGATGTCACCTGACAATAAAAAGGTGACATCAATCCCACAAATATTAACCCCACTTGCCACCACTACAGGGCAAGTGGGAAGAGCCAGGCAAAGCACCAGAATTGGCGTCTTTTCTGGGCAGCTGTGGGCTGCTGTTTTTAGGCTGGGGGGCCTATATCAATGGCCCCTTAACAGCCTGAGAATACCAGCCCCCAGGTGTGAGTTTTAGCAAGGCTGGTTGACAAAAATGAGGGGCACCACACACCGTTTTTTAAAATTATTTAAATGATTAAAAAAACAGAGCAGGGACCCCTCTATTCTTGATAACCAACCTTGCTGAAGCTGACAGCTCAGGGTTGCAGCCCCCAGCTGTGAATTTTGCCTGGTTGGTTCAAGAAAATAGGGGGGAACCCACGCCGGGTTTTTCATTCATTTATTTTGATATATCGTATGCGGCGGCTGAGGAATACCCTGATTATCCGCTCCTGCTGTCACTGCTATTAGCAGCAGCAGGTGTCGGATGATGGGAGTAAAAGTCCCAAAAGCCCCCACCTGCTGTCATCGTTCTGACTTTAATATAACTTTCATCATTCTCCTCTGCTCGCGCTGATCACCGGCAGAGCAGGGGAGAATGATGAGAGCTTCTTCAGCACCTGCTGCCGGGGAACAGTGCTTACTGTAGCGCTTCTTCCCCAGTGGCTATCTGTGTGGTACTGATGCAACACACGGGCAACATAGGGTTGCCACACATGTGCTGCAAGTATTACACACACGGACACATGGACACAAGGACACAGATATCTCCGGTACCAATTTTTCCGGTACTGGAAATATCAGGACGTGTGAAACCGGCCTTACACTGTATATTGCTGGCTGCAGAATTCATCAACTGAGAATTCATCAGTCAGCCCATTCTTACAGAGAATCTGCAATTTTATTTTTTTTTCATTTCTCTATTGCTGAGCTTCTCTTAGCTGATTTTAGGCCACATCAAAGTTTGGTTCACCATTGATATGGTCAGTAATCATAAATCAGCCCGAAAGAAGCTCAGTAAAAAGACAGATTAAGGTTCATTAATAAATTCTTAGGCTGCAATAACTTCCTAATTGGAGGGGGTAAGACCGCTGGGACCACCAATGATCCCAAAAATCAGGGCTCTGAACAGCCCTTGGCACTGTTGCTCCATTCATACTAATAGTAGTGACTAGTGTTGAGCATTCCGATACTGCAAGTATCGGGTATCGGCCGATACTTGCTGTATCGGAATTTCCGATACCGAGATCCGATACTTTTGTGGTATCGGGTATCGGGTATCGCAACAACATTAATGTAATAATGTGTAAAAAAGAGAATTAAAATAAAAAATATCGCTATACTCACCTGTCCGACGCAGCCGGGACCTCAGCGAGGGAACCGGCAGCGTTGTTTGTTTAAATTTCGCGCTTTTACTTGGTTACGTGAAGTCCCGGCTTGTGATTGGTCAGGGCGGCCATGTTGCCGGGACGCGGACCAATCACAGCAAGCCGTGACGAAATTACGTCACGGCTTGCTGTGATTGGTCCGCGTCCCGGCAACATGGCCGCCATTAACCAATCACAAGCCATGACGTCACGGGAGGCTGGACATGCGCGTATTTTGAAAAGCGCGCGTGTCCAGCCTCCAGTGACGTCCCGGCAACATGGCCGCCATTAACCAATCACAAGCCGGGACGTCACGGGAGGCTGGACATGCGCGTATTTTGAAAAGCGCGCGTGTCCAGCCTCCCGTGACGTCACGGCTTGTGATTGGTCAGGGCGGCCATGTTGCCGGGACGCGGACCAATCACAGCAAGCCGTGACGAAATTACGTCACGGCTTGCTGTGATTGGTCCGCGTCCCGGCAACATGGCCGCCATTAACCAATCACAAGCCGTGACGTCACGGGAGGCTGGACATGCGCGTATTTTGAAAAGCGCGCGTGTCCAGCCTCCAGTGACGTCCCGGCAACATGGCCGCCATTAACCAATCACAAGCCGGGACGTCACTGGAGGCTGGACACGCGCGCTTTTCAAAATACGCGCATGTCCAGCCTCCCGTGACTTCACGGCTTGTGATTGGTTAATGGCGGCCATGTTGCCGGGACGCGGACCAATCACAGCAAGCCGTGACGTAATCTCGTCACGGCTTGCTGTGATTGGTCCGCGTCCCGGCAACATGGCCGCCCTGACCAATCACAAGCCGGGACCTCACGTAACCAAGTAAAAGCGCGAATTTTAAACAAACAACGCTGCCGGTTCCCTCGCTGAGGTCCCGGCTGCGTCGGACAGGTGAGTATAGCGATATTTTTTATTTTAATTCTTTCTTTTACACATTAATATGGTTCCCAGGGCCTGAAGGAGAGTTTCCTCTCCTTCAGACCCTGGGAACCATCAGGAATACCGTCCGATACCTGAGTCCCATTGACTTGTATTGGTATCGGGTATCGGTATCGGATTGGATCCGATACTTTGCCGGTATCGGCCGATACTTTCCGATACCGATACTTTCAAGTATCGGACGGTATCGCTCAACACTAGTAGTGACTAAGATTCACCGTAGCCTCGCTTGGCAATCTCCAGTGCTCCCATTAAGAATGAATGGAGAAGCAGTGTTTATGATAGACCTCTGCTCAGTTCAGCCGGGCTTCTTCAGAGCTCCGGTTCTTGGGGTCAGTTGGGTTCCCAGTGGCCAGTCGTACTCCAATGATCGGAAAATTATCCCCTATCCCACAGCCAGGGGATAGCTTTCAAACTTGAGAATTGCCCTTTCAATAGCTAATTAGCTTTTTTTATTAAACTTGATAGCAAATGTTATTTATAGCCCAAAATATATGCATTTAAGTTAACCCCTTAATCCCATTGGACATACTATCCCGTCAAGGTGACCTGGAACTTAATTCCCAGTGATGGGATAGTACGTCCAGCGCGATCAGCTGCGCTCACGGGGGGGCGCAGCCGGGTGTCAGCTGACTATCGCACAGCTGGGACGGGATAGTACGTCATATGCGATCGGCCACGCTCACGGGGGGAGCGTGGCCGATCGCAGCCGGGTGCTGGCTGACTATCGCAGCTGACATCCGGCACTATGTGCCAGGAGCGGTCACGGACCGCCCCTGGCACATTAACCCCCGGCACACTGCGATCAAACACGATCACAGCGTTCCGGGGCATAGGGAAGCATCGCGCAGGGAGGGGGCTCCCTGCGGTCTTCCCTGAGACCCTCGGTACAAGGCGATGTGCTCTCAAAATGTGGTAATGCAAAAAAATATTTTTTGCAATAAAAAGCATCTTTTAGTGTGTGACAGCTGCCAATCATAAAAATCCGCTAAAAATCCCGCTATAAAAATAAATCAAACCCCCCTTCATCACCCCCTTAGTTAGGGAAAAATTAAAAAATTAAAAAAATGTATTTATTTCCATTTTCCCATTAGGGTTAGGGCTAGGGTTAGGGCAGTGTTCCCCAAGTTCGGTCCTCAAGAGCCACTAACGGGTCATGTTTTCAGGATTTCCTTACTATTGTCCAGGTGAGAATTCCATCATCTAAACAGGCAATAATTCCATCACCTGGGCCATACTAAGGAAATCCTGAAAACACGACCTGTTGGTGGCTCTTGAGGACTGGAGTTGGGGAACACTGGGTTAGGGTTAGGGCTAGGGTTGGGGCTAGGGTTAGGGTTGGGGTTAGGGTTAAGGCTAGAGCTAGGGTTAGGGTTATGGTTGGGGCTAGGGTTAGGGTTTGGATTACATTTACGGTTGGGATTAGGGTTAGGGGAGTGTCAGGGTTAGGGGTATGGTTAGGGTTATGGTTGGGATTAGGGTTAGGGTTGTGTTGGAGTTAGGGGTGTAGTTAGGGTTGGGGTTAGGGGTGTGGTTGGGATTAGGGGTGTGTTTGGGTTAGGGTTTCAGCTAGAATTGGGGGTTTTCACGGTTTAGGCGCATCAGGGGCTCTCCAAACGCGACATGGCGTCCGATCTCAATTCCAGCCAATTCTGCGTTGAAAAAGTAAAACAGTGCTCCTTCCCTTCCGAGCTCACCCGTGCACCCAAACAGGGGTTTACCCTAACATATGGGGTATCGGCGTTCCTTAGGGGGTCTACTTTCCAAAATGGTGTCACTTGTGGGTGGTTTCAATGTTTAGGCACATTAGTGGCTTTCCAAACGCAACATGGCGTCCCATCTCAATTCCAGCCAATTTTGCATTGAAAAGTCAAATGGCGCTCCTTCCCTTCCGAGCTCTGCCATGCGCCCAAACAGTGGTTTACCCCCACATATGGGGTATCAGCGCACTCAGGAGAAATTGTACAACTTTTGGGGTCCATTTACTCCTGTTATCCTTGGTAAAATAAAACAAATTGGAGCTGAAGTAAATTTTTTGCGAAAAAAAATTAAATGTTCAATTTTTTTTAAAAACATTCCAAACATTCCTGTGAAACACCTGAAGGGTTAATAAACTTCTTGAATGTGGTTTTGAGAACCTTGAGGGGTGCAGTTTTTAGAATGGCATCACACTTGGGTATTTTCTATCATATAGACCCCTCAAAATGTTTTCAAATGTGACGTAGTCCCTAAAAAAAATGGTGTTGTAAAAATGAGAAATTGCTGGTCAACTTTTAACCCTGATAACTCCCTAACAAAAAAAAAAAGTTTTTACCAAAATTGTGCTGATGTAAAGTAGACATGTGGAAAGTGTTACTTATTAAGCATTTTGTGTGACATATCTCTGTGATTTAAGGGCATAAAAATTCAGAGTTGCAAAATTGCAAAATTTTCAAAATTTTCGCCAAATTTCTGTTTTTTTCACAAATAAACGCAGGTAATATCAAAGAAATTTTACCACTATCATAAAGTACAATATGTCTTGAGAAAACAATGTCAGAATCACCAGGATCCGTTGAAGCATTCCAGAGTTATAACCTCATAAAGGGACAGTGGTCAGAATTGTAAAAATTGGCCCTGTCATTAACGTGCAAACCACCTTCGGGGCTTAAAGGGTTAAACGCCAAAGGTGTATATCCTTCAAATATGGTGAGATAACTATATAGATCCTCTTTAAGGCCATGGAATAAAATCAGCTGTGTCTTACAATATTTTCACACAGGTTTGATTTGCCTTTTAGAAATCCAGGGCACATTATTATAAGAATTTGTGGCAGAAAACTGAGACTTGAAGCTCAACTTTCTGCTGTGGATGTGTCATAGAATCCATACACGGGTGAGCCCAATGCAATTTTATCAGGCTAGTCTGTAGCTTTTCCATGTGGAATCCATGGCAATTATTAACAGGCTCCGGATTTTTAAACCTGTGGAACGTTCATTATTCAGCTGCATGTAAAGGGAGTGTAAAATATCTGCATACCGTCTATGGTTTCTGCGAGAATTTAAGAATGGATCCTAACAGAATCCGGAAAGTGTGAACATGACATTAATGGTCTTATTGGAATTATATCAATAGGATTTTAGAAACTCTGTAAACTGTATAGATGAATTAACATATATTCTATATATTACCAGAACTGGCAATCACTAAAGTCTCACTATTACACTATGATAATACCCTCTTTTTATAGGGACCTTTGCTGCAGTACAGACCTATAACAACATTGCTTTTCAGGCATATTAGGTAGAAGTACATTAAAAAAACAAGAGGGGGAGCTCTCCTCCTAATAATTCCAATTTACCTGTGCAAGTGTCAAATGAAGCCACTGTGTAACTTCCATACAAATTTCATCTACCCTGATATATCTATATACTGGTGGACGAAGACTGTGGAAAAGTGAAAGTGTGTAATTGATTAATTAGTATTTGTGTGCATAGACATATATATATATATATATATATATATATACATATATATGTATATATATATAGTGTACGTGTTCATAATGTGTATATATATATATATATATATATATATATATATATATATATATATATATATATATATATATATGGGAATATACTTTAATTCAGGATAACCTAATAATTTAGTCCAAAGTATGATTACAACAGGAACCACCTTAAATATATACAAGAGGCCTATATTTCATTCATGTAATTTGTAAGGATAGACATTATCATTGCCTACATAGTTTCTATTAAATTCCCAGGAAAGTATCACCAAGTATCAATAAGAGGATCAGAGGTAATTGCTCCTTTATGACATGTTCCAGGGTGACACTCAGGGTCTGTGTGTGTTTTACATGTATGTGGACGTCTATAAATAGAGAGGCACAAATATTTAGATATAATCCCTTCTATCTATATGACTAGCACTGTGTACAGGATTGTACAAACCAAACTCACAGCTCCATTCTAGCTGAGAATTCCCTTGTTTTCCTAAGGCCCAATTTATTGACCATCGCTGAGACGATCTGCTAAATCTGTGATGATCAAACACGTTAAATAAACTTTACTTTGTTTAATATCTCACACAGCAAACGTCTCCTGGAGAATAAATATATGTTGCGGGCGGCAGGCAGCAGTGCTGGGAGCCAGGAGCAGGCAGGCAGCAGTGCTGGGAGCCAGGAGCAGGCAGGCAGCAGTGCTGGGAGCCAGGAGCAGGCAGGCAGCAGTGCTGGGAGCCAGGAGCAGGCAGGCAGCAGTGCTGGGAGCCAGGAGCAGGCAGGCAGCAGTGCTGGGAGCCAGGAGCAGGCAGGCAGCAGTGCTGGGAGCCAGGAGCAGGCAGCAGTGCTGGGAGCCAGGAGCAGGCAGGCAGCAGTGCTGGGAGCCAGGAACAGGCAGGCAGCAGTGCTGGGAGCCAGGAGCAGGCAGACAGCAGAGCTGGGAGCCAGGAGCAGGCAGGCAGCAGTGCTGGGAGCCAGGAGCAGGCAGGCAGCAGTGCTGGGAGCCAGGAGCAGGCAGGCAGCAGTGCTGGGAGCCAGGAGCAGGCAGACAGCAGAGCTGGGAGCCAGGAGCAGGCAGGCAGCAGTGCTGGGAGCCAGGAGCAGGCAGGCAGCAGTGCTGGGAGCCAGGAGCAGGCAGGCAGCAGTGCTGGGAGCCAGGAGCAGGCAGGCAGCAGTGCTGGGAGCCAGGAGCAGGCAGGCAGCAGTGCTGGGAGCCAGGAGCAGGCAGGCAGCAGTGCTGGGAGCCAGGAGCAGGCAGGCAGCAGTGCTGGGAGCCAGGAGCAGGCAGGTAGCAGTGCTGGGAGCCAGGAGCAGGCAGCAGTGCTGGGAGCCAGGAGCAGGCAGCAGTGCTGGGAGCCAGGAGCAGGCAGCAGTGCTGGGAGCCAGGAGCAGGCAGGCAGCAGTGCTGGAGCCAGGAGCAGGCAGGCAGCAGTGCTGGGAGCCAGGAGCAGGCAGGCAGCAGTGCTGGGAGCCAGGAGCAGGCAGGCAGCACTGGGGATGGAGATGCTGCCGGCTCCCTGACTACAGCTGCTCCCTGCTCAGCATGATCGTCTCTGATCGCACGTTTCTCGGTATGTTCTGCTGGACTTCAGGATGGAGAGCGCCGGCGCTATAGTCTAGGTCTATACCTACTGGACGGGCCGCAGTGCAGGCAGCTTTCCTTTTTTTTTTACTTAGAAGAACCGGAATTTGTCTTTGTTGCAAAAAAAATGAGGAAGAAAAACATCTGATGAACTGAGATCAGATTCTGCAATTATTATAGAAATTCGTGACTATGGTCCAGATCATGCGCGGAATTCATCTATTATCCCAATATTCCGCGCCCACTGCACCAGCGCTCATCGATGACTTTCAATACTATTCATCTAATACTTGTAATATAAATACATAGCATTATGTAATTATATGATGTCTCAGGACTCTCAATGCTGGATGTGTTGTGTATTAGTTCCTTTCTAAATAATATATATATATATATATATATATATATATATATATATATATATATATATATATATATATATATATATATAATCAGACAAAATATAGTTTATTTCCATCTGTATATACATATCTATATGTATTAATATATATATAAATATATATGTTTATATATTTACATGCATGTTAGGTATACTTATTTATCTATATATCTATGTCTCTTAGATTATCTGATTTCTTCTTATCCATGTAAAATGCTTATATATATATATATATATATATATATATATATATATATATATATATATATTTATATGTATAGTAAGTATATTATGTCTATCTATCATCTATTTCTCTGTTAATCTATCTATGTATCTATCTATTTTTCTATCATCTATCTATTTCTCCTTGATTATCTGATTTATTTTTATTCATGTAATTACCTTACCGTGATGCTGCATTTTTAACATATGGTCAATCGTATGTTTCTAATGTATCTCTAAGTATAATGCATATATGTGTAGCCTTGTATACATGTGTAACATATACTACATTTGTGCCTTTTGTAGTGTATGTACCATTTACTTTTGTAACATATGGTAAATGATATACCTGTATATATGTGTGTATTGTGTAGCATGTAATACATAGTATTTATTACTTATATGTGTAAAGGTTTATCCTGTTTATTAGAAGGGAATTATTAGATAATGTATAGATAAACAGATAGATGTGTGTTTTGCTTTTTATATGTGCGTAAACTACTCTTTATATGCCATTATGTCTTGATTTTTTTACGTGTAAATAGAATAATACTTTGATTACTCTGATTTCCTACTGCATTATTTATTAAATGTATTGCATTGATTTCCTCATTAGTAATATAATAGATATATATATATAATAGATAGATGATTGATTGATTGATTGATTGATTGATAGATAGATAGATAGATAGATAATAGATTGATAGATAGATAGATAGATGATAGATAGATAATAAATAGAGAGATAATAGATAGATATGAGATAGATGATAGATAGATAATAGATAGATAGATAGATAGATAATAGATAGATGATAGATAGATAATATATAGATAGATAATAGATAGATAATAAATAGAGAGATAACAGATAGATGGATAGATATGATAGATAGATGATATATATATAGATAATAGATAGGTAGATAATAAATAGAGAGATAATAGATAGATGGATAGATACGATAGATAGATATGAAATAGATCTGAATGTGCCTGTAGGCATGAGGAGGGATACATGATGACATTGCCTCTCACCTGACTGTGTATAGGATCTATATAGTACATATATACTCTGATGTAATATGTGGGAGTATTCTGCACATATTCTTATTTCTAGCTGCACATATAATATTTCTGACTGTAGCATGGTGTAGGGTTGCCCTGATTTCACCATGTATGTGACCTTTTGCTGTGCTTGGCATAGTGCATGGCTGCACTGACTTCCTTTGTAGAAGTGGTAGCTAATAAGTGTTGGTTTGAAAGTAATCAATAAGAGATAAAAGTGACTCTTGTGCCTCCATGGCAGACATCTCGGTGCCCGGACCCCCCCTCTGGACAGGTCAGTCACATGAAATCTTAATGAATCTATTCCAATGACTTTCTTTGGGGTGTAAGGCAGGTGCAGACTAGGGGGGCCAAGGAAGGACCTCACTCCTAGGTGTGAGCTGATTATTCAAATGGGCTGTTGAGGAGTTTGGGATTGGAGGCTCCTCCAGAGCTGCATGCTATATCACCCAGCATCATCATCATCATCATCCCCGCCACCATTGTGAAGGCGAGCAGCAGCCCTTCTCCCCGCCGCTTCCTCCAGCAGTCAGCTCTGCAGTAGCACAGCCCAGGCTGCAGCTCTCTCCTTCCCCCCTCCTAGGTCAGAGAGGGAGTGCTGGGGAGGGAGGGCTCCTCTCTCTCTACCTCTCTCTCTCTTTTTGTTGCTATCACTGTTGTTGGTTGCTGCTGTTAAATTTTAAACTGCCATGCACTCAGCTTCCAGTATGCTAGGAGCTGTGAAAATGGAAGGACACGAACATTCCGACTGGAGCAGCTACTACACAGAACCGGAGGTAACCAGCCATCTCTCTACTTTCTGTCATTCTCTCTCTTTATAGCACACTGTTAGCCTTGGGATAATATTAACTTTGTGATCAAATATTGACTTGCGGCGCCTCCAAATCCTCTTCGATGACTGAGCCACACACTATCCCAACAACGTTATGTTTGGCATGGGGTGGGGTGGGGGGAACACTTGGGGGGAGAGAGAAAGTGAAAAAAAAAAAAAGTTCTTATAGTAAATATAACAACTAATCAAACTTTCTGGAGAGTCATCCTGCGACATTTTCATCTGATTATGAAGAAGTAGGTCACCCCTCACAATACGGTGCTATTGGCTGCCCAGTATTGGGGTCACTTCTAGGATTCAGATTTGGTTTGAAGGTTCGGTAACACAAGCTGCACCTGACTAGTCCTCTCCTCTGCCCTGCGAGCACCGAAGGACGCACCAAGCCATTATTGTACTAGTGTCCCAGCTAAATTAACATTTGTTTACTAGTTAAATATTAAGTTATAAAGTAGGAGGGGTATTTTATCAAATTGTTGGAGTCAAAGATTACCTTTGTAGCTTTGTTCATGTCTGATGAAGAGAAGAATCAGTATTTATATCTATTTTGAAATATATATATATATTAATAAATTACTATTTTATATTTAACTTCACTGCAAAATAGAACAACACACAGCAAATAGCATATATAAATATACATATGTGTATATATATATACAAACATATATACACTTACATGTTCCATATATGTGTATGTGTGTGTGTATATATATATATATATATATATATATATTAGTATATATGAATGTCAATGTGTGTGTATATATATACATATATTATACAAACTCAAATTTATATATATACATATATAGATAGATATGTATACAATGTATATGTACGTGTTTATATATGTGTATGCATGCATATTATACATATATATTACACAACATGCACATATATATATGTATAAATAAATATATATATATGTGTAGAGAGAGATAATATGATATCTGCACGCGTGTATATAAATATATATTTTAATTATACACATACACATGTATATGGTAGTGCTGCCAATTTTTTATTATTTATACATAGATCTAAATATACGGTATGTATACTATGATATATATATATATATATAAACATATATATATATATATATATATATATATATATATCATTAAATTGCAATTAGTAACTGTGCCCTATTAATTTTCCAGGCTTACTCCTCAGTGAGTAACATGAATGCCGGATTAAGCATGAACACCATGAACACCTATATGAGTATGTCGGCCATGAGCACCACGGCTAACATGACAGCAAGTTCCATGAACATGTCCTATGTGAACACTGGGATGAGCCCTTCTCTCACTGGCATGTCTCCTGGCACCGGTGCTATGGCTGGCATGGGTTCTGGAGTGGCGAGCATGGCTACTCACCTGAGCCCCAGCATGAGCCCCATGAGCGCCCAGGCATCATCCATGAACGCGCTGGCACCCTACACCAACATCAATTCCATGAGCCCTATATATGGACAGTCTAATATTAACAGATCCAGGGATCCTAAAACTTACCGGAGGAGCTACACCCATGCCAAGCCTCCCTACTCCTATATATCCCTCATCACTATGGCCATCCAGCAGTCTCCCAACAAGATGCTAACCCTGAGTGAAATCTACCAGTGGATCATGGACCTATTCCCCTTCTATAGGCAGAACCAGCAGCGTTGGCAAAACTCAATCCGCCATTCTTTGTCATTTAATGACTGTTTCCTCAAAGTCCCAAGGTCTCCAGATAAACCTGGCAAGGGCTCTTTTTGGACTCTGCACCCGGATTCTGGTAACATGTTTGAGAATGGCTGCTACCTGAGACGTCAGAAACGCTTCAAGTGCGAGAAGAAGCACAACCCCAGAGACAGTGGTGGGAAGAAACTCTCTGAGGGGGCGTCTAGTGTGGGGTCTGCTGCTACCAACAGCAGCTCCGAAAGTTCTGGAGGCAACGAGTCTCCTCATTCCAGTTCATCCCCATGCCAGGAACAGAAGAGAACCCTTGTAGACATGAAGTCAAACCAAGGTCTGAGCCCAGATCATACAACATCTCCTGTATCCCAAGCCCAACACCTCCTCTCCCAACACCACTCTGTGTTGTCCCATGACGCCCAGTCCCACCTCAAACCAGAACACCACTATTCTTTCAACCACCCTTTCTCCATCAACAACCTAATGTCCTCTGAACAACAACACCACCACCACCACCATCACCACAGCCACCACCACCATAAAATGGACTTGAAAGCATATGAACAGGTGATGCATTATTCAGGATATGGTTCCCCAATGGCAGGTAGTTTAGCAATGAGCTCAGTAACGAACAAAACTGGCCTAGAGTCTTCACCCCTTTCCAGCGACACCTCATACTATCAAGGTGTGTATTCCAGACCCATAATGAACTCTTCCTAATTCTAGACAACAGCATAATGGACTTGCTTACAATGACTGTATAAATCCATGTACAACAATAGTATGTGCTCCCTGCCCCTTTCCTTCAGCTGTACAGTTTGTTTTGACCCCCTTTTTAGCTGTCAGGTTTGTTGAATTACGTTTGAATACAATTTGTGTTCCCACTTTGTTGCAGGGGGTATTTTTTGTGTGAATGTGGTGGATCCTTCCTTATATGCTCTGTAGTTTCTACAAGAGGACCAAAAGTCTGTAAAAAGTTTCCATGTAAAAAAAAAAGGAAATGTCGTTGTAATTCACAAAGTTTAATGTTTTTTTTCTAAGTAAAATGCTTGAAAAGGCTTAATTTATGGTTTCTGTACACTTTATTTATGACTATGTATTCTGGCCTGTCCCAGTCAGATTTTAACAATCTCTATTAAAATCGTATTGCCATTTCTTTCTGGATTTTTACTTTTGAGTTCAAATTACAAATGAGGCGTAAAGCACAATAATATTCATCAGTAGACAAATATTTCTGACAATTCCTATAACATTAAGCAGATGTTCTACTCATCTTTCATAATGACTATGATTATAGTTCAGGAAATAGTAAACTCGGTATTTGGGATCTGTCAATGGCACCG